>NC_064820.1:58055378-58358409 GCF_024166365.1 Elephas maximus indicus
AAGATGCACCTGATACAGCCATGGTGTTTTCAGTCACCTCATATGCATAGGGAAGCTGGACAATGAATAAGGAAGACCAAAGAAGAATTGATGTGTTTGAATTATGGTGTTGGTGAAGAACATTGAATATACCATGGACTGCCAAAAGAATGAACAAATCTGTCTTGGAAGAAGTACAGACAGACTGCTCCTTAGAAGCGACAATGATAAGACTATGTCTAACATACTTTGGACATGTTATTAGGAGGGATCAGTCCCTGGAGAAGGATGTCATGCTTGGTATGGAGAGGCTCAGCGAAAAAGAGGAAGACCCTCAATGAGACGGATTGTCACAGCGGCTGCAACAATGTGCTCAAGCATAACAATGGTCATGAGGATGGCATAGGACCTGGCAATATTTTGTTCTCTTGTACATAGTGTTGCTATGAGTCAGAGCCCACTCAATGACACCAAACAACAACATATGTGAAAAACACTTATTTGACTTATAACAATCCTTAATATACATATAGATTTATGGACTACCCTCTTCCACCTACAAATCTGATGGATGAACTAATATGGACAGATCATTTCATATTTTTTTAAAAAGCTCTTTTGATTAGTTTATATAAATTACGTTCAAGGAATGAAGTCTTAGTAATAATAGAGGAACATATATTTATTCTCCATTCCCGAATTGTTTTTGTTCTTTCAAAATGAAATTTTGGAGGGGAAAGTCCTTGAGATGGAAAGGAAAGTAAAGAAAACAAATGACTGTCTTTCTCTTGCCTGGTTCTGATTTGAGTTTTCCCTTCATGACCCATAGCACAGAGAGGGCATGTGTGAGGGCACTAGCCTGTTCCTCTATTTATTGCCTGGGAGCCTCAGGCAGGTGCCATCACTTTAATCACTCCGGAAGCCTCTCTTTCAGGAATGTATATTGTTTTTTGGCCCCTGCCTACTCCCTGGAAGTCTTGGGCAAAGAGCCAGGAAAAGAATGTGACCTCTCAAGCTGAAATCCACTGTTACACAGGAGTGAAATGAATCGGCACCGAGCAGGGAAAACAACACATCCCCTTTGGACTCACTCCCTTATAAGCTATAACATCAAGGGCAATAATCTGGAGGGCCTGCCAGCATCCTTGAACCAGGATCTCAGTTAATGTCACAATGGCAGTGTTTCCTTTGCATTCCAGAGCCTAAGGATGCAAATAAAGCCTGAACCAAACTAAGTATTGAAATTAGCATTATTTCAAAAAGGAGCAGTAATGGTCTGAAAAAAAGTTAGCTGTTATTGGTTTCCCCCAATTTCTTTTGCATTTTAGAGCCAAGAATGATGATGGCTTCAGTCAAGAAGGCAAGTCAGAGAACACAGAGACAACTCTTCACAAATCAGATATTTGAGTTTTCATATGTAAATTAATAGTAATAGTGTGATCTTTTCAGGAATGGAGCATGGTCTAGAAACTAAGGCCATGGATAAACTCATTTGACTCACACTGGAGACTGTTTATACCTATCCAGTATTCATTCTCCCCTTCTTCCTTCCAATTTGATATAGTCAGCAATGTAGTCAACTGAAAAACCACATTTTCAAGCCTTCCTTTAGCTAGGTAACTAAATGTAAGTGAATGTTATTGGGTAGGGCCTCTTCACGAAAGCTCTTTTAGAGGGGTCTTACCCCGTCATGCACCAATTTGTCCTTGGAGCTTCTTACTCTCTCAGCGTTCTTAGTTGCTGTTGAGTTAGCTCATGGCAACCTTATATACAACAGAATGAAACATTGCTTGGTCCTGTGCCATCTTCATGATGTTGATATGTTTGGGTTCCTTTTTCGGCACTATATTAGACAATATTATGTTGTGATCCATAGTGTTTTTATTTGCACTCATCTGCTAACCTAAAGGTTGACAGTTCATACTCGCTCAACAGTACCTTGGAAGAAAAGACCTGGTCATCTGCTTACATTAAGATTATCTATGGAAAGTAAAAACCCTGTGAAAATCTATGGAATAGTTCTACACTGTAACACATGAGGTCGCTGAAAAGTTAAACCTAAAGATAAAAATCAGCACAAAGCTGGTTCCTATGAGACAGAGGTCAAATACCATTTCTGACACTAGCCATTCTCCTCATGAAAATTTTTCTCTCTTGGGTTTGATAATGCACTTTAACTATTACAGAGAACTCACAGAAACACAAGAGCTGTAATAACAACTTTAATATAACAGAGAAGGATATAAGCGGAAACAAAAATATGTGTAGGGCAAGGTTTGGGAGGGGTCCCATCATAGGGCTTCAACATCTCAAGAGGATGCACTTACATCTCTAAGGAGACCTGCTTACCCTTTCCAAAAACCAATGCTCATTCTTACCCATTAGGAAACTTTCAAAGAGGAAACTGTTCTATAACAACACTTGGTGGGGCCCACTGCCAACTGCTCCTCTCATCTGACTCCTGGCTTCTCCTGGCCAGGTCTGAAATGGTCCCTGCTCTGTGGATGCCCCTTCTCTGTGGGTGGCCCCCTGCTTGGGGGCATAACCCTGCTCTCAGAGTATTACAGCTCTTGGCCGAGGTTCAGTCTTTATGCTCTGCTACCACCTTCCGTGTCTGCTCATTGTCTCTGCATTTTCTGGTACTGTTGTAGCCACTGTCCCCATTATCAGCCTGGGAGGTTCTCAATGCAGGGCCCCCATGTCAAAATGGCACTCCCCTCCTGGCTTTCCTTGGTCAGGAGGCCACATCTGAGCCTCTGTGTTCTAGGGTTTTTATTAGTCACCAGCTGGGCCCCCTAGCCAATCCAGGCAAAGGCCAACTACTGGGCAGGATCCCCCAACGAATTCAGGTAAAGGTCAGTTCTTGGGTGGGGTTCTCCAGCCAATCCCGATAAACTTCAGACTGGGTGGGGCTTCAAAACTAGGAACAAAATTAAGATAATTCCACACCAAGCATTCACCATAAGTTGGGATAAACTAACAACACATAACAGTTTTCTCAAGTAGATCACCAGACCTTTCTTCCTAGTCTGTCTTAGTCTGGAAGCTCCACTGAAAACTGTCCACCATGGTGACCCCGCTGATATTTTAAATATTTGTGGCATAGCTTCTAGCATCGTAGCAACACACAAGCACCATAGTACAACAAACATAGAAGTGGTGGTCCTCCTCTCTGCTGACTATTACAGCATGATTGAAGTGGCAGCTGCCATCTTGGGACAAGATTACCCAGTCCTGTGCCATCCTCACAATCGTTGTTATGCTTGAGCCCATTGTTGCAGCCACTGTGTCAGTCTATCTTGTTGAGGGTCTTCTTTTTCGCTAACCTTCTACCAAGCATGATGTTCTTTTCCAGGGACACTATGAATAGGAATCCACTTGATGGCAATGCATTTGGTTTTGGTTTTATCTTGTTTAAGATCATTAGTTTGTGAACCAGCAGTATTAACATCACCTGAAAACTTCTGTAGAATCTCAGACCCTCAGACCAATTGAGTCAGAATCTGCATTTTTACAAGATCCTCAGGTGATTCACATGCACATTAAAGTTTGAGGAATATTGTATCTTTATGCAAATAATGCATGCTTTCTACATTTGTTTGCCAACAGCATCCTCCCCCCGCCGTGAGATGTTTTCATAAGCATGCTATGCTAAATTTTTTTACAGCAACATGTGAAAAAAAAAAAATGGCATAGTCGCACTTATGAGAATACTTCACAGGGGGAGGGCACAGCTGGCAAGCAAACATAGAAGGCATGCTTTATTTGTGTAAAAATATGGCTCTAGTCTAGGAATCTTCATAAGTTGGAATTAACTCAATGGCAAGTAACAACAGTCTAGATGTAGTTAGCACATTTACTCCAGTTTCTCTCTTTATAAATTATTACCAAATAATTATTAGAGTATATTTGATAAAGGCTCAAGAATAGTGCATTCTATCATCTGTACTAAAACATGATTAGAATTTTATAATCATAGGGTAGAACAACAAAAGCGACCCGAGTTCTTCAGGTACAAAGAAAGAAAGCACTGGTGTAAATCAGTTAATTCACATGCCAGTCACTATACTTGGCACCAGGGATATATAAAGATACCCCTGCACTTGAGGAGTTCATAGTCTAAAGAGGGAAACATACAGATATCGTGATTGCATTGCCTTGCCTTGTCTTGCATTACAATAACCTGTTTAAATGCAATAAGAGAGATATGCTCCGGGTGTTATAAGAAAACAGAAGAGGGCTCTAAGACTTCCCTTCTGGGTTGAGCTCATGTTAGAGAAAACTTCTTTGGATAGATGTTACCTGGGTTGTTATAAGTTATCTTGTTTCTTGCTTCTTCCCCCAGATTCAAGGATACAAAGGCCATCCTTTGTGGGTTTATGTCAGCCTACTGGCATCTCCAGGGAAAGAGTCAGTGCTTAGAAAACAGGTCCCAGAAATAATTTCTCCACCCTATGTCATATTTATGTCATATTTAGTCTCTCGGTTTATAATATGTGTTTCTTGGCTCCATTTTACAAATGGGGAAAATGCAGACACTGAATGATAAGTAAGTTTCAAAGGACTCAAGGTAGGTGACCAAGTGAACCCATATGAGGGTTTAGGATTCATTAAGAGCTAATATCTTCTCCTTTATTTTTGTCAACATTGGATTTTGAACTCCCCATTGATTAGCTATTTTTCCTCATCTGTCTTCTCCAAACAATCTGAAGTCGGAAATCCTTTTGACAGACATTCAGAATAAATTAAAGCTTTTCCCTCTCTGTATTTCTATTTGATACTCCTCAGTTCATTATATTATTAAAATAAAATCATATTTTTGAATACTTGTGGTTTGGCTGCCTTGCTGGGAAACTGTTTTCTGGGACCCATTAATGCCTTTTCTTTCCATTTAAAGAATATTTACTGGATTTGGTACTTGAGGAAATTAAATGCCAAATTAAGCAATGAAAGAATAAATGTACTGTGCATGCTAAAACTCCAGAAATATTTTCCCCTCTAATTTTATGGATCCAATGGTGTTGAGAATGGGAACATGAATGCTTCGAACAATATCTAAATTTTTACTTATTTCTCCAAGAGATATAAATTTACTCTCCCCCCCCTCCCCACACATTTCTGAAATGGTCTTCTAAGGTCTGATTTTCTTCTTTCTTAAAGTAGACCAAAATAGCCCAACTGGCAAATACCATCATGGAAGTGAAACAGACAAGGTCTCAGCTTGCCTCATACTAGCGGTCTGTCTACTTCTCTAGACAGTGCCTGGGTGCACAGCTCACTGCCTATGGCTGCTCTAAGACAATTGCAGTGAGGAGAAGACAAGGATAGGCCTAGCATCTTTTCATATTCTACTGTGTTTTAAAGAATTCACGAGTTAGCATGCACTCATCCAGTACTAACTAGAGTATATTGCCAAGCATAATAAACTATATACAAATCCACAAGGCTAAGTGCCTCCCTCATATTGCAATTAGAGCAGTAAATGATGCAGCAAAGGCAATACTGAAACCTTGGTTGACTGCCACATGAATTCTTGCTCCAAGATGTGTTTGGCCTGTTCTTGGATACTGCCACATTTTCATGTATCCAACACTAGATTTTCTACCACAATTATCTCCACCCAGAATGTGTTATTTGGCTCTTGCAAACACAAGAGGAAGTACCCTTCCCTGAAATGAAATCCAAACACTGGGCAAAACCACAACTTGTTTTCAACAAGCTCCTATTGTGAGGCCCACCAACTGTGCTCCCTCCCTGCAAGTGAGCAGGGAAGTTGGGTTAGAGCTGGAATAGATGGGCTGGACTTCTTCCTGATGATGCCTCTGATGAGGATCTCAAGATCTTTACTCACCGTCTGGAGATTTACGAACTGGCTCACTGAACCAGATCACATTTTGTCAGACGTGCAAGTTTTAACTCATGGGGTGATCACAGAGGCTCTTACTTACCACCAGATGACTGTTTCAAATAGTGGGAAGTATCTAACTTCTTTTACAACCTCTTCTAAGGCAAAAATGATTCGTAGTAATGGTATCCAATCATGAATTCACGTTATACGTGTTAACAGAATTTCCTTCATATAGTAAGTCTCTCTCATTTCTTTAGATTTGCCATTAAATAGCAAGGTGGTGCGTTGTGAGGCCCATTTTATGGGAATTTATCTTTTGGAAAAGATGCACGCAGATTTTTGTGCAGATTATTTATATTTTCATTTTGTTGCTTTTGTATTTTTCCTAAGACAGAGGAAAAAAAAAAACATTAATTGTATGATGAAGCCTTCCATCCTAAATAGAAAATAGGCATGCAGTCAAGGATTTCTTAGAACATTTCCTATGAGTAGGTGATGCATCAAATAATGTTGAATAAATAATTTCCTAGTCTCACAAATAATACCAAGGCCAGAGACTTATAACTTAGGAAAAATGGCATTTTAGTTTCATTTAGAGATATCCATATTATCTCTATTTCTGTTGTTGAAACAATATAGTCTTTTTTTTTTAGTTTTTATTGTGCTTTAAGTGAAAGATTACAAATCAAGTCAGTCTCTCACATATAAACTTATATACACCTTACTACATACTACCATTTACTCCCCCCATAATGAGTCAGCCCGCTCCTTCCTTCCAGTCTCTCCTTTCGTGACCGTTTTGTCAGTTTCTAACACTCTCTACCCTCCCATCTCCCCTCCAGCCAGGCATTGCCAACACAGTCTCAAGTGTCCACCTGATATAATTAGCTCACTCCTCATCAGCATCTCTCTCCAACCCATTGTCCAGTCCATTCCATGTCTGATGAGTTGCCTTCCGGAATGGTTCCTATCCTGGGCCAACAGAAGGTTTGGGGACCATGACCGCCGGGATTCTTCTAGTCTCAGTCAGACCATTAAGTCTGGTCTTTTTATGAAAATTTGGGGTCTGCATCCCACTGTTCTCCTGCTCCCTCAGGGGTTCTCTGTTGTGCTCCCTGTCAGGGCAGTCATCGGTTGTGGCCGGGCACCACCTAGTTCTTCTGGTCTCAGGATGCTGTAAGTCTCTAGTTCATGTGGCCCTTTCTGTCTCTTGGGCTCATAATCATCTTGTGACCTTGGTGTTCTTCATTCTCCTTTGATTCAGGTGGGTTGAGACCAATTGATGCATCTTAGATGGCTGCTTGTTAGCATTTAAGACCCCAGATGCCACACTTCAAAGTGGGATGCAGAATGTTTTCTTAATAGAATTCATTTTGCAATTGACTTAGATGTCCCCTGAAGCCATAGTCCCCCAACCCCCGCCCTTGCTCCACTGACCTTCGAAGCATTCAGTTTATTCAGGAAACTTCCTTGCTTTTGGCCCAGTCCAGTTGAGCTGACCTTCCCTGTATTGGGTATCGTCCTTCCCTTCACCTAAAGTCGTTCTTATCTACTATCTAATCAGTAAATAACCCTCTCCCACCCTCCCTCCCTCCCCCCTCTTGTAACCACAAAAGAATGTGTTCTTCTCAGTTTAAACTATTTCTCAAGATCTTATAATAGTGGTCTTATACAATATTTGTCCTTTTGCATCTGACTAATTTCACCCAGCATAATGCCTTCCAGGTTCCTCCATGTTATGAAATGTTTCACAGATTCATCACCATTCTTTATCGATGCGTAGTACTCCATTGTGTGAATATACCATAATTTATTTATCCATTCCTCCATTGATGGACACCTTGGTTGCTTCCAGCTTTTTGCTATTGTAAACAGTGCTGCAATAAACATGGGTGTGCATATATCTGTTCGTGTAAAGGCTCTTATTTCTCTAGGATATATTCGGAGGAGTGGGATTTCTGGGTTGTATGGGAGTTCTATTTCTAACTTTTTAAGGAAACGCCAGATAGATTTCCAAAGTGGTTGTACCATTTCACATTCCCACCAGCAGTGTATAATAAGAGTTCCAATCTCTCCGCAGCCTCTCCAACATTTATTATTTTGTGTTTTTAGGATTAATGCCAGCCTTGCTGGTGTGAGATGGAATCTCATTGTAGTTTTAATTTGCATTTCTCTAATGGCTAATGATTGAGAGCATTTTCTCACGTATCTGTTAGCCGCCTGAACATCTTCTTTAGAGAACTGTGTGTTCATATCCTTTGTCCAATTTTTTATTGGGTTGTTTGTCTTTTTGTGGTTGAGTTTTAAAAGAATCATATAGATTTTAGAGATCAGGCGCTGCTCAGAGATGTCATAGCTGAAAATTTTTTCCCGATCTGTAGGTGGTCTTTTTACTCTTTTGGTGAAGTCTTTAGATGAGCATAGGTGTTTGATTTTTAGGAGCTCCCAGTTTCTCTTCATCATTTTTAGTAATGTTTTGTATTCTGTTTATGCCTTGTATTAGGGCTCCTAATGTTGTCCCTATTTTTCTTCCATGATCTTTATCGTTTTAGTCTTTATGTTTAGGCCTTTGATCCACTTGGAGTCAGTTTTTGTGCATGGTGTGAGGTATGGGTCCTGTTTCAGTTTTTTTGCAAATGGATATCCAGTTATGCCAGCACCATTTGTTAAAAAGACTATCTTTTCCCCAATTAACTGACACTGGGTCTTTGTCAAATATCAGCTGCTCATATGTGGATGGATTTATATCTGGGTTCTCAATTCTGTTCCATTGGTCTATGTGCCTGTTGTTGTACCAGTAGCAGGCTGTTTTGGCTACTGTGGCTGTATAATATATTCTAAAATCAGGTAGAGTGAGGCCTCCCACTTTCTTCTTCTTTTTCAGTAATGCTTTACTTATTCAAGGCTTCTTTCCCTTCCATGTGAAGTTGGTGATTTGTTTCTCCATCACATTAAAAAATGTCGTTGGAATTTGGATCGGAAGTGCATTGTATGTATAGATGGCTTTTGGTAGAATAGACATTTTTACTATGTTAAGTCTTCCTATCCATGAGCAAGGTATGTTTTCCACTTATGTAGGTCCCTTTTAGTTTCTTGCACTAGTACTTTGTAGTTTTCTTTGTATAGGTCTTTTACATCTTCAGTAAGATTTATTCCTAAGAATTTTATCTTCTTGGGGGCTACTGTGAATGGTATTGATTTGGTGACTTCCTCTTCGATGTTCTTTCTGTTGGTGTAGAGAAATCCAAGTGATTTTTGTATGTTTATCTTGTAACCTGATACTCTGCCGAACTCTCTTATTAGTTTCAATAGTTTTCTGGAGAATTCCTTAGGGTTTTCTGTGTATAAGATCATGTCATCTGCAAATAGAGATAATTTTACTTCTTCCTTGCCAATCCAGATGCTCTTTATTTCTTTGTCTAGCCTAATTGCTCTGGCTAGGACCTTTAGCACAATGTTGAATAAGAGCGGTGATAAAGGGCATCCTTGTCTGGGTCCCATTCTCAAGGGAAATGCTTTCAGGCTCTCTATTTAGAATGATGTTGGCTGTTGGCTTTGGATAACCCAAAACCCATTGCCATCGAGTTGATTTTGGATAGATGCCCTTTATTATGTTGAGGAATTTTCCTTCAATTCATATTTTGCTGAGGGTTTTTATCATGAATGGGTGTTGGACTTTGTCAAATGCCTTTTCTGCATCAATTGATAAGATTGTGTGGTTTTTGTCTTTTGTTTTATTTATATGGTGGATTACATTAATGGTTTTTCTAATATCAAACCAACCTTGCACACCTGGTATAAATCCCACTTGTCGTGGTGGATTATTTTTTTGAAATGTTGTTGAATTCTATTGGCTAGAATTTTGTTGAGGATTTTTGCAACTATGTTCATGAGGGATATAGGTCTGTAATTTTCTTTTTTTGTCGTGTCTTTACCTGGTTTTGGTATCAGGGATATGCTGGCTTCATAGAATGAGTTAGGTAGTATTCCATCATTTTCTATGCTTTGAAATACCGTTAGTAATAGTGGTGTTAACTCTCCTCTGAAATTTTGGTAAAACTCTGCAGTGAAGCCGTCCAGGCCAGGGCTTTTTTTTGTTGGGAGTTTTTTGATTACCTTTTCAATCTCTTTTCTTCTTATGGATCTATTTAGTTGTTCTACTTCTGATTGTGTTAGTTTAGGTAGGTAGTGTTTTTCTAAGAATTCATCCATTTCTTCTAGGTTTGCTAATTTGTTAGAGTACAATTTCTCATAGTAATCTGATATGATTCTTTTAATTTCAGTTGGGTCTTTTGTGATATGGCCCATCTCGTTTCTTATTCAAGTTATTCGTTTTCTTTCTTGTATTTCTTTAATCAGTTTGGCCAATGGTTTATCAATTTTGTTAATTTTTTCAAAGAACCAGCTTTTGGCTTTGTTAATTCTTTCAATTGTTTTTCTGTTCTCTAATTCATTTAGTTCAGCTCTAATTTTCATTATTTGTTTTCTTCTGGTGCCTGATGGATTCTTTTGTTGCTCGCTTTCTATTTGTTCAAGTTGTAGGGACAGTTCTCTGATTTTGGCCCTTTCTTCTTTACGTATATGTGCATTTATCGATATAAATTGACTTTTGAGCACTGCTTTTGCTGTGTCCCAAAGGTTTTGATAGGAAGTGTTTTCATTCTCGTTGCATTCTATGAATTTCTTTATTCCCTCCTTAATGTCTTCTATAATCCAGTCTTTTTTGAGTAGGGTATTGTTCAGTTTCCAAGGGTTTGATTTCTTTTCCCTTATTTTTCTGTTATTGATTTCCACTTTTATGGCCTTGTGGTCTGAGAAGATGCTTTGTAATATTTCAATGTTTTGGATTCTGCAAAGGTTTGTTTTATGACCTAATATGTGATCTATTCTAGAGAATGTTCCATGTGCACTAGAAAAAAAAAGTATACTTTGCAGCTGTTGGGTGGAGTGTTCTGCATAAGTCTATGAGGTCAAGTTGGTTGATTGTAGCAACAAGGTCTTCCGTGTCTCTATTGAGCTTCTTATTGGAAGTCCTATCCTTCTCGAAAATTGGCATGTTGAAGTCTCCTACTATAATTGTGGAGGTGTCTATCTCACTTTTCACTTCTGTTAAAGTTTGTTTTATGTATCTTGCAGCCCTGTCATTGGGTGCATAAATATTCAATATGTTATATCTTCCTGGTCAATTGTCCCTTTAAGCATTACGTAGTGTCCTTCTTTATCCTGTGTGGTGGATTTAACTTTAAAGTCTATTTTGTCAGAAATTAATATTGCCACTCCTGCTCTTTTTTGCTTGTTTGCTTGATATATATTTTTCCATCCTTTGAGTTTTAGTTTGTTTGTGTCTTTAAGTCTAAGGTGTGTCTCTCGTAGGCAGCATATAGACGGATCGTGTTTCTTTATCCAGTCTGAGACTCTCTGTCTCTTTATTGGTGCATTTAGTCCATTTACATTCAGCATAATTATAGATAAGTATGATTTTTTTTTTATGAGCTTAGTGCTGTCATTTTGATGCCTTTTTGTGTGTGTTGTTGACAATTTCTTTTTTCCACTTACTTTTTTGTGCTGAGATTTTTTCTTTGTAAATTGTCTGTTCCTCATTTTCATAGTAGTTGAATTTATGTTTTCTGAGTCATGTTTTTCTTGGTTTTTATTTTGGATTATGGAATTGTTAGACCCCTTTGTGGTTACCTTAATATTTACCCCTTTTTTCTAAGTAAAAACCTAACTCGTATCGTCCTATATCGCCTTGTTTTCCTCTCCATATGGAAGATCTATGCTTCCTGTATTTAGTCCCTCTTTTTGATTATTGTGATCTTTTACATAATGACTTCAATGATTCCCTGTTTCGAGCATTTTTTTCTTTTTAAAATTAATCTTTATTTGTTTTTGTGATTTCCCTATTTGAGTTGATATCAGGATGTTCTGTTCTGTGACCTTGTGTTGTGTTGGTATCTGATATTATTGATTTTCTGACCAATTTCCTTTAATAATCTTGTAGCTTTGGTTTGGTTTTTGCAAATTCCTTAAGCTTGTGTTTGTCTGTAAATGTTTTAATTTCACCTTCATATTTGAGAGAGAGTTTTGCTGGATACATGATCCTTGGCTGGCAGTTTTTCTCCTTCAGTGCTCTATATATGTCATCCCATTGCCTTCTTGACTTCATGGTTTCTGCTGAGTAGTCTGAACTTATTCTTATTGATTCTCCTTTGTAGACTTTTCTTTTATCCCTGGCTGCTTTTAAAATTTTCTCTTTATCTTTGGTTTTGGCACATTTGATGATAATATGCCTTGGTGATTTTCTTTTTGGATCAGTCTTATATGGGGTTCGATGAGTATCTTCGATATATATCCTTTTGTCTTTCATGATGCTGGGGAAGTTTTCTGCCAACAGATCTTCAATGATTCTGTCTGTATTTTCTGTTATCCCTCCCTGTTCTGGAACTCCAATAACATGCAAGTTATTCTTCTTGATAGAGTCCCACATAATTCTTAGGGTTTCTTCATTTTTTTTAATTCTTTTATCTGATTTTTCTATTATTTTTAATATATTGGTGTCAATTGCCTTATCCTCCGCTCCCCCACTTTGCATTCCAATTGCTTGATTTTGCTTCTCTGACTTCCTAATGAGTTGTCTAATTCTGCAATTTTACTGTTAATCTTTTGGATTTCTGAACCTTATCTCTCTATGGATTCTTGCAGCTTATTAATTTTTCCACTATGTTCTTGAATATAATCTTTTTGATTTCTTCAACTGCTTTATCAGTGTGTTCCTTGGCTTTTTCTGTAAAAAAAAAAAAAAAAATTTTTTTTTTTTTCAAGACTGCCTTATTTCATTTCTGAGGTCATCTCTGATGTCTTGAAGCATTTTGTATATCAGTTTTTTATATTCTGCATCTGGCAATTCCAGGATTGTATCTTCATTTGGGAAAGATTTTGATTCTTTAATTTGGGGAGTTGTAGAAGCAATCATGGTCTGCTTCTTTATGTGGTTTGATATTGACTGTTGTCTCTGAGCCATCTATAAGATATTGTAATGATTTATTTTATATTTGCTCACTGAGTCTTATCTTGTTTTGTTTTCTTTCAATATACCCAGCCAGGCTACTAGATTGCACTGTCTTGATTGTTGTAGCCTTTGAATCACTTATGTCCTATTACCAGCTGGTTTGGGCTGTTACCAGATATATAAGCCTAAGAGTCCATTCACTATTCTTGAATAGAATCAGCTTAGGTGTTCTGATTTTGGGTCACCAAGTGTGTGGTGTAGACTGTTACCTATTCACTTAGAGGAGTAGTGGTGATAGTTGTGTGCACCAGATTCTAATAACAGCAGGGGGTCACACTCCAGGGGGGCAGGATGCTGACAGCCTTCCCCCTTGTGCCAGTGAGGTAGGTGTGTCTCTATTCCTAGAGCACTTTGGTGGATGGGGTCTGCAGCTGTACCTTAGGCACCCAATGCATGTACCTCTAAAGACTGGTAGGTGTCAGCATCCTCAGACCCCTTTGGCAGTTGGCTAGATAGTTTGGGTGGCGCTTCAGCCCTCAGTTCTGCATTGTGGATCAGTGAGGGCTCTGTTTAATAGGTAGAGATATCAGACCTGGAAAACTTGTCTTTCCAGTGATCTGCTAAAACAATTACAGTCAGATCTCTATCAGAATTGCCTTTGCATTATAATAACCACCTTGTTCCCTGTAGGGATGAAAGCCAAAGTCTGTGGATCTCATATGCTTGGCTGGAGCTGGTTCTGTATTTTTATTCCAATTTAGGGAAGTCAGGGAAGTATTTTTTGTCCCTTGGTTTTTAGCAGCTGCTTCTCTTAGGCCAGGAGGATGGGTTAAAAAAAAAAAAAAGCTTCCCTTAGGCCAGGAGTATGGGTTAGGAAAAGAAAAAAACAAAACAAAACTGCAGAGCACTTCACTCCCTGGCCCAGAAAATTCCAGTGTTAACGAAGCCGCCTGGGGCAGGGAGGGGAGGGATCAGATAGGAGAGAGTAGCACCCAGCAATATAGACAAAGTTACTTACCTTGCTTGGTGATGACTGTTTTATCTGAGATTCACGAGGGTCATGTAGCCTGTGTGCACTGGCTGGGTTGCCCCTGAGGGTCAGACCCGTGTCCCCGTGCTTGTGCTGTCTCAGCAGCCGTGGTCAGCTCCTCCACTCCCAGTCCAAAGCCCAGCGCCAAGGTTCCCCAGCTGGGAGGTTGCACTTCAGGCTCCAAAACCAGTCGCTGCCTCCTGGTGACTTCTCCCGTCAGCTGCATTGCTGCACTGCCTGCTTGCACTGGCTGGGCTTCCTCTGAGGTCACTTCAGGGGGCTAAGGCAGCGTCCCATGTTTGCGCCGTCTCAGGAAGCCATGCTCAGCTCCCCTATGCCCAGTCCAAAGCCCGGTGCCAAGGTTTTCTGACTGGGACACTGGGTCCGGGCTCCAAAAACAGTCATTCCTTCCCCATGGTTGCTCGTTCTCTCATTAGCTGTGTCAGTGTGCAGCCTGCTTGCCCTGGCTGAGTCTCTACCGAGGTTACCCCAGGCGGTTAGGGGTTAGGGCTGTGCCCCGTGCCTGCCCCGCCTCAGCAAGCTGCAATCAGCCCTGCCACTCGGCACCAGGGAACTGCGAGGGCTCAAGGCTGTGGAGTGGGTCGCCAGTTCCAGAGGTGGTCTCTGCTTCAGAGTGCAGCTTTTCTCTCCTCCGTCACTCAGGTCAAATCTTTAGATCTGTGTTTGATGGTCAGGGTTCGTAGATTGTCATGTATGTGATCAATTCACTTGTTTTTCCGAGTCTTGGTTGCAAGAGGGATCCGAGGTAGCTTCTACCTAGTCAGCCATCTTGGCCCCGCCTTGAAACAACACAGCGTTTAAAGTTGTAACAACTGAGTTTGGATACCAGCAGAAATATTTCGTAGCTGGGAGGCCCCTGCCAACCAGTTGTTTAGGCTCAGTTTTTCTCATCTGTAGAATAGGAACTAAAATGCCCTCTTTGCAGTATGGTTGTGCTGATTAAGTCAGTGTTGTGTACATAGGACTCACAAGTCCCTGGCATATTGTGAGCATTCAAGAAATTGTATTAGTCTCTATGTACCTAACTCTCTATGTAACTGATTATCTCTCATTTTCAATTGCCCTCTAGAAACATATGTTTATGGTGTATATTTTCCTTTATGGTTTTCTTTTTTTATAATTTCATACATATGATTGGTGTAAAAGAACAGCAATTTTTCTTTTGTGGTGACACAAAACCATTATGACATTTTTTGGATTTTGTAAAGAAACACAAGTGAGAAAAACGCAGAAAAGAAATAAAAATACCACCTTGAAGTGTTCTTTTAGTCATAGAAAATAACAGTACAAGTAAGATATAACACCAGAAAAGCATGAGATTTTCACACCATAGATTACCAGGAACACATGGAGGGAAAGAGCACACCACAGAGAACTGTGGGGTGTCTCAGTAAAAGAATTAGGAAATTCTTTGCGGAATCTGAGTTTGTGTTAAGTAATTTGGGGAAGGGTTCAAGACCAGAGGTAATATACCTACTACTTTTTTTTGTTGTTTTTTTACTTTTTGCAGCTCTGGGGTTCACAGTATGTGCTGCCAGGAGTAAAGGCCCTATATAACATTTTGAAATGGAAAAAACAGGCTTGTGCTGCAAATTACTGTTTCTACAGGGTATTGTATGAGGTGGTGCTGAATCATTGAGTTTTTGGAAAAACGTGAATTTTGAAAATTTTTTATTTGGTACTCATACGTACCTCTGAACTCAGGCAGTAGAATTTGTGTTCACAAGGGGTACACATATGTACCTCTGGAATCTGAAGGTATGATTTGTGGAATGAGGCATAAAACAAAAAACCATATTATCTGCCAAAAATTCAGACACACTCAATAATTTAGCATGCCCTCCATTACTGAAAACACATAGTATCAACAAAAACTTAAAAGGAAAATATGATTAGGTCATGGAAGTGTTATTAAAGGAACAGGTCCTTTCTCTGGATTGGATGCTGTCAGAGAGATGGGGTGTTTCTATGATTGGGTATCATAATAAATCTTATCTTGAAAGAAGGAAAGCTAGAGCAAGACTAAAGTTGTAATTGGTAAAGATGCAGCAGTCACTCATATTAGCAAGATCAGGAAGTGTTTGGTCATTTGTGGTTTGAGCAATGCTCATATTTTTGTCCATGTTCAGATGTGATACAGAGTGCTCTGGTTTATGCCTTGATGCATTATGGTCAAAGTGACCTTGTCTGATGTGACTGTTATATGACATTGTTTATGATCAACAGGGAATACCATGGCCTGTCTGTAAGTACCAGGTTTGTTCCTAACAACAGCAAGCTCCAGCTGCAACTGTCAAGAGAGTCAGAATGAGTCAAGAGAGTCTCACTCTCTTGGAAACACAGGCTCTGTCATAGAATTTAGGTGCAAATAACAGGCACCAGCTGAACTGTTTACGAGAAAGGGATTTAACATAGGAGGTTGTTGGTGTTGCTGTTAGATGCTGTTGAGTAGATTTCGACTCATAGCAGCCCTATGTACAACTCAACATAACACAGCCTGGTCCTGGGCCATCCTCACAATTTTTGCTATGGTTGAGCCCACTGTTGCAGCCACTGTGTCCATTCATCTTGTTGAAGGTCTTACTCTTTTTCGCTGACCCCCTACCTTACCAAGCTTGATGCCATTCTCCAGGGCCTGGTCCCTCCTGATAACATGTCCAAAGTATGTGAGACAAAGTCTCACCATCCTTGCTTCCAAGGAGCACTCTGGCTGCATTTCTTCGAGGATACACTTGTTCATTCTTTTGGCAGTCCTTGGTGTATTCAGTATTCTTCACCAACACCATAATTCAAAGGCATCAGTTATTCTTTGGTCTTCCTTGTTAATTGTCCAGCTTTTGCTTGCATATGAGACAACTGAAAACACCACAGCTTGGGTCAGTGCACCTTAGTCTCCAAAGTAACATCTTTGTTTTTTAACACTTTAAAGAGGTCTTTTGCAGCAGATTTGCCCAAAGCAATACATTGTTTGATTTCTTGACTACTGCTTCCTTGGATGTTGATTGTGGAACCAAGTAAAATGAAATTCTTGACAACTTGAATCCTTTCTCTGTTTATCATGATGTTGCTTATTGGACTAGTTGTGAGGATTTTTTTTTTTCTTTATGTTGAGGTGTAATCCATACCGAAGGCCTACAGTAAGTGCTTCAAGTCCTCTTTGCTTTCAGCAAACAAGGTGGTGTCATCTGCATATCGCAGGTTGTTAATGAGTCTTCCTCCAATCCTGATGCCCCGTTCTTCTTCATATAGTCCAGCTTCTGGGATTATTTGGTCAGCATACAGCTTGAATAAGAATGGTGAAAGAATACAACCCTGACACACACTTTTCCTGATTTTAAACCACAGTATCCTCTTGTTCTGTTTGAAGTGCCTCTTGGTCTATGCACAGATTCCTTGTGAGCACAATTAAATGTTCTGGAATTTCCATTCTTGGTGGTGTTAGCTGTAATTTGTTATGATCCACACAGTCTAGTTCCTTTGCATAGTCAATAAAACACAGTTAAACATCTTTCTGATATTCTCTGCTTTTAGCCAAGATCCATCTGACATCAGCAATGATATCCCTTGTTCCATGTCCTCTTTTCTGAATCCAGCTTGAATTGCTGGCAGTTGCCAGTAGATGTACTGCTGCAGCCACTTTTGAATGATCTTCAGCAATATTTTACTTGAGTGTGATATTAATGATATTGTTTGATAATTTCTGCAGTTTATTGGATCACCTTTTTTTGGACTGTGCACAAATATGGATCTCTTCCAGTCAGCTGGCCAGATAGCTATCTTCCAAATGTCTTGGCATAGATGAGTGAGCACCTCCAGCACTGCATCTGTTTGTAAAACATCTCAATAGGTTTTCTGTCAATTCCTGGGGCCCTCTCTGTTTTTCACCATTCCCTTCAGTGCAGCTTGGTCTTCTTCCTTCAGTGCCATAGGCTCTTGATCATATGCTACCTCCTGAAATGGTTGAATGTTGAGCAGTTCTTTTTGGTACAGTGAAGCTGTGTATTCCTTCCATTTTTTGAGGTTTCCTACATCATTCCATATTTTGTCCATAGAATCATTCCCTATTACAATTGGAGGCTTGAATTTTTTCTTCAGTTCTTTCAGCTTGAGAAATGCTGAGAGTGTTCTACCCATTTGGTTTTCTAACTCCAAGTCTTTGCACAGTTTATTATAATGCTTTACTTTGTCTTCTCGAGCCCCCCTTTGAAATCTTCTGTTCAGTTCTTTTACTTCATCATTTTGCTTTAGGTGCTGTACATTCAAGAGCAAGTTTCAGAGTCTCTTCTGACATCCATTTTAGTCTTTCTTTCTTTTCTGTCTTTTTAACGACGTTTTGCTTTCTTCATGTATGATGTCCTTGATGGCATCCCACAACTCATCTGGTCTTTGGTCATTAGTGTTCAACATGCCAAATCTATTCTTGAGATGGTCTCTAAATTCAGGTGGGATATACTCAAGGTTGTACTTTGGCTACATCTGTGGGAAGAGACGATGGGAAAGCTCAGTATCATCAGTCAGAACAAAACCAGGGCCCATTTCCAGAACAGACTATCAATTGGCAGGTGCAAGTTCAAGTCGAAGCTGAAGAAAATTAAAACAAGTCCGTGAGAGCCAAAGGATGACTTAAATATATCCCACCTGGATTTAGAGACCATCACAAGAATAGGTCCGATGTGTTGAACACTAATGACTGAAGACCAGACGAGTTGTGAAGGACATCATACACAAAGAAAGCAAGAGGCCATTAAAAAGAATGAACAAATCTGCCTTCAAAGAAGTAACGCCAGAATGCTCCTTAGAAGCAAGAATGATGAAACTGTATCTCACATACTTTGGGAGTGTTATCAGGAAGGATCAGTCCCTGGAGAAGGACGTCATGCTTGGTTAAGTAGAGGATCAGCGAAAAAGAGGAAGACCCCTAAAGAGATGGATTGACACAGTGGCTGCAACAATAGGCTCAAGCATAACAACAATTGTGAGTATGGCATAGAACTGGACAGTGTTTTGTTGTACCTAGGGTCGCTCTAAGTCGGAACTGAATGAGTGACACCTAACAACAGTCGATTTGATTCCTGTGTTTTCCATCCAGTAAGGTCCATGAGTATAGTTGCCAATTACGTTGTTGAAAAAAGGAATTTCCAATGAATAAGTCTTTGATCTTTCAAAATTCTATCATAAGATCTCTGGCATCGTTTCTGTCACCAAGGCCATAGTTGTCAACTATTGATCCTTCCCCTTTGTTTTCAACTTTCCTGTTCCAATCACCAGTAATTATCAATGCATGCTGATTGCATATTTAATCATTTTCAGACTGCAGAAGTTGATAAAAATCTTCAGTTTCCTCATCTTTGGCATTAGTTGTTCATGCGTAAATTTGTATAATAGGAGTATTAACTTGTTTTCCTTGCAGGCATATGGATATTATCCTATCACTGACAGCATTGTACGTTAGGATACATCTTGAAATAATCTTTTTTATAATGAATGCGATGTCATTCCTCTTCAATTTGTCATTCCTGGCACAATAGACCAGATGATTGTCTGATTCAAAGTGGCCAGTACTAGCTCACTAATGCCTACAATATTGATCTTGAAGTGTTCCATTTCATTTTTTACTACTTCCAACTTTCCTAGATTCATACTTCATACAGTCCACATTTTGATTATTAATGGATGTTTGCTGCTGTTTCTTCTCATTTTGAGTCGTGCCACATCAGCAAATGAAGGTCCCAAAAGCTTGACTCCATCCATATTATTAAGGTTGACTCTACTTTCAGGAGGCAGCTCTTCCCCAGTAGTATTTTGAGTGCCTTCCAATCTGAGGGGCTTATCTTCCAGCACTATGTCAGACAGTGTTCCACTGCTATTCACAAGGTTTTCACTTGCCAATTTTTTCAGAATAGACTGCCAGTTCCTTCTTCCTCATCTGTCTTCGTCTGGAAGCTCCACTGAAACCTGATCACCATGGGTAACCCTGCTGGTATTTTAAACGCTGATGGCTTAGCTTCCAGCATCACAGCAACAGTCAAGCCACCATGGTACGACAAACTGACAGACACAAATACAGGGGCTTAGGAACCTACAAAATTACTGGAATGACTGAAATAATGGCCCCAGGCTTGGAATCCAGAAACGACCCCAGACAACTGGTCCTCCAGAGGAGCTATTAACTACTCGATTCCCCACCTTCCTGATGTGGCATTCACCACTGAAAATGCTGGCTCCAGGAACATGTTAGCTTGTTTCCTCTACAGTGATTGAGAGGATACTAATGCCAGTCTTAGCCTTAAAGCCATGTCACATTTGCTAGGTCCATACTAACTCCTCTGTGCCCTGCCTCTTGTCTCTCACCACAGTAGTAACCAGAGCACTGGAACCTTGTTTTCTCTGACACATGGCAATCTAACACCTCTGCAACCACCTTCACCGATAGAAGCAGCACAAGTTGCAAAAGCCCATTTTCCATTTTCATTTCCAATTTCCAGGCCTCACATCAGCGCATATGATTGGCTGAACCTAAATCATGTCCAGGACTTTAGTCCAACAAGGGAGTTTGAGAGTCATGGTGTTTAGGTTTCCAGCCTCTGCAGTAGGAAGGCACACTAGAAGGAAGATTGAAAGATGTTGATTGCCAGGCCAGCTTATGTACCACAAGTACTACATAGGGGTAAAGAGGCTTGGATCTAATCCTGATTCATTCAGTAGCTTGCTATGTGAAATTGTTATTGTTAGGTGCCGTTGAATCACTTTTGACTCAGGGACCCTATGTACAACACAACAAAACACTGCCCAGCCCCACCATCCTCACAATCATTGCTATGCTTGAGCCCATCATTGCAGCCACTGTGTCAATCCATCCTGTTGAAGGTCTTCCTCTCTTTCATTGACCCTCTATCAAGCATGATGTCCTTCTCCAGAGACTGGTCCCTCCAGATAGCATGTCCAGAGTAAGTGAAATGAAATCTTGCCCAACCTTGTTTCTAAGGAATACTTTGGTTGTACTTCTTTCAAAACAGATTTTTTCGTTCTTCTTGGAGTCAATATTCTTTGCCAATGCCATTATTCAAAGATATCAATTCTTCTTTTGTCTTTCTTATTCATTGCCCAGCTTTCACATGCATATGAGGCAATTGAAAATACCATGGCTTGAGCCAGGTACACCTTAGTCCTCAAGGAGATATCTTTGCTTTTTAACATTTTAAGGAGAAATTAGATAAGTGCTATCAGCTTTCTGGGACTCTCTCCATGATCCAGTTAGAATGGTGGATATTAAAGGTCTTTGTCATTCTAGAATTCTATGACTCTATTGTCAATTTTATTGATATTAAGAAATATATATTAATTTTAAAAGCATTCTTTGTAGCTTTTTACATAGAATTTTTTCTCATTAATAGTCATAGTTTCCTTGCCTCCAGGATGGCCCAAAATGATTTTTACCTCCTGATGTTCTCGCCCTCTCACATTGAATAGGGCAGATCTATTTATATAACCAATAAGATATTGTGGAAATGACAAAGTGTGGCTTCCAAGGCTATGTCATAAAAAACATTGCAGCTTCTGTCTTTGCTTTCTTTTGGGTCATTCACTCTGGGTGAGGACACTCAAGCAGCCCTATGGTGATGTCCATGTGGTGAGCATCTGAGGCCTCCTGCCAACAGCGAGCATCAACATACCAGCCATTTGAATAAGTCACCTTAGAAATGAATGCTCCAGCCTCAGTCAAGCCTTCTGATGACTGCATCCCTGGCTGACACCCTGACTGCAACCCCATGAGAAACTTTGAGCCAAAACCACTAATCTAAGCCTTTCTCAAATTTCTGACCTATGAAACTGTGTGAGATAATAAATGTCTACTGTCGTTTTAAAATAGCATGCTGAATTTATTTCTTAATCTCTGACATCAAATTTCATTTGCTTATCTTTTTCTGACATAAAGCTAATAACTTTTGAGATTATATCTTTTAGATACATTAGAAGCCATTGCAAAGTGTGTAAGTCAAAATTAAAACTAAGCAATTATTTTCTGAAGTTTTACAAAATGTAGTAATGGGCAGACAGGAAAAGCCCTTATTGTTAATACATTAAATAGCAAATATCTTTTCAGGCAACATGCCAGGAATTTGAAACTTATCACAGGGCTAATATATCTTTGAAAATGAAGCTAATGAAAACATAATAGTCCAAATGACTCACTTTCACAAGACATTCCAATGAGCTCTTCAAAATGACTTTTATTTTAATGAACTGCATGTGTCTATAAGTGAGCAAACATTCCCATATGTTCATGAAAGATAAAAGTTGCCTGCTATTGAGTTATTTTTGTTTTAATCTAAAAGGTTAAGAAATTAATCCAATTTCTAGCATTTTATGATTGCATAAAATTTCATCTGAGAAAAAACATTCCCATAACACTTACTATACATTTTCTCACTGAAATTAATTTTTATTAAGACTCTTTTCTGGATCCTACCCTCATGTCTGGTAAGTACATAGGCACTTAGAATAGCAATATTCCACTTAATATTAAAAATAACAGTGCATTAGTCTTGGAGAATGTATTAGTTAGGAATTTGAGTTGCAAATGCCACAAATGTAATATGAATCAGTTTAAGCAAAAAGAGGAATGTACCGGATGGTCCCACAGTCTCCTGGAATTCAAGGTACAGCCAGACTCAAATAGAGCTGTGCCTCAGGCACCAAGGAAGCCAGGGCTGGAATGCCACCAGCTCTCTCTCTCAGCCTCACCTCTGCTTCTCTGGATGCCAGCTTTGTCTCAGACACACTGGTTTCTTGTGGTGGAAACATGGTTGTTGGCAGCCTCTGAGTTTTATATTTTTCAGCTTTAGTCACTGGAGACTTGCTATCTGGTCTCCAATGCAAATTCCCAATGAACTTTACCAGGGGGCAGAGTTGTGTTGTTCAACCTGATGGCTCCTATGGTAGTTGGAGAGGGAGGGAGAGTTCCCAGAAACATGGGGGCTAGGAAGACAAAACAACATGTCCCATATAGGACAGCACTTCATATATAAGATATCAGAGGCCAAAGAATGGAAGGAAGAAACGAGGACAAAGAGTCTTAAAACCTAGAATTATGGCTACGACATATCCAACAAGGGTTTAGTCCCTGAAATCTATAGAATACTTCAACACCTCAGTAACAAAAAGACAATCTGATTAAAAAATTGGCAAAGGATGTGAACAGACACTTCACAGAAGAAGACATTCATTCAGGCAGCTAACAGACATAGGAGGAAATGCTCGAGATCACTAAAAAAAAAAACACTAGCTGTTAGAAAAATGCAAATCAAAATTACAGTGAGATACCATCTCACTCTGACATTACTGGCCCAAAACAAACAGAAAATAATAAGTGTGGGAGAGGTTGCAGGGAGATTGGATTGGAAGGAACACTTATGCACTGTTGGTAGGAATGTGAAATGGTACATTCACTATGAAAAATGGTATGGCACCTTATCAAAAAGCTAGAAATAGAAATGCCATATGACCCAGCAATCCCACTCCTAGGAATATATCCTAGAGAAATAAGAGTTGTCACATGAACACACATATGCACACCCATGCTCATTGCAGCATTATTCACAATAGCAAAAAGATGGAAATAACCAAAGTCCCCATCAACAGATAAATGAATAAACAAATTATGGTATATACATACAATGGAGTACTCCACAATGATAAAGAGCAATGATGAATCCACGAAATATCTCACAACAGGGATGGATCTGGAAGGCATTATGCTGAATGAAGTAAGTCAATTATAAAAGGACAAATATTGTATAAGACCACAATTATAAAAACCCAAGAAAAGATTAACACAGAAAGAAACAATCTTTGATGGTTATTAGGGAAGGGAGAGGTGAGGAGGGGCAATCAATAACTAGATAGTAGACAAGTGTTAACTCTGGTGAAAGGAAAAACACACAATGTAGGGAAAGTCAGCACAACTTGACCAAGGCAAAGCCATAGAAGCTTCCTAGCTATATCTAAACACCTTGAGGATCTGAGTTACTGGGTTTGAGGGCTGGGGACCATGTTCTCAGGGGACATCTAAGTAAATTGGCATAATGTAGTTCATAAAGAAAATGTTCTATATCCTACTTTGGTGAGTAGCATCTGGGGTCTTAAAAGCTTGTGAGTAGCCATCTAAAATAAGTCTATTTGTCCCATCACATTCAGAGCAAAGGAAAATGAAGAAAACCAAAAAGGAAGGGAAAATATCAGTCCAAAGAACTAATGGACACATGAACCACAGACTCCACCAGCCTGAGCCCAGAAAAAATAGTGCCTAGCTACCACCACTGACTTGACTGTTCTGATAGGGATCACAATAGAGGGTCCTGGACAGAGCTGGAGAAAAATGTGGAACAAAATCCATATTCCCAGAAAAAGACCAGACTTAGTGGTCTGACAGAGATCTCTGAAACTATGGCTCCTGGACACCCTGCTAACTCAGAATCGAAGCCACTCTCAAAGTCCACCTTCAGCCAAAGTTTAGACAGGCCTATAAAACAAACAAAAATGCACACAAGGAATGTGCTTTTTAGCTCAATCAAGTATAGGAGACCTAATGGACAACACTTGCCCAAAAGTAAAGATGGTAAGGCAAGAAGGGACAGGACACTTGGACAAATGGACACAGGGAACCTGAGATGTAAAAGGGAAAGGGAAGATTGCTGACACATTGTGGGGATTGCAACCATTGTCACAAAACAATTTGTGTATAAATTTTTGAATGAGTAACTTGCGTTGTAAACTTTGAACGAGTAATTTGCATTGTAAACTTTCACCTAAAACACAATTAAAAAATAATTTAAAAAATCATATTACTATTAATGTTACACTTTCATATATTCAGTATTTACTATATGCCACGGAATAGGCTAAGAGCATATATTTAATTTGCACAAAAGATCAGTGGGTCATGCTCTTACCCTAATTTTTATAGGTGAGAAGACTGGGGCCTAGTGAAGATGAAAAACTTGACTAAAAACTGAGCCTGGGTGAATTGTATGATATATGAATTATATCGCAATAAAGCTGATGCCAACAAACAAAACAAAACACAGAAATGTCTGCTTGATAATAAATTCCATATACCATAGGGAATGTCTTGCTTACATAGAACAGTTGCTGATAGTGAGAAAGGGAATGCTTCCGATTGCAATTTTCCTGTTTAGGAGGGTGTGATGTTTCCCAGGACAGAGGTTTATTTTGTTTCTAAAAAGTTCCACGACCAGAGCTGGACAAAATAAAAACTGATATAAGTTCTGCCTTTCTGTGCTTATGCTCATGGTGGTGAGTATCCCATGGAGAGAGGTATATTGTCTCCTTAGAGCACAAAGGCCACACTGAAGTCTGCTTTGCTCATCAGGGAAGGGGGAAAATCCACCATCTTTATGGACACTAAGACACTGGGGGGTTGTCATGGATTGAATTATGTCCCCCCCAAATTCTGTGTATCAACTTGGTTAGGCCATGTGTGGTTGTCCTCCATTTTGTGATTGTGATTTTATGTTAAGAAGATGAAAGTGGGATGGTAACACCACCCTTACTCAGGTCACATCTCTGATCCGGGGTGTGGTCTGCACCACCTTTTGTGTCTCAAGAGATAAAAGGAGAGGGAAGCAAGCAGAGAGTTGGGGACCTCATACCACCAAGAAAGCAGCACCAGGAGCAGAGTGCGTCCTTTGGACACGAGGTCCCTGCACCTGAGAAGCTCCTCGACCAGGAGAAGATTGAGGACAAGGACCTTCCTCCAGAGCCAACAGAGAGAGAAAGCATCTTCCTGGAAACACCCTGAATTTGGACTTGTAACCTACTAGGCTGTGAGAAAATAAATTTCTGTGTGTTAAAGACATCCACGTGTGGTATTTCTGTTATGGTACCACTAGATATTTAAGACAGGGGTGCAACATATGGGGTCGCCATGACTTGGAATCGGCGGAACAGCCACAAGTTTTTTGTTTGCTTTGTGGATATTAACTTTGATTCACCATTTTCAAAACCATGTTTTGTGTGGCTTTGATAAAAGCTTAACTTAATCTTTTATTTTAAGTCCACTTCCTCTTTGAAGAGGAGAAGGCCAAAGACACAAGGGGAATTCATACTTTTTTACATGACCCTGAAAGCAAAGTAAATTGTCACCATATGATTTATGAAAAATTATTCGTGCTGTTTTCTTAATCTCCTTTAAATTCACAAGCATGATGATCCCTTTATTTCATAATTTATGGTAATGGATCCAAGTTTTATGTCATTTTATAATATGTTCTTTTAGAGAAATTACCTGACCTCCAGTGTCAATATGGGTATTTGTTGAGACGACGAATTTGAAAGTATCTCGAGAATACTATTTATGAGCAACGAGAGGCGTAAAGGTGACATTTTAAAGTCCTGTAATTAGATGATGTGATAAGGAAAATAATATGCTAACTACCAAAATAAAGTCATATTTTAGGATGAAGTTAGTTACATACACAATAGATTCCTTTCGCTTGAAAGCCATGGATGGTCTGGACACATTTCAGCAATTTTCTTCTTTAGGCACAAGCAGTGAACCACAGAGAAACAATGAGGTCTGCGATTCTGTACGGGACGCTTTCAAAATGCTGACTTGCTGCCATGGAAGGGAGCCCGGATGTTGAGCAAAGTGTAAAATGCAAGTTGCACAACAATGTGTACAGTGTGGAACCGTTCACGTGAGGAAAATAGATATGATACTAGGCTCTCCTATATTATATTACACAGAGAGATGCTTCTGAAAAGACTCCCCCCTTCCCCGGGCCCCCCAAAAAACAGCCTTAATAGTGTTGCTTTTGGGAAGAATAAATTGGATGATGGTGTCTTTTACATGTTGTGTTGAAAGAGCTTTCATTTTAAAGAAATTCAAACCAAACCAAACACTTTGCTGTTGAGTTGATTCAACTCATAGAGACTATATAGGACAGAGTAGAACTGCCCCACAGAGTTTCCAGGGAGAACCTGGTGGACTTGATCTACTGACCTCTTGGTTAGCAGGTGTAGCTCTTAAGCACTACAACACCAGAATTTCCTTAAAGAGATTAGGACTATTAAAATTAACAAGACAATAAAAAGAAAACAACAAAAATAATTGCTTGCTACCTAATAAGGAAGCCCTGGCGGTACAGTGGTTAAGTGCTACAGCTGCTAATGAAGAGATCAGCAGTTCGAATCCACCAGCTGCTACTTGGAAATCCTATGGGTCAGTTCTACTCTGTCTTATAGGGTCTGTATGAGTCACAATGGGTTACCTAATAATGAAGAGAAGGCAAGGAGTGCTAAGTTCGTCAAGATGGTGTGGACACAAACACCCCATCACCAGCAATTAGTTGATTGCCTCTTTACACCCTCCTGGGATGACTGATTCTTATTAACTCCAGTCTATTGATCCTTCTACCACCCACTGAGCTGTCACAGGATCAGAGCCCACTGCAAGGGTGCACCCTGACATCTTTTCTGCTTTTCTAGCCTAATAATAATATAAAAAATATAGCACATATAAAACACTAGTATGATGGTGGTGGTTATTATTAGAATGTATACCATAGCGTGTCAGTAGGTATGTACAGCCAGCTGCCGTGGAGTGAACTCTATCTCATGGTGACCCCTTTTGGTTAGCAGCTGAGCTCATTCACCATTCGCACAGCCCAGGGACTACAGTAGGTATTTAGAGTTCACTAAACCTAGGGAAATGTACAGATAAAAATGATTTTTGATTTGAGAGAAAAAAAATGTAGTCTGTAGTGTAGACAACAACAGCAGAAAGTAAAATTTGGAGAATTTAAGTTCCGACCTTCTCCTGAACCCACCATCCTCCCGATCTGGAATATTGAAAACATGTAGCCTGTGAGATTTGTAGAATGCAGTTTGATTTATTTCACTTCACTTCACTATTTAAATTGGATGCTTTTAGTAAAAAAAAAAAAAAATAATACATATTCATGGGGTAAAAGAAACATCTGTTTGGTAGACACTCTAAACCTTTTCTTAAATGTCACTTCGTTCTTGATATTCTATTTTCCTTCAGCTGTGGATTTCATCTGGTGGTAGAGAATAAATGGTGGTTTATCTTTAAAAAATCAGTACTAATGAATTTCAATATTAAATCAAAAGATGCGTATTTCCAGTGAAAGATTTCAAAGTATTAAAAATAATGCTTGATTTCTGATTTTTCTGTAGGCTGTATGATTTTGAAAAAAAATGGCAGTTTCAGAGACAGACTGCAAAGCAAATCTGTAAGCAAGTATCTGCCAGCTGAGTTTTCTGACTCAGGTTGCCTTGCTCAGTTTCTGATTTCTGAGATGTTCCAAATCCATCATGGGGCAAGTCTCCTTTTCAAACTATAACTAGGAGAAAACTACACTATGGAGATGCAGCCTTGTTTCCATATTTCTGTTCCTTAAATGTATCGTGTTGACGCCCACCCCAGGGCCTTTGAACTTACTCTTCCTTCTGCTTGGAGTGCTTTCCCCCCAAGATTTGCACTTGGCTGCCTTTTTTTCATCATTTAAGTCGATGGTAGAAAAATAATGGCCCCCACAGATAACCAAATCTTCAGAACCTGTGAATATATTGCCTTACAGAGCCAAAGAGACTTTTCAGAGTGATTAAATTAAGAATCTTGTAATGAGGAGATTATCCTGGATTACCTGAGTGGGGCCAATGTAATTACAAGGGTCCTTATAAATGAAAGACAAAGGCAGGAAAGTGAATGTCAGAGTCAGAGATTTGAAGATTCTACTCTCTGTTTTGTTCTTAACTGCTACCTCATGCACAATTCCATATAAACTGTTGACCCAAATGTAAAACAAAAAAACCCAGTAAAGCTTCTAAAGAAAACATAGGAGAATATCTTCATGATGTTGTGGTATGACAAAAGATTTTGTAACTGTTTCAGATGCAGGTTTTTTTTATATATATGGTCTTTCTAGCCCTGGGTTTGTAGTAATGCCAAGATAATTTACTAGGCCACAAACCTTGCAGGGATTAGGCAGTTTATTATGCAAATAAGATGACCGTGGCCTACTGAGGGGATTAGTCAGGTTGTAGTCTTGGTGGGAGGAGTAGACTTATAAAACAGCCAATTCCACAGAGACTGAGGGGGACCTCACTAACATCCAGAAGAAGAGCTGGGATTAGAAAACATCCTTTGGACTCAGGGTCCCTGTGCTGAGAACATCCTAGACCCAGGTTACAGGGAGAGTTTTAATACTGGTGACACCATGACACAGCACAAGACAATACGAGACAGTGCAAGAGGGAACAAGCAGTGAGATCCAGGGGACTTGCACAAGATGGCTTCACTGGGCATCTAGCCCATGAATCAAGGCAGCTGCAGTGGGCTCACTGACCCATGGAGTGAGAAAATTGAGTGCCTTCGGGCAAGAGACTTACTGGTGGAGTGGGGTGCCTCCAGGCACTTGATGGCAGACCCAAAAGGGTTGTAACATTTGCCTGAGCAGGACCCAGGAGCAGATGCCTGACCCAAGTTGGGGCCAGCAGCAGAGGCCCAAGTGCATCCTGCCTGTGGGCATGGTCGAGAAGGAGCTAAAACCTGTCTCGGTTGGAAGCCATCCTGATTGATGAACTGTATCCTGTTTCCTGAGTTGTTCCTTTTACTTCCAAGTTGATCTTGATCCTCAGTTGTAACCTGTTACTTTCCTATTAAATCCATAAACATGAGTATGGTCTGTGAGCTCTGTGTGGCCATTGCATACATGTTTTCACTAAAAGACATGTACAAGAATATCCATAGGAGCATTATATAGAAAAGCCAAAAACTGAAAACAACCAAGTATAAATCAATAATAGAATGGGTGTATAATTGTGACATATTTATATACAGGAATACTAACATAGGGTAATAAAAATGAATGAATAATTCTGCATACAATGAGGCTCAATCTCATGAAAAGCACACAAAAAATACATATTAAATAGTTACATTTACATAGCCTTCAAAAACAGGCAAAAAAAATCTATGGTGTCAGAAAGCAGGGTTATGTTTACCTTCTTCTGAGGTGTGTAGTTGCTGGGAGGGACAAGAGCTTCCTGAGATGCTGATAACTTTTTTTTTTCTGTCAATACTGATGCTGTTCACTGAACATACAGGTGTGTTCACTTTGTGAAAGCTCTTTGAGCTGTTGACTGATTTCTGCCTTTCTATATAGAGAAACATTAAAACTCACTAAACTTTAACTTTTTTAGATAAAAGTAGGAGTGAGGAACCTGAAGACCAGCCCTACCTATTCAGCACTAATGTGAAGATCAGGGCAAGAGGGCGTCTGTAGTACCACCAAGGAATTAACAGTGGAGCTTTCAAGCAGGATTTCCTTGAACAGGTATTCAAAAGCAAAAAGGTTTCCTAAGTCATTTGTAAAAACAAATTTTACTGCAGTTTGGGGCCCTGGGTATTGTGTCAGGAATCATATGCAATGAGATCATTTTCTTCTGCCCACATTTCTGTCTGATAAGGAAAATAAATCCTTTTGACAGAACAAAGAATTGCCTCAGACAAAAATATGTTGGGGGAAAAAAAAGGCAGCATTATTCTCAACTCCAAGTGCCTAAGAGAAAAACACTATGAGGTTTAAAAGAAAGAGTTCTCTGTACTGAGAATGATTAAAGTTTTACATACCCTTTCAGCAATTAGCACAATTATTAAGTCAGTTTCAACTACTTCCAACAAATATTTTAGGTGACTTGTTGGAAAGACACATTAAAATAGAATAATGATAAAAAACAATGATAACCAAAGAACTCAAAGCCAGAACCATGTTGAAGACGAGAAAGGCGGAAGTAGTCTTACCATAAAATCTATCTCCACCAAGGAGAGTTACCCCAACTAAGCACCGCATTTAACGCTTCCTGTCCTAGTGTATCACCTACCAGGCATATGTGAAGCCAGGGGAACACAGCTTGGGCCTGAGCAGGGACTTCAGCCACATCAGCACGCCCCTAATGCCATTGCTTCCACATGTTTGTATCTGTTGCTTACATCTTGTCTAAAGCCAGGCTATTCCAAAAAGTGTACATTCCTCTTCTGACCTATTATCATCCCCAAAAGGCAGCTCCGTTTAAATAACAATAGTCATGTTTCTTCATGCTGGGCATTTAGAGATATGATTCCTGCTTTTCACAATAATTCTGAAAGGGAAGTGGTATTATCCAAAATTTAAAGATGAAATGGTTAAAACCAAGCCCATTGCCATCAAGTCAATTCTGACTCACAGTGACTTATAGGACAGAGTAGAACTGTCCCAAACAGTTTCCAAGGACCACCTGGTGGATTTGAACTGCTGACTTTTTGGTTAGCATCCGTAGCTCTTAACAACTACGCTACCAGGGTTTCCATAGGATTTCCAAGGAGCAGCTGGTAGATTCAAACTGTCGACCTTTTGGTTAGCAGCTGAAAAATTAACTGCTTCACTACCATTAAGTGACTTGCCCAAGGCTACACTGAGTGAGTGTAGAGTGAAGATTCAAATTCAGAAAGGTTGGAATGAAGACCAATCTTATGTTGATGAAACTGCTTAGTATTACACAGGCCTTTTAACCAAATGGAGCCCTTGTGGCGCAGTGGTTAATTGTTCAGCTGCTAACCTAAAGGTCGGAATCCACCAGCCACTCTTTGGAAATGCTATGGGACTCTTCTACTCTGTCCCATATGGTCGCTGTGAGTCAGAATTGACTCAGGGGCAAGGGGGTTGTTTGTTTTTTTTTTTAATTTTTTTATAACCAGGCACTTTTATGAATAGCTCTCTTAAGACTTGTTCAAATATCTTTGTTTTCTTTTCTGAGAATTTGAGAAACAGATGGGCACTTCCACACACAGCCCCTTGAGTCCTGGCATAAAGTCTGCTCTCGGCCTTCTCATACCCAGCACACTAATTTCATACTGTCATCATTTTCTAACTGAAGGCAGCTTCCAGTTCTAGTAAGATAGAAGTGTGGTTCAAAGGTTGATCAATTCAAATCCCTTCCATTTCCATGAAACCCTGGGCCTTCTCAGACTGAGTGGAGCCTTTTTGTTACACTCCCACAGTGTCCTGTGAGCACAGTTCCATCAAAGCCCTTTTCCTGGAATGCAGTTCTTGGTATCTCTCATTTCCCTTTCCCCACAGCTCCAGGCTCCATTTAGGAATGCCTGTCTTTCCTTTCCTATTCAGCTAACTCCCCCACCTGCCTCCAGAGTGGAGCATGTGACCCAGGCTGAGCAAATCAGCACATCTCATCTTCCAGTCAGGTGATTGATTAGATCAGCTTAGAGCAAGAGTGATGACCCTGAACCACAGTGAGACCCAGAGCATTATCTGGGACTGCTGGGGCAAAGGCACTATCTCTTTTTTTGCTGGATCTGAACAGGGATGCGTGTAGCTCTCAGAGTTACTTGTGGCCATTTTGGGACTATGAAAATAGCCAACCTTAGAATGAAACCAATATCCGAAGCAGGTGGAGAAATGGAAGGAACCCAAGGCTGAGCTGCAGGAGGAGCTCTGTCTGAGCAAACCCTTCTCAGGAGGTTTCAACCTGTGAGCCAATTAATTTACTTCTTCGTTTGGGCTTGATTAAGCCATATTTTCTGTTACTTGCAATACAAGTACCTTATATAAACTTTCTGCAATGGCCCAAGTTTTGACTAGATTGTGAGCTTCCTGATCCCTGAGAAAAATTTGGTTGAGTAAGTGAATGAATGAGCAAAAGAAACATGGAAGGAGAGAACAGTTGCTCATGTGTGCAGAGGGCTTTCTTAAGACTATTACCGTGTAACTAGTTTTTTATTTCTCCTGGTTCATGGGCATTTACTGAAAAAAGAACTGTGGCCCCCTGAGGAATCTTCAATATAGAAATTCATGGCTAGAACAGGATTCATCTCTATGGTAAGAAGCCCAGCTCCGTCATAACTTGCTATATCTCCACAAAGCAAGGGAGGACTCAAAGTGAATCCTAAGAATAAACCTGCATTTTTTTTTTTTATCACACAATACACAGGAGAAACTTTGACTCAACAGCTATGAATCAGGGACTTGGCAACAAAGCCCTTGCTAAATGCATGCTATTATGGATTGAATTGTGTCCCCAAGAAAGATATGTTGAAGCCTTAAACCTTGTACCTGTGAATGCATCCTGTTTGGGGGAAATAGAGTTTTCTTTAAAGACATTATCAGTTAAGTCATACCGGGAGTAGGGTGAGGGGTGTCTTTTAAAGGGGAGAATTGACATGGAAACAGGGCCACACACAGGGAAGACACCATGTGAAGATACATCCACAACCAGCAAAGGAACGCCAAAGGTTGCTGGCAGTGACTAGAAACTAGGAGAGAGGCATGGAACAATTCCTGCCTCAAAGTTCTCAGAAGGAATGAACATAGCTTATACCCTGATTTGGACTTCCAGCCTCCAGAATTGTGAGAAAATAAATTTCTGTTCTTTAAAGCCACCTACTTTGTGGTATTTTAATGCAGCCCTAGAAAATGAAGGCAGTTGCCTCCAGGAACCCTCTGCAGGGATGTTGCCCCTTGACCCCAACCTCAGAGAGGCTCGTATTTAGAAACCTCAGCAGCCTCTGGCTCCTCAAATGAAATCACAGGATGAGGTGGTGAAGGTGGTTTATGTAGGTGTGGGCCTTTCATTCTGTACAGATGGCTCTCATAAATCTTAGTTTTTTTAAATATGGATTTATGTACATCCTGATGCATGCACACATCTGGAGGCAGTATCTTCCATTAAGAGTTTCAAGTGAAAAAAGTGAAGTTGTCACTGAAGTCCCAGGAGGAAAAGAACAGGTGAGGGGATAGATTTTTAGCTATTCCCTGCCTTGCTTGTCCTTCCCTTTGCCTGCACACACACACACACACACACACACAAACACACACACACGAACAGCTTTGCTTTTTGGGAAATGTTAGTCAGGCGGAAGTGCCCCCGGCTTGGCCTCTTGCTTTCACAACATCAAAGGTCAGGGGTGGTGAGCACTGTGGAGGAAGCATTCATACATATGACTTAGCAAATAGGCTTTCAGAGAGCAGCAAGGAGGAAAGAATGGGTGGGAGAAATGTAGTTCCAAGGATCAAGTTCTAGACCTCGCCCTACTACCATTTTTGAGACTTTCGTGCAAGTCCTTATGATTCTCTGAGCCTCAAACCCTTCGATAACAAAACAGGTTCCAGGTAACAAGATAAAACAAAATGTCTGCTGCCACCTGAATACATTCCTCTGGCAACAAGGAAACAAAAGCCATTTTGAAAACTCTTCCAGGGTTTGTCCCACCAACACCATAGCTGCTGGAAAGGTTGTCTCCTGAATCCCTTCTCTTTTCCCCACAGATATCCGGTAGCTTCCCCTCCACACTTAGAGTATCTCATTTCCAAAAGGCTCATGACTCTTGTCATGCCATCACATCTGGGAATATATCAAAGGAATATTCACTTGGTACCCCAAAATTGTGGAGGTCTCAACTGAAGGATCATGTAAAGGGGAACAACAGATGACCATACGCTTGTAAAAGGGCCCTATCCAAAAGGACACTCTCCATCAACCGCTATCAGTCTATCAGCAACTCTTCATTCATTCATTCACTGATTAACAAATGTTACACTGCCAGGATTTGGGGTTACAAGAGTAAATAGGGCATGCACATCCTTCTCTTGTTGAGTTTCAGTTTAGTGGGGATACAGACACATAAAATAAAAAAAAACCAAACCTGTTGCTGTTGGGTTGATTATGACTCATAGCAACAATATAATTAAATTGCCTTTGATAGAGAAGCCATGGAATCCTATGGGAGTGCACATGAGGGGCATCTATGTCTCTAGACTTTCCAAAGGAAGTACTATATACATATGAGCCGCAGGAGTTAGCCAAGGAAGGAAGTGGTTGGAGGTGGTCCATGGCTAATGTTCCAGGCAAGGAACAGCCTGTACGAAAGCCTAGATGTGAGAGAGGACAATGTGGGCTACAAAAGAGATTACATGAAGACAGGGGTATGAATGGGAGAAGCCTGAATATGGTGGTGGCAACAGGGTACCGCTGTAGATCCCTGAGCAAGAGAATAGGGTAATAAAAATGTCTTAGGAAAAAGAAAAATAGTCTGTTTCCTATATTCAGCATGACTTTGATGTGACAGAGGCCAGAGGTAGGGACAGGAGTAAGGGGACAGTGGCAACAGTGGAGACAAGGACCAGAGGGCTGTCCATGAAAATACAGAATAAAGAACTGGTAGGCTAATCTGTCTTTCAGATTAGCCTCTACTCTATTAGGAGGGCCTGGAAATAAGCTAGCCCAGGAATTGCCATCTACTGGGTGGAGTTTGCTCTATATTCACTTGGACTTACTTATCACAGTGGTTTTCAAACTATGCCTAAAGATCCATAGTGTTTTCCAGAGGTGTTTTAGGGACCCCTTTTCAATCAGATTGGCCCTACTTTGATTTATTTTGTACAAACGGAGGCTTGGAAACCTCTGGTCTAATTTTTTTACAGTGTACATGCTCTATCCCAAGCTCAGTGTACTTGGTAATTATTAAATTGTGTGTGTGTGTGTGTGTGTGTGTGTGTCGAGCTCACCTTTCTCTTTCATCACTTTGCTATCATCACCCCCTGTCCAAACCCCTACCAAAGGTGTAAGTCTCCCTTTCTCTGGTTGTTCTACCGCTGCCCATCCCCCCTACCTAATTCCAGAGCCAGTTCAATGAAGAAAAACTCTTCCCAGTATCCCTTCCTATTTTAATTCTCTTGAATCTCTTCTCCGGAGTATGGAAAAAATTATGCTATTATTGTTAGCAACGGTAATAATAATAAAGTGTGAAAATTGGCTGATAAGTTTTTACTTCCGTCAAACCTCTTAAAGAGAAACAGAAAACAAGGTTTTTTTTTCCTTGACTAAAATGATCACTTCTCTAAGGAAAGAACACAAGTTCTGGGCTTTGTGGGGGGAATGGGCAGGAAGGAGGAAGGTAGAGAATGTTCAGGTATGGTGTCTGGCTCACAGAAGTTGTTCCTCAAATGTTTGATCGTAGATGCTTTTCACTCAATACTGCAAACACGAACTCCAGTCTCTAGGATGAATATTTTATTTGCGTCCTGAGCTGTCTCTTGGCAATGTCGACAAAGCCATCACACAAACGATGTCCTGCGTCTGTCAGCTGTTCTGCTTATTTCCTGGGTTACCCAAGTACAGCACAGCAAACATGAGAACCAATGCTCTCGGAACCGGAAACTACAAAAACCAAACCATTGCTGTCGAGATGATTTTGACTCATGACAACCCCATGTGTTACAGAGTAGAATGACACTCCACAGGGTTTTCAATGGCTGTAATCTTTTCTTTTTTTTTTTTTGCTTTAAGTGAAAAGTTTATAGCTCAAGTTAGTTTCTCATACAAAAATTTATACACACATTGTTATGTGCCCCTAGTTGCTCTCCCTATAATGTGACAGCATGCCCCCCTTTTCCAGCTTGAATTTCCCCTGTCCATTCAACCAGCTCCTGTTCCTTTCTGCCCTCTCATCTAGCCTCTGAACGCAGGCTGCCCATTAATCTCATTTATCTACTTGCACTAAGAAGCACACTCTTTACAAGTGTCATTTTACATCTTACAGTCCAGTCTAATCTTTGTCTGAAGAGTTGGCTTCAGGAATGGTTTAAGTTCTGGATTAAGAGAGTCCGGGAGACATGTCTTCTGGGGTTCCTCCAGTCTTAGACCACTAAGTCTGGCCTTTTTACTAGAATTTGAGTTCTTCACCCCACTTTTCTCCTGCTCCATCAGGGACTCTCTCTTGTGTTCTTTGTCAGGGTGGTCATTGGTGGTAGCCGAGCACCATCCAGTTCTCCTGGTCTCAGGCTGATGGAGTCTGTGGTTTATGTGGCCCTTTCTGTCTCTTGGGCTCATATTTTCCTTGTGTCTTTGATGTTCATTCTCCTTTGCTGCAGGTGGATTAGGACCAATTGACGCATCTTAGATGGCCGCTTGCTAACTTTTAAGACCCGAGATGTCACTCACCAAAGTGGGATGCAGAACATTTTCTTAATAAGCTTTGTTATGCCACTTGACCTAGATGTCCACTGAAACCATGGTCCCCAGACCCCCACCCTGCTCTTCTGTACCTCAAAGTGTTTGGATGTATTCAGGAAACTTCTTAGCTTTTGGTTTAGTCCAGTTGTGCTGACTTCCTCTGTAATGTGTGTTGTCCTTCCCTTCACCTAAGATAATTCTTGTCTACAGCTGGTAACCAAAAGGTCAGCAGTTCGATTCTACCAAGAACTCCTTGGAAACCCTATGGAGCAGTTCTACTATGTCCTGTAGGGTCGCTATGTGTTGGAGCCAAAACGGGTTTGGTTTTTTGGTCTTTATCTGGTTAGTGAATACTCCTCTTCCTCCCTCCCCACCCTCATAATCATCAAGGAATGCTTTCTTCTTGTTTAAACTTTTTCTTGAGTTCTTGTAATACTGGTCCCATACAATATTTGTCCTTTTGCAACTGACTAATTTCACTCAGCATAATGCCTTCCAGATTCATCCATGTTAAGAGATGTTTCCCGGATTCATTCTTGTTCTTTATCGTTGGGTACTATCCCATTGTGTGAATATACCATAATTTGTTTATCCATTCATCCGTTGATGGGCACCTAGGTTGTTTCCATGTTTTTGCTATTGTGTACAGTGCTACAGTGAACATGGGTGTGCATATATCTACTCAAGTGAAGGCTCTTATTTCTCTAGGATATATTGCAAGGAGTGGGCCTGCTGGATCGTATGGTACTTCTATTTCTAGCTTTTTAAGGAAGCGCCAAATCAATTTCCAAAGTGATTGTACCAGCTTACATTCCCACCAGCAGTGTATAAGCGTTCCAGTCTCTCCACAACCTCATCAACATTTATTATTTTGTGTTTCTTGGATTAATGCTAGCCTCGTTGGGGTGAGCTGGTTATCTCATTGAAGTTTCGATTTGCATTTCTCTAATGGGTAATGATCGTGAGCATTTCCTCATGCATCTTTTAGCTGCCTGAATGTCCTCTTTGGTGAAGTACCTGTTCATATGCTTTGTCTATTTTTTAGTTGAATTATTCATCTTTTCATTGTTGAGGTATCTTGTAGATTTTAGAGACTAGACTCTGATCAGATTTGTAGTAGCCAAAATTTTTTTCCCAGTTTGTAGGTTGTCTTTTCACTCTTTTGGTGAAGGCTTTGGATGAGCATAAGTGTTTGGTTTTTAGGAGCACCCAGTTATCTGGTTTCTCTCGTGGTAGTTGTGCATTGTTAGTAATGTTTTGTATACTGTTTGTGCCATGTATTAGGGCTCCTAGTGTTGTCCTTATTTTTTCTTCCATGATCTTTGTCATTTTAGATTTTATATTTAGGTCTTTGGTCCATTTTGGTTTAGTTTTTGTGCCTGGTGTGAAGTATGGGTCTTCTTTCATTTTTTTTGCAGGTGGATATCCAGTTATGCCAGCACCATTTGTTAAAGAGACTGTCTTTTCCCCATTTAACGGACTTCAAGCCTTTGTCAAATATGACCTGCTCATAGATGGATGAGTTTATATCTGGATTCTCAATTCTGTTCCATTGGTCTATGTATCTGTTTTTGTACCAGTACCAGGCTGTTTTGTTTACTGTGGTGGTATAATAGGTTCTAAAATCGGGTAGAGTGAGGACTCCACTTTGTTATTCTTCTTCAGTAACCCTTTACTGATCCGGGGCCTCTTCCCTTTCCATATGAAGTTGGTGATTCGTTTCTCCATCTCTTCAATGGCTATAATCTTATAGAAGTAGATCACTTTATCTTTCTTCTTCAGCACCACTGGGTGGGTTTGAACGACCAACCTTTTGGTTAGTAGTTGAGCAAAGACCATTTGTGCCACCCAGGGACCAGGAGCATTTTAAAAAAAGACTCAAGACCAATTGTCCAGAAATATCTCTGCCAAGTGCTGTTTGGTCTGTGTTTGGATGTGTTCAGGCTCTGTAAGGCAGTGGTGGAGTATATCTTTTGTCAAGTTTGTTAGAAAGCTCTTCCTGATATTGAGCTGAAATCAGTCACTTCGTAGCTCCTTTCCATTGGCCTATGTCATCCTTGTGCAGGACTTGGAGCTAGCATGGAATTATTCTAATCTCCTTCCTCTCCATAACTCTTTGAATATTGGAAGACCTTGACCAAGTTCTTCCTGAGTCTTTTTTTTCTCCAGGCTCTCTCTCAATCTTTCAAATCTTGCCATGAAACACAGTTTCCAGATCAAAATTATCCCGGTCTTTCTCCCACCAATGAGCTTCACTTTCCTCCTCTGAAAGTGTGCTGCCTAGAATAGAAACACAGTGTGGCCTAACCAGTGCTAAAGAGAAGAGTCACGGCTCTGGCTGATTCCAGAGCCCACCGCTAGCAGTGTATCTTTGGTAAGTTACAACCATGGTTTCCTATATGCAAAATGGAAAGTCTCATACTAACTAGTAACGATTAAATAATAATAGTAGATAGTAAGTGACTTAATAATGCAAAGTGCCTACTGCAGTGCCTGGCATAAAGCTAGTGTTTGATACCTGATTTTCACTGTTATTTTTCTTCCATTAACATAGCTTCCCACTGAATTATATTTTTAGGTGATGTGATGGTTAAAATCATATGTCAACTTGGCTAGGCTGTGATTCTCAGTGTTTGGCAGTTGTATAATGTTGTGATCACTTTCCTGTTGAAATCTAATACATGATCATCCCCATAATGGAATCTGCTGAGTGGTACTGGCGGGGGTAGGACTTGTGGTGGCTCCCTGCCCCTTCAGCCTTTATTTCTCCACCCTCCTTCACCTACTTCCTGCCTGCTCACCTTGCTGGGGCTTTTGCTTTTTGTAGATCCTGCAGCTGGCTCCTGTTTGTCTGGCCTCTGGTTCTTGGGACTTGAGCTAGAAGCTTACCTGCTAATCTTGAGATTTGTCAGTTTTAACAGCCTGCTATAGCTCTGCTTTCCAGTCTGCCGATCTTGAGTACCCAGCCCCTGTGGCTATGTGAATCAGGAGAATCTTCTTTCCTCACCCACAGACTTGGGATGTACAACTTCTAAAAACCACCTGAGCCATTTCCTTGATATAAATTTCTCTCTCTCTCTCTATACATATATATACACTTACATATATACATAAGTATATACATATATATATACCCTTACTGGTTTTGCTTCTCTAGAGAACCCAGCTGCCATGGATTGAACTGTGTTCTCCAAAAATGTCTGTCAGCTTGTCTAGGTCATGATTCCTAGTGTTGTGTAGTTGTCCACCATTTTGTCATCTGATATGATTTTCCTGTGTGATGTAAATCCTATCACTATGATCAAAAAAAAAGTGGGATGGATTAGCAGCAGTTATGTTAATGAGATCTACAGAATTGAATATTGTCTTAAGCCAATCTCGTTTGAGATATGGGGGGCAGGGAAAAATGAGCAGACAGACATGTGGACCTCATACCACAAAGAAGGCAATGCTGGGAGCAGAGCATGTCTTTTGGACCTAAGGTTCCTGTGCAGAGAATCTCCTAGTCCAAGGGAGGATCGATGACAGAGACCTTCCTTCAGAGTCAGCAGGCAGAGAGAGGAAGTCTTTCCTTGGGGCTGGTGCCCTGAGTTTGGATTTCTAGCCTGTTGGACTATGGGAGAATAAATTTCTCTTTGTTGAAGCCATCGACCTGTGGTATTTCTATTACAGCAGCCCAAGATAACTAAGGCACCAGCCTAAGATATTTGGTACTGAGAGTGTTTCTAGAGAAAACAAAATTGTAAGGATGAATTTTCTAAATTGGTACTCAGGTCTAGTTAGTCTTAAAGATGTTCATGACTCTGCTTCCAGTAGTAAAGAGGGCACTGCTAATCCATGGCATGAGGTGGCAATTTAAATATGAAAAATATCACCACCAATAGATCAGGTATTGGTGAAATACGAGGTTTTGGGTGATTTCATGTATAACACCTTTCTACAATTTTGTCATAATAAGAAGTATAAGGAACCTGGTTGGCAGACCTTACTTTCACTAGACAAACTGGTGAAAGAGATGAGCTGAGGGCTTCAGAGTCAAAGCTCAAGTGCCCCATAAACGACCTCAAAGTTTCCACTTGTGCCTTGAAAGAAAGTCTTACTTCTTATAGTATCTGAGCTGATATTGCCAAAAACCAAACCCAGAGTCTTATTGTAAGAGTGGCTGAATTACAATACCCACTCAACTGCCAATTTCAAGAGATGTCTGAAGTTAAAGTTAAAGTAAGGCATTGATTGGGAAGAATTGGGATGCTGAAACCTGGGAGGGGCATACGTGGGCAGAAAATCAGGAAGCTGGAGACATGAGCCCCTAAATTCCATTGGATCACTCCTGCCAACAGAATCAGTAGCCCCTCCACTCCCATCTAATGAAATTAACCCAGCTACATCTAAATCACCTTTGTCTAAATCACCTTTGTCTGAGTCATTGCCTGGGACATCATCTGAGGCAGATGCTTTACAAGACAATGCTGAATGTTTCCAAAACATTTCCTCACCAATTTTGACTTCTAGACTTATAACTAGACTTAAGCCCCAGCGAGCCCCAAAAGGTGAAGTACAAAGTATAACCCAGAAAGTTTCACAACACTCTAAAAGGACTGCTTGATTTTCTAATATGTACAAACAGAGACCTGAAGAATATGTGTAGGGATGGCTATTAGGGGTGAGAGATAATAGTGGGAGGAATATAAAGATGGATCAGTCTGACTTTATTGATATGGGCTCACTAAGCACAGATTCTTCATTCAGTGTTTCAGCTCGAGTAGTTAGGAAAGGATATAAAAGCTCATTTGGTTGGGTTGCTGAAGCATGGCTTGTGCAGTGGCTTACACTAAATCAAGTTGAAGTACCAGACCTGCCTTGGTATACTGTAGAAGAGGGTGTTCAAAGGCCCAGGCAAATCGGCATGTTAGAGTGTATTTATCAGGTTAGACCCACAGACCCATATATGGAGGGTCTTTTACTACAACAGTGAGGAAAATATTTGTGAAGGGAGCTCCAGCATCCTTGAAGACTGCTGTGGTTGCTATTTTATTTAAGTCAGATTTGCCCTAACTGAATTAAGACACCTAACTACAATGGGGCTGATTGGAGTCTGTGGTGGTAGGGGCTAAGTGGCAGCACTCAATGGACAAAGACAACATGAACATGGTTATCATAAGGGACAACAGAGTCAAAGCAGAAATCAGAATAGTCTGACTCATATGGACTTATGGCATTGGCTACTTAGTCATGGTATCCCTAGGAGTGAAATAAGTAGGAAACCTACTACATATCTATTTGATCTGTGCAAGCACATGAATTATAGGTCAAGTGAACAGCAGTCTAACTAGAATGACCAGAATAGAGAGTCACAGCCCCTCAATCAATTCCCAGACTTGAGCAAATTTACAGATCCACAACCCCTTGATTGAAGGGGAGGCTGGGTCCCTTTGAGGAAGGACTCCATTACACTGTCAAAAATGTATGCTGTTAATCTTTCTCCCAGCCTTCCCCAAAGGGATCTACAACCTTTTACGAGAATGATTGTTCATTGGGGAAAAGGAAATAATCAGACTTTGGGGGAATTACTGGGTACTGGCTCTGAACTGACACTAATTCCAGGAGACCCAAAACGTCACTGTGGCCCACCAGTCAGAGTGGGAGCATATGGAATTCAGGTTATTAATGGAGTCTTAGCTCATGTCAGTCTCACAATAGATCCAGTGGGTCCCTGAACCCATCCTGTAGTGACTTCCCCAGTTCCAGAATGCATAATTGGATATACTCAGCAACTGGCAGAACCCCCACACTGGATTCCTGACAAATGGAGTAAAGGCTATTATGGTAGGAAAAGCCCGGTGGAAGCCATTAGAACTTCCCCTACCTAGGAAAATAGTAAACCAAAAGCAATACCTCATTCCTGGAGGGATTGCAGAGATTACTGCCACCACCAAGGACTTGAAGGGTGCAGGGGTGGTGATTCCCACCATATCCCCATTCAGCTCGCCTATTTGGCCTGTGCAAAAAACAGATGGATCTTGGAGAAAGACAGTGGATTACCAAACACTTAACCAGGTGGTGACTTCAACTGCAGCTGCTGTTCTAGATGTAGTCTCATTGCTTGAGCAAATTAACACATCTGGTGCCTCGTATGCAGCTATCGATCCAGGTAAAGCCTTTTTCTCCATACCTGTTTTGAAGGACTGTCAGACACAGTTTGCCTTTAGCTGGCAGGGCCAGTTTCAGTTGCTATCTCAGGGCTACATCAAGTCTCCAGCCCTATGTCATAATTTAGTCCACAGGTAACTTGATTACCTTTCCCTTCTGCAGGACATTGCACTGGTCCATTGCATTGAATACATTATGCTGATTGGACCTAGTAAGAAAGAGGTGTTAATGACTCTGGACTTATTGGTAAAACATTTGCATGCTAGAAGGTGGGAAATTAATCCCACGAAAATTCAGACACCTTCCACCTCAGTGAAATTTCTTGGGGTCCAGTGGTGTGGAGCATGTTGAGATATTCCTTCTAAAGTGAAGGATAAGTTATTATATCTGGCCCCTCCCACAACTAAAAAGGAGGCACAACACCTAGTGGGCCTCTTTGGATTTTGAAGGCAGCATATTCCTCATTAGGGTGTGCTACTCCGGGCTATTTATCTAAAAAAAAAAAAAATTTGTCTAGTGACTCCAAAATCTGCTAGTTTTGAGCAGGGTCCAGAACAAGAGAAAGCTCTGCAACAGGTTCAGGCTGCTCTGCCACTCAGACCATATGATCCGGGTGATCCAATGGCACATGAAGTGTCTGTGACAGATAGAGACGCTGTTTAGAGTCTTTGGCAGGCCCCGACTGATGAATTCACAGTGCAGACCCTTGGAATTTTGGAGCAAAATCTTGCTATCTTCCACAGATAACTACTCTCCTTTTGAGAAACAGCTTTTGGTTATTCCTGGGCCTTAGTAGAGACACAACACTTAACCATGGGACACCAAGCCACCAGGTAGCTGGAGCTGCCCATCATGAACTGGGTGTTGTCTGACTCACAAAAGGCATAAAGTTGGACGTGCACAGCAGCACTCCATCATTAAATGGAAGTGGTATATATGAGATCGGGCCTGAGCAGGACCTGAAAGCACAGGTAAATTGCATGAGGAAGTCACCTAAATCCCCATGGTCTCCACTCCCATCACATTACCTTCCATCTCCCAGTTTGCACCTATGGCCTCATGGGGATTTCCTTAGGAGCAGTTGACTGAGGAAGAGAAAACTTGTGACTGGTTTACAGATGATTCTGTGCTATATGCAGGCACCATTTGAAAGTGGACAGCCGCAGCACTACAACCCCTTTCTGGGACCTCCCTGAAGGACAGTGGTGAAGGGAAATCCTCCCAATGGGCGGAACTCCAAGCAGTGCACCTGTTTGTTCACTTTTCTTGGAAGGAGAAATGGCCAGATGTGCAACTGTATACTGATTCAAGGGCTGTGGGCAATGGTTTGGCTGGATGGTAAGGGGCTTGGAAGAACATGATTCGAAAATTAGAGACAAGGATTTGTGGGGAAGAGGTATGTGGGTAGACCTCTCTGAATAGGCCAAAGAAGTGACGATATTTGTGTCTCATGTGAATACTCACCAAAGGGTAACCTCAGCAGAGGAGGATGTTAGCAATCAAGTGGATAGAATGACACACTCTGTGGAAACCACTCATCCTCTTCCTCTAGCTGCTCCTGTCATTCATCAATGGGCTCATGAACAAAGTGGCCGTGGTGGCAGGAATGGAGGTTATGCATGGGCCCAGCAACACGGACTTCCACTCACCAAAGGTGACTTGGCTACAGCTGCTGCTGAGTGCCCAATCTGCTAGCAGCAGAGACCAACACTGAGACCCCGATTTGGCACCCTCCTTCGAGGTGATCAGCCAGCAACCTGGTGGCAAGCTGATTACATTGGTCTACTTCTATCATGAAAAGGGGAGTATTTTGTTCTTATTGAAATAGATGCTTACTCTGGATATGGATTTGCCTTCCCTGTATGCAATGTTTCTGCCAAAACTACCATCCATGAACTTACAGAATGCCATATCTACCGTCATGGTATCCCACACAGCTTTCCCTCAGATCAAGGGACTCACTTCACAGCAAATGAAGCATAGCAGTGGGCCCGTGTTCATGGAATTCACTGGTCTCACCATGTTGTTCCCCATCATCCGGGAGCAGGTGGCTTGACAGAAAAATGGAATGGCCTCCTGAAGACACAATTACAGAGCCAGGTAGGCAGCAATACCTTGCAGGGTTGGGGCAATGTTCTCCAGGAGGCTGTATATGCTCTAAATGAGTGTCCAATATATGGTGCTGTGTTTCCAATAGCCAAGATTCATGGGTCTAGGAAGTAAGGGGTAGAAATGGAGTGGCACAATTCACTATTACCCCTAGTGACCCACTCACAAGATTTTTGCTTCCTGCCCCCACGAACTTACACTCTGTAGGTCTAGAGGTCTTAGTACCAAAAGGAGGACACATCACTGATTCCACTGAACTGGAAGCTAAGAATGCCACTTAGCAGCTTTGCGCTCCTTATGCCTCTGGATCGACAGGCAAAGGAGGGTGTGATCGACCCTGATTACCAAGAGGAATTCAGATTGATATTACATAATGGAGGTAGAGAAGAGTATGTCAGGAATGCAGGAGATCCCTCAGGGCATCTCTTAGTACTACCACACCCTGTCACTAAAGTCAACAGAAAACTACAGCAACCCAATTCCGAAACGACTACTAATGACCCAGACACTTCAAGAATGAAGGTTTGGGTCACCCCACCAGGCAAAGAATCACGATCAGCTGAGGTGCTTGCTGAGGGCAAAGGGAGTACGGAACAGTTGGTGGAAAAAGGTGGTTCTAAATACCAGTTGCAGAAAAGAGGACGGTAATTGTTATGAGTACTTCTGATTTGTATGTATGCCTCAAATATTTTGTTTTATTCACATATAAAATATAAGATGTAAATGGACTAGTACATTTTCGGTTGTACGTCCTTTAGTTGTATCCTGTTAGGTGCGTGTATGACTTCGTAACTGTCTTTATTCAGAGATTATATATGGTTTAGGGAGATGTGTATAGGTGCCAAGTTGACAAGGCTTGGACTGTGATGGTTAAGATTGTGTGTCAACTTGGCTGAGCCATGATTCTCAGTGTTTTGGCAGTTGTATAATGTTGTGATCACTTCTCTGTTGAAATTTGATGTGTGATCACCCCCATGATGGATTCTGCTGTGTGGTACTGGCCGGGGTGAGGCCTGTAGTGGCTCACCACCCCCTCAGCCTTCATCTGTCTGCCCTCCTTTGCCTACTTCCTGCCTGCTCACCTTGCTGGGATTTTTCCTCATTATAGATCTTGCAGCTGTCTCCTGTTCACCTGACCTCTGATTTTTGGGACTTGAGCTTGCCTGGTGATCTTGCGATTCATAGATCTTCACAGTCTGCTATAACCCTGCTCTCTGCCCTGCTGATCTTGGGTTTGCCAGCTCCTGCAGCTATGTGAATCAGGAGAATCATCTTTCCCACCCCACTGAATCAGAACATACAACCTCTAAAAACCACCTGAGCCACTTCCTTGATAGAAATCTCTCTCTCTCTTTCTATATATATGTATATATACACACACTTATTTCACTGGTTTTGCTGCCCTAGAGAACCCAGCCTAAGACAGGTGATAACATTGCACTGTTGACTCAGAAGTTTCATTCAAGAGTGAATTTAGGAAAAGCGGTTCTAAGCCATGGCTTTCCCATTCTTTATCCAGGCATCTTTTTTTCCTCAACATCTTTTTTTCCATTTATTCTATAAAATTGTATCTGTTATGGTACCTGGCTATAACCCATGGGTGCTCTGACAGGGAACACAACAGGGAATCCCTGATGGAACAGGAGAACAGTGAGATGCAGACCTCAAATTCTTGTAAAAAGACCAGATGTAATGGCCTGAGACTAGAGGGACTCCAGAGGTCATGATCCCTGGACCCTCTGTTAGCCCAAGACAGGAACCATTCCTGAAGCCAACTCTTCAGACAAGGATTGGACTGGATTATATAAAACAGAAAATGATACTGGTGAGGAGTGAGCTTCTTGGTTCAAGTTGACTCATGAGACTATGTGGGCAGTTCCTGTCTGGAGGTGAGATGAGAAGCAGAGGGGAACAGGAGCTGGATGAATGGACATGGGGAATACAAGGTGGAGAGAAGGAGTATGCTGTCTCATTAGGGGGAGAGCAGCTAGGAGTACATAGCAAGGTGTGTATAAGTTTTTGTGTGAGAGACTGACTTGATTTTTAAAGTTTCACTTAAAGCGTAATAAATAAAATGATAAATTAAAACATTCAGAAAAATTTTATTTGTTAAATTCAGGCTATTGGTTAATGTCAACAAATTTAATAAAGAATCCCTCTCTATCTTTTTGTAAATAACTAATGCAAATATTTGTAGAGTTGTGGTAAAGAACCAAGCCTTGTTTTCACTAGGAAGTTTCCTTTAGCATGATTCTAATCTATTATTAACCAGCACCCTTTGATTAAATTTACCTAACCTGTAAATAATTCTCTTAATTTCATTTTATCTTTTGAATAATTTTTCCTCTTGAACAAAAGTATATGATGAAAATTTTGTCAAATGACTTGGGCAAGTCCAGAAACGCCATGGCTACCCTGTTTTCCTTCTCTACCAACCTAGTAAGCGATCACAATAGAAAAGGTGGCTAGCCTGAAAGGAAAACATAAAACTTGTTCTTAAGGAACGTCTGCATGCTCTACTGGTCACAGCTCTCTCACTTGTGTACTCATGTTGTTGCCAGCTGCCAATGAATCAGCCCTTCGCTCATGGCAACTCCATGCACAACTGAATGAACCTGTCTGGTCGTGTGCCATCCTTATGATCAGTTGCAGATTGGACCATTGTGATCCACAGAGTTTTCACTGGCTGATTTTCAGAAGTAGATTTCCTCATTGAGGAATAGAATTTAAGCTTTTTCTAAAAGAATTTTACTCAATTAATTAAGGTAAATGCTAGCAGCCGATGCAGAAAAGTCCTCATGTCTCAGTGGCTTAACCGTGTGGAAGTTCATTATTTCTCACTCATGTAAAGCCTGTAAGGGGCATTCCTGATCAGCAGGCAGGCTGACCTCCAAACAGTAATTCAAGGCCCTAGGCTCCTTCCATATGTGGTTCTTTGGTCTTCCTAACTGGTACACATGACACAAAGGGTAATGTAAGATTAAATGAAAAGATTTCAGTAGAGAGAAAGAAGAGAAGAGAACTTCAGACTGACAAGGGAAAAGACAGAAAAATAAAAGTAGAGATGCAAAGAATTATACAGTATGTGGCACACACTAACTAGGTTGTATGGGGAAGGCTTCTAGACAGGAACTGGGCCTTCAGTTAAAGGAAGCAGCTGACCTACAGCAATGACCCAAGGAGAGAGTGGGAAAATACATACCCTAGTCTCACTCCTCTCCTCCAGGGTCCCAAATAGAATAAGTAGCCATAAAGCAAGAGAGGCCACTGATGCCATCAATACAGGTCAGCCTTTCAGGACACACAGCAAGGAGAGAAGGTCTGGAGGGGTGAACAGAAGATAGCAGAAAAAGAATCACTAAAATTTTTTTAAATTGTATTTTAGATGAAGGTTTACAGAGCAAATTAGTTTCTCATTAAACAATGCACATATTGTTTTGTGACATTGGTTGTCACCCCCATGACATGTCAACACTCTCCCCTTCTCAAGCTTGCGTTCCCTGTTACCAGCCTTCTTTCCTACTCCTCCTCTCCTACCTGTAACCATCAAAGATTGTTTCTTTTTGTGTATGTAAACCGTTTCATGGGTTTTTATAGTTGTGGCCTCATTCAGTATTTGTCGTTTTATGATTGACTGATTTCACTCAGCATAATGCCTTCCAGATTCATCCATGTTGTGAGATGTTTCAGGGATTCATCATTGTTCTTCATCGTTTTGTACTATTCCACTGTGTATATGTACCATAGTTTATCAATTCATCTGTTCATAGGCACTTGGGTTGTTTCATCTTTTTGCTATTGTGAATAATGCTGCAATGAACATGGGTGTGCATATGTCTGTTTGCATGACAGATCTTATTTCTCTAGGACATATTCCTAGGAGTGGGATTGCTGGATTATATGGTATTTCTAGCTTTTTAAGGAAGTGCCGTATCATTTTCCAAAAAGGTTGTATCATTTTACATTCCCACCAGCAGTGCATGAGAGTTCCAATCTCCCCAACGCCTCTCCAACATGTTATTTTCTGTTTTGTTTTGTTTTGATTCGTGCCAGTAATGTCAGAGTGAGATGGTATCTCATTGTGGTTTTGATTTGCATTTCTCTAATGGCTAATGATTTTGAGCATTTTCTCATGTGTCTGTCATCTTTGATGAAGAATCTGTTCCCATCCTTTGCCCATTTTTTAATTAGACTATTTGTATTTTCTTGTAGAGGTGTTGGATTTTCCTGCAGATTTTAGAGATTATATCTTTTTTGGATTTGTTGTAGCTAAAAATTTTTCCTTAGGCTGTGGGCTCTCATTTTACTCTTTTGGTGAAATCTTTTGATGAGCAAATGTTTAATTTTTAGAAAATTCCAGTTATCTAGCTTATCTTCTGGTGTTTGTATATTGTTAGTTATGCTTTTTATCTTGTTATGCCATGTATTAGGGACTCCAGGGTTGACCTTATATATTCTTCTATGACCTTTATTGATTTTGGTGTTATACTTGGATTTTTGATCCGTTTTGAATTAGTTTTTGTGTATAATGTGAGTAATGGGTTCCATTTCATTTTTTGCAGGTAGACATCCAGTTTTTCCAGCACCGTTTATTAAAAAGAATGTCTTTTTCCCATTTAATGGACTTTGGATCAGGTGACCATAGGTGGATGGATTTACACCTGGGTTCTCAGTTCTGTTCTATTGGTCAATGTGTCTGTCATACCAGTATCAGGCTGTTTTGACTACTGCAGCTGTATAGTAGGTTATTCTTCTTCAATTGTGCTTTGCTTATCCAGAGCCTCTTCCATTTCCATATAAAGTTAATGATTAGTTTTTCCATCTCTTTAAAGAATTCTTATTGGTATTTGGATCGGGGTTGCATCGTATTTGTTGATTGCTTTTTTTTGGGGGGTAGAATTGACATTTTCACAATGTTGAGTCTACCTATCCATGAGCATGGTATGTTTTTCCATTTATGTAGGTCTCTTGGTTTCTTGCAGCAGTGTTTTGTAGTGTTCGTTGTATAGGTCTTCTACATTCCTGTTTAGGTTTATTCCTAAGCATTTTATTTTTTTAGGGGCTATTATAAATGGTATTGTTTTCCTGATTTACTTTTCATCTTTCCCTTTATTGGTGTATAGGAATTCAACTCATATTTTTATGTTTATCTTGTATCCTGCTACCCTGGTGAATCTATTAATTCCAGTAGTTTTCTCATGGAGTCTTTGGGTTTTCTATGTATAGTATCATATCATTCACTAACAGGAACAGTTTCATTTCTTCCTTACCAAATTGGATGCTCTTTGTTTCTTTTTTTTTTTTTTTTTGCCTTGTTTTTCTAGCTGGACTTTCAGCACAATGTTAAATAGGAGTGGTGATAAAGGGCATCCTTGTCTTGTTCCTGTTCTCAAGGGGAATGTTTTCAGCCTCTCTCTATTTAGAATGATGTTGGCTGTTGGTTTTGTATAGATGCCCTTTACTATGTTGAGAAATTTCTATACCTATTTTATTGAGAGTTTTTATCAGAAATGGGGTTGAACTTTGTCAAATGCCTGTTCTGTGTCAAGTGTGATGATCAAGTGGTTCTTTTATTTGTGCGATGGATTACATTGATTGATTTTTTGGTGTTGAGCTATCCTTACATACCTGGTACGAATTCCACTTCATCGTGGTGTATTATTTTTTTGATATGATGCTGAATTCCGTTGGCTAGAATTTTATTGAGAATTTTTGCATTATATTCATGAGAGATATTGGTCTGTCATTTTATTTTTTTGTGTTGTCTTTGCCTGGTTTTGGTATCAGGTTTCATAGAATAAGTTTGAAAGTATCCCTTCCTTTTCTATGATCTGAAATAGTTTGAGTAGTACTGGTGTAAGCTCCTCTCTGAATTTTTGGTAGCATTCTCTAGTGAAGCCACCTGGGCCAGGACTTTTTGTTGTTGTTGTTGTTGTTGTTGGGAGATTTTAATTACCTTTTCAGTCTCTTCTCCTGTTATGGGTCTGTTCAGATTTTTAATTTCAGTTTGTTTTAATTTGGGTAAGTAGTATGTTTCTAGATATTTGTCCATTTCTTCTAGGACTTCAAATTCGTTGGAGTATAGTTTTTCATAATATTCTGTTAAGATCCTTTTTATTTCAGTTTGGTCAGTTGTAATGTCCCCCATTTCATTTCTTATTTTTGCTTATTTGCACCCTCTTCTTCTTTTTTTTTTTCTTTTTCTTTTTGTCGATATGACCAGTAGTTTGTCAATTGTGTTGATCCTTTCAAAGAACCAACTTTTGGTTTTGTTGATTCTTTCCATTGTTTTTCTATTCTCCTTCATTTCTTTCTTCTCTGATCTTTATCATTTCCTTTCTTTTAGTGGCTGTGGGCTTCTTTTGCTGTTCTCTTTCTATTCCAGTTGTGTAACTAAAATTTTGATTTTGTCCCTTTCTTCTTTTTCAATATGTGCATCTATTGCTATCAATTGACCTCTGGCCACTGCATTTGCTGTTTCCCAAAGGTATTGGCATGAAGTGTTTTCATTCTAATTTGTCCTAGGAACTTTTTGATTCCATCTTTGATTCCTTCTATTACCCAGTGGTTTTTAAGCAGGATGCTATTCAGTTTCCGGAAACCCTGGTGGCATAGTGGTTAAGTGCTACGGCTGCTAACCAAAGGGTCAGCAGTTTGAATCCACCTGGTGCTCCTTGGAAACTCTATGGGGCAGTTCTACCCTGTCCTATAGGGTCACTATGAGTCAGAATTGACTTGACGGCACTGGGTTTGGTTTGGTATTCAGTTTCCATGTATTTTATTTTTTTTCTTTGTTCCTCCTGTTATTAATTTCTACTTTTACGATGTTCTGATCAGAGAAGATACTTTGTATTATCTCGATGTTTTGGATTTTGTTGAGGTTTGCTTTGTGGCTGAGATGAGGTCTATTTTGGAAAACATTCCACGTGTGTTGAAAAGATTGTGTACTTTGCTAGCTGTTGGCTGGAGTGTTCTACATACGTCTATGAGGTCAAGTTTGTTGATTGTGGCCTTTAGATTCTGTATCTTTGATGAGTTTCTTTCTAGATGTCTTGTTTTTTACCAAAAGTGTTGTGTTGAAGTCTCCTACTACTATTGTGGAACTGTCAATTTCTCTTTTCAGTGCTGTTAGAGTTTATATATTTTGGAGCTATGTCATTGGGTGTGTAGATATTTACTATGGTTATGTCTTCATGGTGGATTGTCCCTTTAATCATTATATAATGCCATTCTTTGTCTTTTATGGTGGATATTGTTTTAAAGTCTATTTTATCTGAGATTAGTATTGTCACTCCTGCCCTTTTTTGGTTGCTGTTTCGTTGATATATTTTTTTCCAACTTTTGATTTTTAATAAATTTATGTCTTTGTTTCTAAGGTGTGTGTCTCTTGTAGACAGCATGTTGATGGGTCCTGTTTTTTTATTCATTCTATCACTCACTGTCTCTTTATGGGTGCATTTAAGCCATTTATGTTCAGTGTGATTGATAGGTGTGAGTTTATTGCTATCATTTTGTAGTGCTTTTTTTTTTTGTTCCCCTTACTCTCCTGTACTGAATTCCTTTTGTTTGTTTTCTTTTTTAATTTCTTTCGTTTCTGTAGATTGTGTGTTTACTGAGACTATGTTTTTCTCCTTTATTTTGATGAGTAGATTTAACTTTCTTTGTTGTTACCTGGAAAATTACCTCTATCTTCTTCTAAGTTTGAATCAGTCTTTTATTATTTGATATTGCCTTGAATTCCTCTCCATTTGAAAGTTATGTACCTACACCATTTATTTCCTCTTTTATTGTTCTGATATTGTCATTTACAGACTGAAGTCTCTGATTCCCTATTGTAAATTTTTTTAGTTTTGTTTTATCCTTGAGAGTTCCTTACCTAGGTTGGTATCTAGTTGATGCAGTCTGTATCTTAGATTCAGGCTGTTGTCTGATGTTGTTTTTTCTCTAACCGAAGGATTCCCTTTAATAATTCTTATAAGTTTGGTTTGTTTTTATACATATTCCTTTAATTTCTGTTTATCTGGAAATTTTGCCATCATATTTGATTGAGAGTTTTTCAGGGCATGTTATTCTTTGTTGGCAATTTTTTTCTTTCAGGGTTTATGTATGTTATCCCATTGCCTTCTTTGCATGGTTTCTGCTGAGCAATCAGAGCTTAGTCTTATTGTTTCCCCTCTTGTGTAACTTTTCGTTTTCCTTGAGCTGCTCTCAGGATTCTTTCTTTGCCTTTGGTTTTAGTGAGTGTGATTATGATATGTCTTAGTGGTTTTCTTTGTGGGACTATCCTATATGGGGTTTGTTCAGTTTCTTGGATTGTCTACTTTTCATCTTTCCTGATATTATGGAAGTTTTCTGTCAGCAAATCTTTAATGATCCACTCTGTGTTTTCTGTTTTCTCCCCCTGTCCTGGAACTCCAATCATATGCAAATTTTGGCTTTTGATTGCATCCCACATCCTTCTCAATGTTTCATTTTTCTTTGTTCTTTTCTCTGGTTTTTCTTCAAAGTGGTATTCAAGTATTTGTCTTCAATGTCACTGATCCTGTCTCCCGTTGTTTCAAATTTGCTCATAAAACTTTCTGTGGCACTATTTCTGAAATCTTATTGTTTATCTTTTGGATTTCTAATTGTTGTTTTTGTATGATTTCTAGTTGTTTGTTTATTTTGAGACTTTGTTCCTGTATTATTTTCTTGAATTCATCTATTGTTTTGTCTGTCTTTTCTATAATTTTTTTTCTGTAATTTCCATGATTTTGTCTATTTTCTCTTTATTTTTTATCTGTGTTTTCCTTCATCTCTTGTAGAGTCCTAAATATTAGAGTTTTCAATTCCCTATTAGGAGTTCCAGTGCCCTTTCTTCTACTAGAAGTCATCTAGTGTTTTATTTTAGACACTTTCTGGAGCCATCCCATCCTGTTTTGTGTGTGTGTAGATATTGTCTGTTGTGTTTGGGATACTCAGGAATTATTTTTTCATTTATTGATTGTAGGTTTGTTTGTTTTGTCCTACTTTTTTGTTTTATTTGGTTATGTCTGGGCAGGTAGGCTGGGAGTTCTTTGTTGTTTGCTTGCCTGTGAGCATGGTATTTCTCACTTTGTCCAGATGGGCAGGGCCAGTCACTCAGCTATGGTGCATCAGGACAGGTCCTGTTAATTGAGAGGGGTGGGGATGGGTTGTTTTTGGAATGTACTTGGGCCAATAGGACAGGGCCATGAGGTATCAAGGGTGGGGCCTGGAGGTCTGTGCTTGTGCTGCTTGGGGATGTGGTGCTCAGTGAGCAGTGCAGATTGGCAGGAGGGAAGGGAGAGGATGTGATGTGTGGAGCGAAGAGGGTTTGGAAAAGAAGAGAGAGAAGCAGAAGCCAAAAAAAAAAAAAAAAAATGGTTTTGAAGGAGCCTGTCTCTGGAGTGGCAAGGACCCAGAAAAGCCATGTATCAGTGGGTTTCTAGCCAGGCAATGTGGCATAGTCCATCGAGAAGGGGTGAAGATGGCACACGTGTCCCTGGTGACCAGGTGCTCTGTCTCCTGCTGGGAGCTCTGTGAAATTGCCTTCTTGTACTCCCTTTCCACCCTTCTTGGTGGCCGAGGGGTCCAAAATTGTATGTCTGTGCTGCATTAGCTGGTAGGGACCTCCAATCTGTTGTTCTCCTTGTTCTCTGTCAATCTTGGTCAAGCTCTTTACCCCTTCATTTAACACTTAGGGTTCCAGTTTTGGGGGGGCTTTGCTGTAGAGGGACAGTGTGGTGTGTCTGTCTATCGTGCCTTGTTGGTTCTGCCTCCACTAAACATTTTCAAGGCAAGAGTACCATAATCTGACCTGGTCTTTACAATGATGAATTTGATGGCAGTGAAAACTGTATTGGAAAAGGAGGATATGAAGACAGGAAGAATGTTAGGGAAACAAGGGCCAGAAGGAGAGGGCAATGACAAGACTAGAAGTGAAGACCAAATACTGAGATCAGTGAATGGTTGAATATGAAAAGCAAGGGAAAAGGTGAAGGAAACCCAAAGACCACAGTTTTAAAAGGAAAACGAGTTCATCTGGGGACAGGTAGAGTATAAAGTGCTTTGGGACTTTCGTATGGAGATGTCCTCAATCAACTTTAGTCCCAGGGGAAACTTCTTTGTCATCTGGCTTTGATACGCCATTGGAGAGCTCTCAAAAATGTGTGGGTAGTTAGGCTTGGCCCAAAGCAAAATTTTAGATATCTATCTTAAGCTCCCTCTTTAAAAAAAAAAAAAAAAAAGATCTCTGGAGAGCAAAGAAATTTTTTATAAATTCTACATCTTTAAAGATTATTTATTTCATGCTATTGTATTGGTTTCAAGAAAACACACTTTATAGATGATTTTTATTGTTGTTCTTAGATGCCGTTGAGTCATTTCTAATTCACATTGACCCTATGCCTGATCATGTGCCATCCTCACAATTGTTGCTATGCTTGAGCCTATTGTTATAGCTACTGTGTCAATCCATCTCGCCGAAGGGCTTTCTCTTTTTTGCTGACCCTCTACCAAACATGATGTTCTCCAGGGTCTGACCCCTCATGATAAATGTCCAAAGTACAAGAACAAAATCTCGCCGTCCTCACACCTAAGGATCATTCTGGCCGTACTTCTTTCAGGACAGATTTGTTCCTTCTTCTGGCAGTACATGGTATATTCAGTATTCTTCACCAACACCGTAATTCAAAGCCATCAATTCTTCTTTGGTCTTCCTTATTCATTGTCCAGCCGAGCTTTTGCATGCATATGAGGCAATTGAAAATATCATAGTTTAAACAAGGCACGCCTTAGTCTGCAAGGTGACATCTTTGCTTTTTAACACTTTAAAGAGGTCTCTTGCTGCAGATTTGTCCAATGAAATTCTTCATTTGATTTATTGACTGCTGCTTCCAAGGGCGTTGATTGTGAATCTAAGTAAAATCAAATCCTGGACAACTTTAATCTTTTCTCTGTTTACCATGATATTGCTAATTGGCTCAGATGTGAGGGGTATTTTTTTTTTTTAATGTTAAGGTATAATCCACACTAAAGGCTGTAGTCTTTGGTCTTTGTCAGTAAGTGCTTCAACTCCTTTTCATTTTCAGCAAGTAAGGTTGAGACATTTACATATTGCAGATTTTTAATGAGTCTTCCTCTAATCCTGATACTGTGTTCTTCTTCATATAATTCAGCTTCCCAGACTGAATAAGTATGGTGAAAGGATACAACCCTGACACACACCTTCCCTGATTTTAAACTACATGGTATTCCCTTCTTCTGTTTGAATGACCGCCTCTTGGTCTGTGTACTGGTTCCGCATGAGCACAATTAAGTGTTCTGGAATTTCCATCCCTCACAATGTTATCCATAATTTGTACTGATCCACACAGTCAAATGCCTTTGCATAGTCAATAAAACACAGGTAAATATCTTTTTGGTGTTCTTTGCTTTCAGCCAAGATTCATCTGACATCAGCAATGATATCCCTTGTTCCATGTTCTCTTCTGAATCCAGATTGAATTTCTGGCAGTTCCTTGTCAATGTCCTGTTGTAACCACTTTTGAATTATCTTCAGCCAAATTTTACTTGTTTGTAATATTAATGATTTTTTTTTTGACATTTTCCACATCATGTTGGATCTCCTTTCTTTGTAATGGACACGGATATAGTCACTTCCAGTTGTTTGGCCAGGTAGCTGTTTTCCAAATTTCTTGGCGTAGACAAGTGAGGATTTTCAGCACTGCATCCATTTGTTGAAACATCTCAGTTGGTATTCTGTCAATTGCTGAAGCCTTGTTTTTTGCCAATGCCTTCAGTGCAACTTGAACTTCTTCCTTCAATAACATAGGTTCTTGATCATATGCTATTTCTGGAGTAGTTGAACCTCTACCAATTCTTTTTGGTATCGTGACTCTGCATATTTCTTCCATCTTTTGATGCTTCCTCTGCTGGTCAATATTTTGGTCATAGAATCCTTCAACATTGCAACTCAGGGCTTGAATTTTGTCTTCAGTTCCTTCAGCTTGAGAAATGCCAAGCATGTTCTTCCTTTTTGGTTTTCTAACTCCAGGTTTTGCACGTCAGTATAATACTTTGTCTTCTCAAGCTGTCCTTTGAAATCTGTTCAGCTCTTTACTTCATCATTTCTTCCATTTGCTTTAACTGCCGTAAGTTCGAGAACAAATTTCAGAGTCTCTTCTGACATCTATTTAGGTCTTTTCTTCCTTTTCTGTCTTTTTCATGGCCTTTTGCCTTCTTCATGTCGTTTCTATCACCAAGTCCATATATTCCAACTACTGATCCTTCTTTTTTGTTTTCAGCTTTCTCCTTCCAATCACCAGTAATTGTCAATGCATCTTGATTATGTGATTGATCAATTTCAGACTGCAGAAGTTGGTAAAAATCTTAAATTTCTTCATCTTATAAATGATACAATTACAAGGCATATTTGCTACCTGAAATTTAAATTGAACTTAAAAGTGCATGTTGGATTATCTCCCAAAAGGATGGAAATGAATCAGAGTTTGTAAACTTCAGCAGTCACCTCAAATGCATACTTTAAAGCACAAATCATCACTCTAAATGTGTTGCTTAAAAACATAAAAATCAATACAGCAGCTCACTAGGCTCAAATTATTGTAAGTCAAATATTTGTCCAAAATCAAGTTCACTTTCATATCATAAGAAATTCTATATTCAAGCTTATTCTTGACTGAATATCGAAAACAACTTTTGGGAAACATGAAATGTACTTCTATATCAAACCCAAGTAAAAGCAAAACAGGGAATTTAATATAGGTGGCATTAATCTGTGGAACCCTGGTGGCACAGCTATTAAGAGCTCAGCTGCTTACCTAAAAGTCATCAGTCCAAATCCACCAGGTGCTCCTTGGAAACTCTATGGGGCAATTCTACTCTGTCCTATAGCATCTCTGTTAGTTGGAATCAACTTGATGGCAATGATTTTGGTTTGGTGTTTCTTTGGTATTAACCTGTGTGTAATATCACAATTCCATTCATCTTTTTAATAACTGTACATTCTTAATGTTGTTGTTTTTAGGTGCTATTGAGTCATTTTCAACTCATAGGGATCCTAGGTACAACAGAATGAAACATTTCCTGGTTATGATCCATCCTCACAATCATTGATATGTTTGAGCCCATTGTGCAGCCAGTATGTCAGTCTAGCTTATTGAGGGTCTTCCTCTTTTTCACTGATCCTCTACTTTATCAAGCATGATGTCCTTGTCCAGGGACTGGTACGTCCTGATAACATGTCCAAAGTATGAAACAAAGCCTCAACATTCTCGCTTCCAAGGAGCACTCTGGCTGTATTTCTTCCATGACAGACTTGCTCATTCTTCTGTCAGTCCATGGTATATTCAATATTCTTTGCCAACACCATAATTGGAAGGCATCTATTCTTTGGTCTCCCTTATTCATTGTCCAGCTTTTCCATGCATATGAGGCAATTGAAAATATCATGGCTTGAGTCAGGCACACCTTAGTTCTCAAAGTGACATCTTTGCTTTTTAATACTTTAAAGAGGTGTTTTGCAACAGATTTCCCTAAGATTTATCTACTATAAGTAGTATTTACATTCTACAATCTATAATAATTATATTTCTAAAGGGTTTTTTTTGATTTCCCATCCAACCATTTTAGACAAAATTATAGAGCCATTTTTTATATTTTCAGATGTATACATTGATGTACAAGTAGATACTCTCGCACTAAGGCAGCTATTACATCAATGACAAAAATTAGAAAAATATTTCAAAAAGAAAACGGTTTAAGTTACAGATGAGATTTAGGTTAGATTAGGTATGTGATTTTTAACTATCCATATGACATCTCACAAGCCTAGCTGGTATCATAAACATTCATGCTGGCAACAGTAGGAGAGCCACATCTCAAGGACGAGTGACTTTCCGTGGTCCTAAGGAAATGGATAAATGTCCATTTCTTCTAAAAAGAAGTTCCTCAGAAAAAAATAGGTACAAAATATTTTATTGGCCTTAGTTATTGCTACCTTAATTATCAGCTGTTCTAATCAGCACGGAGTCCCTGGGTAATGCAAATGCTTAATGCACTCAGCTGCTAACTGAAAGGTTAGAGATTCAAGTCTATCCAGAGGTACCTTGCAAGAAAAGCCTGGTGATCTACTTCTGAAAAATCAGCCATTGAAAATCCTCTGGAGCACAATTACACCCTGACACACATGGGGTTGCCATGAGTCAGAACTGAGTTGACTATAACTGGTAAAAATTCTAACTAGCACAGGCTGAGTTATGCTGCAGTAAAGAATAACCCTAAAGTCTCAGTAGTATAAAACAGCAAGGTTCATTTCTTACTCAGATTATATGTCCATCATGCTCCAATAGGGAGCTCTGCTCAACATCTGCACTTGAGCAGTAGGCTGATGGGCATCCAGTAACTGAAACTTTGGTGATCACTTTTATGGGGGAAAGGAACATGGTGGATCTCTGGCAAATTCTTAAGCACTTCCACTTGGAAAAGATACAGATCACTTTCACTCACATGCCATTGGTCCAATCAAAGCATAGGGCTGCATTTAATATTAAGAAAATAGAGAAGAGCAATCCCATTAATGCCCAGAAGAAGAAAATTGAAAATATCAGCAAAATCACCAGTGTGTACCACACCAACCTTTGTTCAAAATCTCCTATTAGTTTCAAAAGTGAGTGGCCAGATCAAGTGCAATCTGAGAGAACTGAGCTTGGCATTTGGCGGTTCCTGAATTTCAAGAACAAAGCGGTACTAGAATTAACATGGATTTGGACATCTTGACATAGATTGGCCTGTCTTGAAATCTGCCTGACAAGGGCATTTGGCGAGCAATGGGTGTGTGGCCACAGGACAAGCCAGAGTGAGGGCACATTCCTCTCTGAAAGGGGGATCTGCCTTCAGATCTCCTTGCTCCCCCAAAAGCTGATCATTCTTGAACAGCTTCTAGCATTTTTGCTCTGGGAATGCCTTATTTGTGGCTTAAGGAAATGCTTTCTGCCAAATGGTCTTTTTTTTTTTTTTTTTTTACTTCTTTTCCTTGGTATCATTTGTATTCAGTTGAGAGGAATAGTTTGGGAAGATGTTAATATAAACCACTCCAAGCTATCTTATTTTCCAATTCATTACTTTTTATTTTGGATTGAAGGACTTTAACCCCTCCACTTTACGTTTTTCCTTCATTAAATGATTCACAATGTTCTTAGGATTTTTGAAGAATTTAATAATTTGGCATTAAACAAATTACTGTGTGGATCCAATCACACACTAATTTCGCTGTCACTCTAATTTTTTATTTGTTTAAGTGTTTTCTGAAATGAAGTACGGTACCACTAAAGTTGTTTTCTTTATTTAAACAACTCAAACTTCACGGTGGAATAGCCTCTTCCAGATTTTGAACGATCAAGAAATTCCTTTAAACCATTCTATAATCTGGAAGCAGCAGAATTTAGTTTGATTTGAGAACAGACAGGCTGAAAGTTCAACCTGGCAAAGAGAAGGAGCTGGCTTTAGGACAGATCAAGGTCAAATCTTTATAGAATGTTCCCATTCCACTAAAAGGCTATGGAATTGCTGGGATTGCTGGTTCCACAGACATTTGCTCGAAAAGAAAGAAGAGAATTAACCAAATTCTACTCTCCATAGATATCCTAAAGACAAATTATTTCAAAAGTTGGCATTTTTTTCATCCAGTTAAAGTACATATAAATACAGGCAGCCCCTGGGTTATGAATAAGATCCACTCCTAAGTGAGTCTGTAAGTTTTTAAGTTGAATTTGTAGATAAATTGAAACAGGTGCATATGGTCCTTATTTAGCCTTACTCTAGGAGCCCTGGTGGCACAGTGGCTATGAGCTCAGCTGCTGACCAAAAGGCTGGCAGCTTGAATCCACCACCTGCTCCTTGGGAACCCTATGGGGCGGTTCTACTCTGTCCTATAGGGTTGCTATGAGTCGGAATTGACTCGACTGCAATGGGTTTGGTTTAGTGCAAGAAACGGCTTGAACTGCATGTGCGGCAAGTGAAGGTGATTGTGATGAAGAATTTGTTGGGAGCAGCAGTTAGTTCAATCAGTTCAAAGTGAGGGCAAATGGACATAATGTTAAAGCGCAAGTATGAGTTGTCATTAAGTTGAATGTTTGTAAGCAGGGGACTTACCGTAAAGGTTCTCAATGCCAATCACCTATAATTTGATTTTTATAAATCAAATTAAGTCCACTGTCTTTTAAACTTTAAAATAAATGCATCTAACAAATAGGCACCAAATATTATAAAATGAGTCAGAATTCAACTGTAGTGGTGTTAAAAAGGAAATACACACACGATAGTTTTTTGGTCGCTAAATCAAGCTTTCCCCTTGCTGGGGTGGTTGTTTTCTCTCTTCCTCTTTGTGGTTGTCTCTGTTTTGGGTCTTTGTGTGGCAAAGGCAAGAGTGGGGTCCCAGGATGGATTAAAAGCTCTTGAGGCCTCTCCCTCCCCTCAGCCTTCCCTCCTTCCTGGAGTCTGGAATCACTCAGCTGGGGCTAGGTTTCTGCTCCGCCTCTTTTAGGAGTTCATGACCAGGCTTCTGGAACCAGCGAATGTCATCTGAACCACAGGACTCAGGGCAGAAGGAGGTCACCATTCTATCTGTCATCTGGTCCATTGGGGCTTCCTGCAGAGACAAGGGTTTAAAGACAGAATCTAGGGCAATTGTTCAGAAATGGCAGTGCTAGTGACACAAAAGTTGGTAGATTCACAAGGTGCATGAGGACGGACTCCTTGTCCCAACATTTTCCCCATGGTTTTTTTGAAATCTCGCCTTTACTTACTGCCTTCTCCCTACCTGTTGTTGTGGGTGGGGGTGGTGGTGATTTTATAAGAATATGTTTTATAGGGGATAAAGCATTTCACTTCCCTTTTATTTATTTATTTAAAAATGATCTTTCAATGCTGCCCCTTACATACTAGAATTCATAGAGCTCACTTTCTAGAATCCTGTGACTTGACTATCCACTTCAGACCCTCCTACCGCCAGCCTAGCACACACACATACACAGAGAAGGCTCCATGATAAAGATAACTTGGCTACTGCCCAGGCTGTGTCTAGGCATCTCATCTGCCTCTCATTAAGAACATGGCATGGGAAGTCAGAGTTGTTGAGAGTGTGGGCTCCACCTTAATGTGAAATTTGGCTTCTGCAGTCAATACTTGGAGTCCTGGCAGTTCAGTGGTTAAGAGCTATGGCTGCTAACCAGAAGGTCGGCACTTCAAATCTACCAGCTACTCCTTGGAAGTCCTATAGGGCATTTCTACACTGTCCTACAGGGTCGTTATGAGTCAGAACCGACTCATTGGCAATGGGTACAGGGTAGTCAATACTTGGGGTCTAGGTGGTGCAAATGGCTGCACACTCAGCTGCTAACCAAAAGGTTGGAGATTCCTCCCTGCCCCCCCAGAGGTGCCTCAGAAGAAAAGCCTGATGATCTACTTCTGAAAAATTGGTCATTGAAAACCCTGTGGAGCACAGTTCTACTCTGACACACATGGGTTGCCTTAAGTTGAACTCAACTCCATGGCAACCAATTAGTGTCCATGTTTCTGTGAACTTGGGCTGCTTATTTAGCCTCTTTTGCTTCAGCGTCCTTGTCTTTAAAATCGGAATAATGATAATAGTACCCTCTTGTACAGTAAGTATACCACTTCTTTTTCCTCAATAATTCATTGTTAATAATCACTACATTTATCGAGGCCTACAAGATGCTGTTCTGAGTGCATATTTTAGTAGTTAGAGTAGGCAGAAATTGCTGGGATGGGGAGGTGCCTGAGGGTTTTTGAAGTGAGATAAGAAAAAAGGCACCAAAACAAGAGGTAAGTTCTGCAGAATGGCAAAAGCTGAAATTCAGTTCAAAACAAACTTCATCTCCTTTCTATTTCCAGTTTTCCTTGACTGAGTCCTGACCCACTACTTCAGAAAAACTTTAAACACCAGGAATGTTGTTAAGGAGTGAGGACTGCTATCTCATTTCTATCACTCCTCCCTTGGAGGAATCCAGTGCATCACTGGGGGCCTCCCAGTCTACCTTCCCGCTCCCGGAGAACAGTGTCTCCAGTGTCTCTCTGGCAGGGATTCTGGAAACCCCATTTACCTGAAAACACGAACCGTGCCCAGATTCAAAATTCTGAGAGGTGCTTGCCATTTTCCAGCTGAGTCAGTAAGGTGAGCACAAGGCATGTGAGTTCAGGTTGCAGAAAATGGAACTTTTTACTGCAGCTGGAGATTTACAAATTCAGAAAATCCCAGAGGAAAGGACTACCATGGCAGCAGGGGCAAGTAATACGATAGCAACGCTACTTTCAATTTGCTCAGGGCTTTACAACCAACCAATGAGAAACCCAGGGTGGTGTGTTGCCACTCTTTTACAGAGGTTCAATGACCTTCCCAAGGTCATACAGCTAGAAAGAAAACGGCAGAGTTTCCTGACACCTGTTTTAGTGTTTTTAATGACCTGTTGACTACCTTCTATTATTTCAACACTTAAACTTAGTTTTCTAGTCCTGATTAAATTACAATTGTAGAGAAAGATTTCCTAAATAAGGGAAAAAAAGCATAAACTGCAAAGGAAAAGATTGTTGTGTTTTTGTTTGTATATGGTTTTAAAATATTAATGAGTCAAATTTGCCAAATGAAAACTACAAGCCACTGACTGGGAGAAGATAACTGACCCTCATCTAACCACCAAAGGAAAAGAATCCAGCGTATATAAAGGATTCCTACAAATCAATAAGAAAAAAGGCAAAATATCTAATAGAAAAATGTGTTAAAGTTATAAACCATCAAAACACAGAAGAGGAAATCAGAATGACAAATAAATATGAGCAGATGCTCCATTTCACTGATAATCAGAAAAATGCAAATTAAAACAACTATGAGGTTCCATTTCTCCACAACATCTCCAACATTTGAGGGTGTTTGGTGTTTCTGTTTTCGCCAATCTTATGAGTGTGAATTAGTAGTCCTTATATAATGCTTGTAGGGGTGTAAATTGACACAACCAATTTTAGAAATAATTTGATGACATCATAAAGACAAAGATGTGCCTACTCTTAGACCCATCAATTTCACTCTTATGTATCTAACTTTCAGAAACTCTCAGATATATACAAGGATATAATAAGAAAGTTCATTTGTGGCACTTTCATAATTGTGAAAAATTGGAAATAACTTAAATGTCCATCAACAGAAGAATGTATAAATAAATTGTGGTATATTCACACAATGGAAGCTTCTACATCACTTGAAATTAATGAAACAGAAGTACATATATCTATAGCTATGAATCTCAGAAACACATTGTTAAGTGAGAAAAGAAAGTTACAGAGAGATACATGCAGTTGATAATCATTTATATAGTTTTAAAACATGATAAACAAAACTAAATATTGTTAATAGATGCATACATAAGTGTTAAATAAATTTCTTGTGAAAGATAAGCACCAAATTCAGGATAGTGATGGCCTCTGGAGAGTGAGAGAGGGGAACTGGATTGGGGAGGGATATGCTATGGGATTTAACTGTATCTTTTTTTCCTAATACATTGCCATATTTAATCGAATCTTAAAAAAAAAAATTCTGAAATAATCTATATGGTAGGTGTAATGTTATTATCTAAACTCCCTTGTAGTTTGAAGAAAGTAGCCCTGGTGGTGCAGTGGTTAAGGTGCCAGAAGGTTGGCAGTTCTAAGCCACTAGCTACTCCATGAAAGAAAGATGTGACAGTCTACATCCATAAAGATTACGGCCTTGGAAATCCTATGGGGCAGTTCTACTCTATACAATGGTGTTGGTGTAAGTCAGAATCCACTCAAAGGCAATAGGTTTGATAGTTTGAAGTATTTTCATAATAATAAAAGAGAGAAAGAAATATCTCCAGTGACAACATGTAGATTATTTTGGAGAGGACTAAGTCTGGTGACAAGGAGACCAGTTAGCTCAGTTAAGAAGCTGTGGCAACAGGATGAGAAAGTGATATGAAAGGTCCAGATTATGGCAAAGAAGTGGAAGTGGAGAAGAGGGACATTTCAAGGGTTGATTCAGCAGAACTTGGAGACTCATTAGATGTGGGAAATGAGAGAAAAGGAAGAGTCAGTGATGACCTATGAGATTTAGAACTTGAAAGGCAAGGTGGCTGATATTGTTGGGTATAGAGGAGGTTGAGTTTGGACATGCTATTTGAGGTGTCCGTGTGTCATTCAGGTACCAATGTCTGGTAGAAGTGTAGGCCTACTGAAGGGGCCTGCTGAAAGTAAAGGAAGAACAATAGCACAGTGACAAAAAGGCAATAAAACTGACCACCAAAAAGGAACACAAAAGATAGATCAAGTCCATCCAACCCTAAAGCAGATTTGAGGGAAATATGACCTGGATTATATCCAAAAATTAGAGTCATTTTTTAAACAGAAATGAATTCTTATATCCTCTCCCACTTATATCTTTATGATGATCCATGAGATTCTGGAGTCTCCATGTACTTTCTTCATTCTCAAATTATAGCTCATCAAACTGTCTTTCTAGGAGAAAGAAGTAGGTGAATAGAAAGCCATTTTGTAGTTCTTCACCAGAATGAGAGTTGGAAGACAGGGTGAGGACAGAGAGCCACAGCCTGGGAGGCAGAAGTCCCCAGCTCTAGTCCCAGTTCTGCCATGAAGTCATTGCTATACACAAGTCACCCAGTGTCCATAGGCCTCACTTGGGGGTTAGACTAGGCCTCCTTGGTTCTCCTTCCACATTTGACAGTCTGTGGATCTGATCCTCGGAGGTAGGGAGGAAAACCCCTAAGGATTCCGTGAAAACATCATCCCTCAGTTATTAAGGGTCCTCTGTGGCAGATGTTGCCGTTGTTAGTTGCTGTCAAGTCAGCTCCAACTCATGGTGACCCCAGGTACAACAAAACAAAATGTTGCCCAGTCCTGTGCCATATTTATGGTTGTTGGTATGCTCATGTCCATTTTTGAGGTCACTGTATTTTGAATGCCTTCCAACCTAGGAAGCTGATCTTCCAGTGCTATAACACATTATAAACCAAACCTGTTACCATTGAGTCAATTCCAACTCATAGCAACCCTATAGGACAGAGTAGAACTGCCCCATAGAGTTTTCAAGGAGCACCTGGTGGTTTTGAACTGCTGACCTTTTGGTTAGTAGCTGTAGCACTTAACCACTATACCACCAGGGTTTCCTCCAGCACTATAAAACAAGAAAAACCAAACCAGTTGCCACAGAGCTGATTCCCACTCATGGCAACCTCATGTGTTGTAGAGTAGAGCTGTGCTCCATAGTGTGTTCAAGGCTGTGACCTATCAGAAGCAGGAGGCCTTTCTTCTGAGGTGCCTGTGGACGGTTTTGAATTGCCAGTCTTTCACCGAGTAGTCAAGTGCAAATCATTTCTGCCATCCAGGATTCCTTTCTGGGAATGTGTTGGTCAATATTCCTTCCCTGCAGACAGCCCTAAGCAGAGGCCTCCAAGGCATCCCATTCCTCTGCTCATAGGTGCGCTGCCCCACTGGGGTCTCTGGGGTGCGCTCGCCACTACACACATCCAGAGCCCTTCTGCGTGATCCTCTTTCCACAGATCAACCTGGGGTGAAGTTGGCAGCTATTCTGGGGCAGGAGGGAGACACTTGCAGGCAAGAAGCTGGCATAGAGCTTACAGCATGAGCTCAGAAGGCAGGAAGGGCCTGGGCCCTGCAATGGGTGGAAAGTCTGAGGCTAAGTGGCTGTGCTGGGAGCCAGAGCACTTTGGGAGAGGTTGCCAAAATCCCTCAGACAAGCACTTGAGGGAATTTCAGTTGTCCCCGAAGTACCTTTTAATTTGAAAACAATCAGGAGGCAGGTCAGAGAGTTTTTCATCATTTGGCAGTGAGTGGCTATGCTGTGGTCTCAAGAGTCTGGGCTGTGTTGCTCTAGGCTCCAATTAGGTGTGAGAAGTGGTTACTAGTGCCTGCCAAGTGGGGAGGAGCCAAACAGCTCATCATTCCTTGTCTAATAAACATGAGTGGCTCCAGCACCAAGAACAGGAAGAGCAATGGCAGCATTCATCATACAGAGTGTTCAAAACACTGGAGGACGCTCCCAGCTTATGCAGCTAATCTATGCACCCGAGGGCCTGAGGTGACACCACCCAGGGATTCCTGAAGGCAGAGATGCTGGTGACAGAGAGAGAGTTAGTGGGAAGATGGCCCTGAGCAACTTCTGCCACTCATTCCTGGTGGGAGGGGCACCAGGTTTATGCCAGAAGAAGAGGGGCAGGGTGAGGAGAGCTTTAAAGGGAAACTTGGGACAGAACCCTGGGGACACTTTCCAGAACAGCCTCCAAGGCATGGGCTCTGGGTCAGGCTAGCTGGGCTCCTGCTTAACCTTGGTGGCAACTGCTTAACCTCTCAAGTCTCAGTGTCATCGATTATAAAACAGGGTGAATGGTAGTGCCAAATTCATAGGGCAGTGATGAAAATGAATGAGACAATCAACATGACCATTTAGTACAACTCAAAAAAGTGCAAAAAAGTTCACATCAGAGAATATGTAAGCAACAAGCTAAGAAATGGGCCTCCCAAGGTTCTGAGAGGCTCCGTTTATAAGACAGCCAATTGCATGGCACTTTGGGTTGAGCCTGAGAAAGACCTTTTTAAATGTCAGATGTTCTCAGTAGCCCATTTTATAGACGAAGAAATTGAGGCTTCTCAAAGTGATGGTTTCTAGGAGTTCAAGCAATTGGTCTGTGAAAAAGTCAGGATTCAAATCAAGGACTTTTGACTATAAAGCTGTCTTTTCATCATACTGAGCAACAAGCTATTAAAAAATTTTACATCAAACGTCTTTTAAATCAATTATGCAAGGAATAGCAGGCAAGTAGTTGTCAGAAGAGCAGAAAGAAAAAAATAGATCTGTAAGTGTCCAGGCTCCTGTTCCCTAACTCGCAATACCCCTTAATAGTGAGACAGCTGCAGGTTGCCTCACGGTGCCTGAGCTGCACTGCATTGTGTTGTTAGCTGCTGTCGAGTCAGGCCCTGACCCATGGTAGCCCCAAGCACAACAGAACAAAATGCTGCCCAGTCCCATGCCATCTCTATGATCGGTTGTGGATTGGACTATTGTGATCCACAGAGTTTTCACTGGCTGATTTTTGGAAGTAGGTCACTAGGCCTTTTTTCCTAGTCCGTCTTAGTCTGGAAGCTCCACTGAAACCTGTTCAGCATCATGGTAACACACCAGCCTCTGCTGACAGATGGGTGGTGGCTGCCCATGAAGTGCTTTGGCTAGGAAGGAACCTGAGTCTCCTGCATAAAAAAACCAAAACCAAACCCAGTGCAGCCGAGTCGACTCCGACTCATAGCGACCCTATAGGACAGGGTAGAACTGCCCCATAGAGTTTCCAAGGAGCGCCTGGCAGATTCGAACTACCAACCCTTTGGTTAGCAGCTGTAGCGCTTAACCACTACGCCACCAGGGCTTCCGAGTCTCCTGCATGGAAGGTGAGAATACTACCACTGAACCACCAATGCCTAAAAAAAAAAAAAAAAAAAAAATTAGCCAGGAAGAAATCCTCCTCTGATTCCCCATAAGTTGTGCACCTGTAGCAGCAGGTGCCATTTGAAGGAGGTGTCGTGGCCTTTGCAGTCACTTTCTATGCAATATTTCCTTTAGTTTCAACTTGATGTGGCAACCCAAGAGTTACACAACATCTGTCTTTACTAATGTCTTTCTTAAGAAACTACTTCCACAGAAGATATTTTTAAAAGACACAAAGTCCTGGAGGGAAACACTCAGAAACTTTTAGTTCCCTAGAAATTGGGACTTCCAAACATAGGCTGTTTACACAATCTGTGCTAAGAAGGGTTGGCCCTTTCAGTCAGAGCCGCTTGAGGTGGTGCACAGGCAGAAGGCACAGCAGTGATTTCTTCACACTTGATAGAGGCAAGACTTGTGTCCCTAGAGTTCCAACTTTCTACCACCTCTAACACTGCCTTTTCCTCATAACTCTATTACAGTAATTACATACTTACATGCTGTTATAGATTGAATTGCGTCTCCCCCAAAAGGTGTGTCAAGTCGGCTAGGCCATGACTCTCAGTATTGTGTAGTTAGTTATTCATCATTTTGTGATCTGATGTGATTATGCTATGTATTATAAATCCTAACCTCCTTGATGTTAATGAGGCACGATTACAAGCAGTTATGTTAATGAGCCAGGACTGAATCTACAGGATTAGGTTGTATCTTGAGTCAGTCTCTTTTGAGATACAAAACAGAGAATCGAGCAGAGCCACCAAGAAAGAAGAGCCAGGAGCAGAGCATGTCTGTTGGACCTGGGGTCCCTTCACAGAGAAGCTCCTAGACCAGGGGAAGGCTGATGACAAGGACATTCCCCCAGGGCTGACACAGAGAGAAAGCCTTCCCCCAGAGCTGATGCTGCCCTGAATTCAGACTTCTAGTCTCCTAGACTATGAGAGAATGAATTTCTGTTTGTTAAAGCCATCCACTTTAGTAATTTCTGTTATAGCAGCACTAGATGACTGAGACACACGTTACTCATTTATTTACGTCTCTCGCTCCCCACCCCCCTTGGCCCCCTCACACCCACTTGAGAGCAGGGTCTGTATCTTCACACTTTTGAGCATGAAGAGCCAAGCACTGATGGTACTGACAAATTAAATGTATTAAAAAGGAAGAGAGCTTTCCCTTATATTCTGGATCCTACGGCTGGGTGAGAACTTTTTGATTTTAACAAATGATATTTTATTTTCTTTCATCTAAGTATTACCCAGATGTTATCGAGTGACTCTCTGGCCCTTGTTGATCCAGATCAAATTAAGTTGACCTATTCTCCCAAATCCATACTTATAAATGCCTAAAGCCCTCCCAGGAATCCCATCAATTCTGGGAGCTCAGTTTCTTATGAGGTCCTCCTCCTATGCTTGCTATCTCTGTGTTGTACAGCGTTATGAAATAGTAGTCCCTTTTTTGAGTTTCACCAAAAAGAAAAGATCAATAGAGACGTCTTTATTGACAAGGTTGAAGTAGAAATGCAGAAGAGTCTTATGACACAGAAATTTCATATAGAGGAGCAGCCCTTATCATTCTTCTTAACTGCCCTTTGCCACCTTTTTTCTGGTCAGTGACCTCAACTGGTCCTCTCTCTCTCCATTTTGCTCAATGAACTCTCTCCCTCTTCCTTTGCCCTCTTAAGACTTCCCCCTTCATCTCCAAAGTGAAAAGTGACTTTCTCTCCTTGTCCAGTGCAGGCTAGTTTCACTTAATTATTTGAAGCTTTTCCACCAGAGAACACTCAAGCCCTCAGGGTCCCAAGAACATTTCCAAACAATGGCTATCAAGATAATAAAATTTTGTTTCATCTCATTATATGAGGATCTCAAACAATGTACATTATTACCTGATAGAAGTCTTAACCCAGTCATATCGGTAGAAAATGAATACTTCGATATTCTGAGGGAAAGTAAAAATGGAACCTAATTTTCAGCTCATCAGCCTGGTTCCTTTATGCACAAGGTGACTATCAGTGAAAGCCCTAACTGAACTGTTGTTATCTGACTTGGACTCGGCCACCAACTCATGGCAACTTTATTTACTATGCAAAGATATGTTGTGCAGTCCCATGCCATCCTCATGATAGGTTGCAGATCAGATTGTTGTGGTCCACAGGGTTTTCACTGGCTGATTTTCAGAAGGACATCAACCGGCTTTAGTCTGGAAGCAATGCTGAAATCCGCCTCCGCTGACAGCTGGGTAGTGGCTGTGCATGAGGTGCACTGGCCAGTAATTGAACCAAGGTCTCCTTCATGAAACACAAAAATTCTACCACTGAACCACCAATGCCCCCCATTGAGTTATAAACATCCAAATCAGAACGTCCCATCAGACCCATGCCTCCAGGGTTTGATCTGTCCCTTTGATCACCCCTTCTCTCATTTCATCCCCTTGTCATAAAAGAGAAACCCAACCACCAGAAGAAATAAGTAAATGGACAAAGTGGGGCATCTCCCAACCTCTGTTGTCCATTCCTACCTTCAAGTCACCCTCCTTTTCCTGCCACAGGCAGAGACAGGGACCTGTCCATCTGAGCAGTGGACAGCACCAAAGGGCACCACTCTCAGCTTTATGTTGGCAGGAAGGGCCCCATAACGGGAGCTGGATGGGGAGCACTCCAGGAAGGGGAAGAATTCCCAAACTGCAGGACCCACTGATAACTGCCTTGCCGACAGCCTCTGCGACCTGAATTTGAGGGAATAGTGTTGGCTTGGATCTGTCAAGAGGACACAGTAAGCACTTTGATCATTTAAAACCCTAATTGACTTTTTTCCTCATATTAATTGCAGGAAAGTGAGTTGTGTTCCTGGGGGTTACTCTTCCTTTGATTGGCACCTGGGGGCTAGTCTTTGCCCCAGAGCTCTGGGTTTCAAATAATCAATTTGCAGAGGAACTGTCAGGATCCTATGTAATTGTAATGTGGGGGCTGCCTGAATTTCACCGTTTGGTTGTTTTCACTTCAATGCTTTAATTCCCTAGTCCCTTCTCTTTTTAGCCTCAACTCTTCCCAAACCAACGAAAGCATTTAAAGGTAAATAAATCCATCAGGGTAGCTCATAACCTAGCTTTATTGAGACTAGTAAAACAGGCCATTCTTGGTTACACTTCCTCAATGCTCATCTACCTCTACCCCCAAAATGAAAAACAACCCAACTGTTTTTCTGTGTCTATTTTTCCTGTTAAAAATAGATGTTCCTGGATCTAGTATGCGTTACAAAAATAAAACTTATTTGCAAAACGAATGAAGAACCTAATGCCAAGAAATTGCATTTAGACTGATTTGGAGGGAACAAATGCAGATGGTTAGCAGTAAAATGGTTGCCACAGCTGAGGTTTCTGCTTGATTATATTAGCCTCAGAATGATATGGATGTGTCCTCGAATATAGAATAACTTAATCAGACTACTTTTCAATGGTTTAAGGGATAGGATGGGGCTAAGGAAAGAAATTTTGTCTTTACCAATCCCCATAGTAAGACTTTTAGTACTTAGTGATTTTCATTAAAGAAACCTGAAGATACAGTGGTCTTATCAGGTGTCACCTGAGCCAAAACTCCCCACAAGATGACAGAGAGTTTATGTCCCAGGTCCCTATTTCAGAGCTATTCCTACAATTCCAACCCAGTTATAGATACCACTGGCATTAGAATAGCCCACTTTCACAAAGAAAAATAACCTAGATTCTTAAGAACACTAAAAATGCAAATACTTTGAATCAGTTGAGTGCTTTTAGCTGCTTTTTCCCCCTCCTAAGAATCCAAATTTTACTGAGAAGAACAGAAGATGAGTTTGGGAGAATATATATTAAGTCTTGATGCTCCTTATAGAGTGAATTCCAATAAATTTCCTGAAAGGTTGTCCAGGCTGGCAGAAAGAACAAAGAAGATTTCCCATCATCTGAATAATGTTCTTACAATCAGGGCACCTCTAATGAATAAATGTCTGGACCCATAAGGCACAAGGCTGAAATCAATGAAGACCTGAGTGTCACAGGCTGGGGTCCCTAGGAAACAGACTTAAACAGAGATTTGTGTGTAAGAGGCTTATTAGGGAGTGTTAAGAGCTTGGCTGCAAACAAAAAGGTTGACAGTTTGAATCCACCATCTACTCCTTGGAAACACTAAGGGACAGTTCTACTCTGTTCTGTAGGGTTGCTATGAGTCGGAATCAACTCGACAGCAACAAGATTGGTTTTGGTTTTGGTTTTCTTGGGATTGACCCCTGTGGAAGGGAAGAGAAAAAAGCAGAATTGGGCACAGGGAGAAGTTGAACTTCGGTGCTGGGTATCTCCATGGAAGACCCAGCCAACTCTGCAGGGAGTTCTGCAGATGGAATAATCCTTCAGAGCTGCCCCAGGCACGGGAGAGTGGAGAAAGGACTTTGTAGCCCCATGTTGATTTGTCATTAGATGTGGGCCACACAGGAAGAAGGCAAGACTTTGGGCAAGAGGAGTCTCTTCAATTGATGCAAGCACCATCAGGGCTGACAGCTCAGGGCTGTCCCAGCAGTTGGAGGAATAAGTGCTTCATTCCTGAAGGGGGACCTTGGTAACACATCCTAGCATCTACCACTGTCCATGTATTGCACCAGTTGGGTCCACTGCTTTGAACAGGTGCTGGAAGCAACTCCCCCAGAATTCTAGAGGGCCTCTCTTTCTGCTCTGAGCCGGAATCAACTCGATGGCAGTAGGTTGGGGTTTTGATTTAGTTTCTCCTGCTGCAGGGAAACAGGAGAGGAAGGTAGACTCTGTTGGACTTGCTGGCTTACCTGGTGCTGTGAACCAGACCCTCATTCTAAAGGGCCTGAGTCCCTGGTCACCATGTCCTTTTACAGGCTAGAGTTGCTGCATTTGTCCATTTACTGTCAAAGTTCAGGAAGGGAGTACCAAAAGGCACCCAAGTGGATCACCTGAGTGCCAACTATATTCCTCTCTGTCCCATCATGTAAGACCAGGGCTCAATTACCCTGCCAAGATGGTGATTCTCCTCCATGCCTGCCTGTTCCTTAACACAAGGAGCCCAAAGTGCCCAAACACCAGCTCTAGCTTATAGATTGATGGGACTCTTGGAAGTGTGCACCTTTGGGGAGTCAGAACCTCTAAACCTGTTAGTGATGCTGGTGTTCCCTCAAAAGAACATTCTAATGGCTTTGCTAAATGGGTTATCCTCTGGGCCTTCTGTGGAACATAATCTTGTGGTGGGTTTTCTGGTTTTACATAGTATATCTGCTCTACCATGCCCACTTCTCTGATCCTTTTAATCACATCTCTCACCCTCTGTTATTGCAATTTTTTTCATTTCTACCTGACTTAGTATAGATTATTGCTTTTTTACATGCTTCTAGAAGACGGTAGTGTTTTTGCACCATCTCTGAGTTCCTAGCCAGGTAGTTAAATCTGATACTCTCAAAGTGTGCTCCAAAATCAATGAATACTCAATTAGCCAACCTTATATTCCACCATCTTGATCAAGTAAGTTTCCATTTCTACTGTCCTGGCTTTAGCCAGTACATGTTGGTAAGATCCTGCAACTCATTGGGATCTAGTTTCTTTCCTCACTTAGCAGATTCTTCGCTGGGTTATGTTGTGATTTAGCCCTAGGTATAGTGGAAACACTGGTGGTGTGGTGGTTAAGAGCTATGGCTGCTAAACCATAAGGTTGGCTGTTCAAATCCACCAAGCGCTCCTTGGAAGCCCTATCGGGCAGTTCTACTCTGTCCTTTAGGGTCACTATGAGTAGGAATTGACTCAATGGCAATGGGTTTTGTTTTTTTATTGAGGAAGCACTTGTCATCTTGTAGGAGCAAGGCCTCTGCATCATCTCTAAGGAAGACGAGGAGAAGGCCACTTCTGCAGACTTAGAGGCAGAGAAATCTGGAGATTCAGGATTTTCAGAAGCATCGACTTCCTATTTCTAAGGGCCCCATTCTTTCCATCCCTGAGCTTGGCATAGCAGACCTGCCTTTGTTAGGCATTTAACCTTCTTTGAAGCTTGGCTATCCTGATGATTAAGTCTGCCTTCCTGCTGCAAGAGATGAGAGCCTCTTTATATGCTAGCAAGAAGGCCCTCTGCTCTCACATTTAGATTTTAATTGCTGATTAATTGCTGTCCGCTTTCTTTATGTTTTTTGAGAGCATCAGTATAGCAATGGCTCCCTTATTCCATTGTTTCCCCTGTATTTCTCCAACATCTGATACCTTATAACCCAGCTAATGTGTTCTCTTCCACTGATAGACCAGCCTGGTTTAAAACCAGTGAAAGTTTTAACAATTGCTCTGCCACCTTGAGGCAGGGACTATCTGTACTCTACCTACCACAAGTGATGGGTGCTCATTGCTAGGTGAGCAGTGGGTGATCCAGCTCCAAAATCCAGTCCTAGCATTTGCTATTCTGATCACTTCTGGTACCAACTACTATACTTTGGGTTCCCTGAGAAGTAGACTCTGAGAAGAAGTGTGCTATAAGGAGGTTTACTAAGGAGTGCTTTTGGAAGGAATTGACTCTATAGAAGGAAGGGGAGGAAGCAGCGTTGGACGTGAGGAGTTGTTGAATAGTGATGCAGTCTCAACAGAAGTGGCAGATGACCACACAGGGAGTTCTGAAAATGGCATAATTTTCAGATCTGGCCCAAGATGAGATGAGGTGGCCTTGACTTGGCCAGGGCTTTATAACTGGCATTAATCCATGATCAGATGTGAGTCACCCCAGAAAGCGAGTGGGATGTAACCTTGGGCAGAAGCTCCCTTTAGCTGAGACAATACCTATAGGCAACCCTCCCTGTAGAAACAAGTCTACCATTCCTAAAGTGAGATAAGAGCTGTGCATGATCATATCTACAACATTAATGGCATAGAAATGAAGGAGTTGCTATGAAAGCTAGTAGGGTATTTTGTTTCTCACTTTTGAGGTGAAGACAGGAAAAAGAATGAACTCAGAAACAAATAAGGCTGTCTTCCCTCACATTTGGCAAGATATTTCTTCACAGAGGATACTCTACTGCTTGTTTACCACAGCTAGTGAATATTCTTGGTTTACCTGAAAATCCACACTCTTAGGAAAAAAAGGGATAGATGGATTGCTTCACTTTGTACTTGTGCAATCCAGGCTCATAAGTGGAGCAATTTATGAAGATTTCTCAGTCTATGATGGTACGGCTCTCCTAGACTTTGGAGTTGTTTGAGAGCATTTTTTTTCTTTGTTATTACAAAAATCGGGTGGCACTACTGGCCTTTTTGTAGTTTCTTATTTCTTTGAAATTCATTTATTTTTAAAAACAATAAACATATTTTGTAGTCTGTATCTTATCTGTGAAGAGCGCAGTAGTTAAGCACTTGGCTGGTAACCAAAAGGTCAGCAATTCAAACCCACCTGCATCTCCACAGGAGAAAGATGTGGCAGCCTCCTTCCATTAAAGATTTAGAGCCTTAGAAACCCTATGGGGGCAGTTCTAGTCTGTTCTGTAGGGTAGCTATGAGTCGAAATCAACTTGACGACAGCAGGTTTGGTTTGGTTTTTGTCTTAGTCTTCTTGTACTGCTATAACAAATACTACAAGTAGATGACTTTAACAAAGAGAAATTAATCGTCTCACAGTCTAGTAGGCTAGAAGTCCAAATTCAGGGTGTCAGCTCCAGGGGAAGGCTTTCTTTCTCTGTTGGCCTTGGAGGAAAGTCCTTCTTGTCAGTCTTCCCCTGGACTAGGAGCTTCTCTGGGCAGGAACCCTGGGTCCAAAGGACATGTTCTGCTCCCAGTGCTTCTTTCTTGGTGGTATGAGGTCCCCAACACTCTGCTTGCTTCCCTTTCCTTTTATCTCTTGAAAGATAAAAGGTGGTGCAGGCCACACCCCAGGGAAATTCCCTTTACATTGGATTAGGGATGTGACCTGGTAAGGTGTTACAATCCCACCCTAATCCTCTTCAACATAAAATTACAATAAAAAAATGGAGGACAACCACAGAATACTGGGAATCATGGCCTAGCCAAGTCAATATACACATTTTTGGGGGGACATAATTCAATCCACCACAGTTTTGGTATCTACATATTTTTTATTATCTATATTTTTTATATATATAGTTGTTGTTGTTGCTAGGTGCCCACTCATGGCAGCCCTGTAGGACAGAGTAGAACTGCCTCATAGAGTTTCCAAGAAGTGGCTGGTGAATTTGAACTGCCAACATTTTGGTTAGCAGCTGAGCTTTTAACCATATACCAAAAAAAAAAAAAAACCCAAACCCATTGCCATTGTGTTGATTCCAACTCATTGCCACCCTGCAGGACAGAAGAGAACTGCCCCATACTGTTTATATATATGTACTCCATAGAGTTTCCAAGGAGTGCCTGGTGGATTCCAACTGCCAAGCTTTTGGTTAGCACCCATAACCCTTAACTACTACGCCACTACCAGGGTTCCCAGAGCTCCATATGTACACAGGTATAAACAGTAAACATTTGCCATTTCAGCATTTTTTACATGTACAATTCAGTGACATGAATTATATTCACTGTGCTGTGAAACCATCACCGCTATCTGTTTCCAAATTTTTCCATCACTCTGAAGAGAAGCTCAGTGCCCTAGCAATGACTCTGTCTTTCCACTTCCCTTCCACCCCTGGTCACTACTAATAAACTTTGGTCTGTATATATTTGCCCCTAGTCTAAATATTTCATAGAAGTGAAATCCTACAATATTTGTCCTTTTGTGGCTGACTTATTTCACTCACCATGTTTTCAAGGTTCATACATGTTGTAACATGTATCAGAACTTCTTTTTTCTTTATGGCAGAGTAATATTTCATTTTACAGAGGTACTACGTTTTGTTTATCCATTCAGCTGTTGATGGACGTTTAGGTTGATTCCACCTTTTTATTCAATTGTGCAAGTTTATTTTGTTGATTGAAGTTGAGATAAAATGAAGTCATGTATTAGCCCTGCATGATTCTAAACGCTTAAAATAAATGAGATTTAAAACCCTAAGTATGAGTATGATTTTCTACATAGATCACAACCTCATAAAGATAAGATTTTGATTCAAATTATCATATTCTCTACAACTAAACAGGAAATACCTAAACCTTTTTTTTTATAAAGCTATAAAAAAAAAAACAACTTTTTTTTTATAGACATACCTGCATGACCAAAGATATTTTCATTGTTAAGTTCTTCATAACTTGCCTGAAGGGAAATTAGCTTTTTCAGACCTTCTCTGAGAATGAGAAAATTTTAAAAAAAGAGAAGACAATATTCTTTTCAAGACAGGAAAGGCAACAATTTTTGGTGATAGGGAAAAAATTCATGTACTCCTTTAATTATGGAGCCAGCACATAGTAATTACATGAAAAAAGCCTCTCAGAGATAACAATGCAATCTAAACATACAGTTTAGGGTAATTTTCTCTATTTAAAAAGTGCCAAACACGATTAATGTTCAATAACTTTCAAAAGAAAAATGAACTTTCATCTCTCCGATTCCAGAATACTCCCACCTGGAGAGACAAGTTTCCTGTTTCAGAAATTTGTCACCCACAAATGGACCCCTCATGCCAAATGAAATCTGAATCTCTTAGGATGCCAGGTTTATTTCTATGAGGTCAAGTTCATTCTCTCAAATAAATTATTCTGCCCCCCTTGCAACATCGTGGTTTATAATAGAGTTATTATTAGCTTTGACTACAATTATGCTGCTCTGACAGCTTCCTCACCTGCCCCAACATACAGTGATCTCCCTACCCCCTGGAATGCTGGTTGCACACACTCTTCGTATCACTCAACTGGCACTTACCATTGCAGAATGTGAAGTATCCTTTTATGTGCATGGCTGTCTCCTCAAGGAGTCCCTAGAGGACAAGGACCCTGCCTGACATGCCAGTCCCTGAAGTGCCCAGTACCAACGCCTTCACACAAAATGCTAGATAATTTTGGTTGATGATAATACTGACTTGTATTTGACTTGGGCAAGATATGTATCTTATCCATTCCATATCCTCAGCTCCTAGCACATTGCCTGGCCCAGAGTAGGTACTCATGAAAAGTTTACTGAATGAATGAACAAATGAACGAAGGGATAAATCATTCAATTAAAACCTGGTTAGAAACACACACACACAGAGGCTGGAGAGCATCAGGCTCAGATTCTTCCTCAGGTTTCCTTTATAAAAATGAAAAAGTAATCATACTTCCTTCTTTTTCTTTTAGTTGACCATGAGCAGATAGACAAATTGTAACTTAATCCCTTTAACTAGATACCATTAAACCCTGTCCCCCTTTTTGTTGCCTCGAGGATGCAGAATATAAATGTCAAGTGCCCTCGCTTCCTCCCCAATGTCATATGCCTTGGTCTGTGAACAAACTGAAAGGTCCAGCATCTGTGATATTCAGTCTCTGATCTTCTGCTGCATGTTAGGAGAATGCTGACCCATTCTCTGGGGTTGGGAGAAAACAGGACATTGGAAAGCTCTGTTTGACCATATCACCATTCCTTGCTGATTTAGAAGAAACCAGCGAGAAATGGTGACATGCCCTGCAGGTTTCAAAATGATGTAAAGAAACAGGTTTAAACATCACACGTCTTAGCCAACAGTTATTTAAGTGTTAGTTCTCATTGGATCATTCCTTTGCCAAAGTAACATTTTCCTGATTAGACATGTTATTCTCTAAAACTCCCTGCAGCTCAAAGATTCAATGAATTATAGTAGAAAATATGGATTTTTAGAGTTCAAAGACCTGGGTGTCAAATTCTAGCTTTACCTTTCACAAGCTGTATGACTTTGAGCAAGTCTTTTAATCTGTCTGACCCTCCAATTACCCTTCAACAAACTGAGGTTTAAAATACCTGCCCTGTTTCCAAGAGCATAACCATGAGACTCATTGACGAAATGCATATGAAAACTCTTAACACTATTCAGGTGTTAGACATTAATTTATAGTCAAGGAAACAGGGGCCCCAGTAAGATGAGCATCTTCCCAAGAGATTCTAGAGATGAACTGGTTGAGCAATTCCTTGAATATGTTTCACAGACCACTAATTTCACAATAGAAACAGCCACAGCATGACAAAATCATTTCAAACAAGTATAGGATTTACTGCAGGACTTATCAGAGCCATTAACATAATGATGTGCTTTGTGAATCTCTAAGCATTTCCCAATCTTAATGGACAATTAAACCCACTTTTGGCAGGACATTTTAGAAGATTAGAATTCCATTGGAAGATAACTTGTTAAACACTGACTTAGCTTATTGGCCAGGCCCAATTTCACAGTACTTTAATTCAGTACTACTCTAAGTACCCAAATACTAGTCTGAGAAGTGTTTATTTCCCGTCTGTGATGAGAAAAAAGAGCTTATGCAAGGATGTAAATCAACATATTGCTTCCTTTATTGGGAAAGTCTTCTTATAAAAAAAAAAAAAAATCAGATGAACATAGTTGATTTACATTCTAGTGCAAGCTCCTTATCAGTCTGTACACCAGCAGTGATACCTGGACTAGTTTTTGAGTAACATCGCCCTAATTAACTGGATAGGAATGTAGCCTTAGTGAAAAGGCAGAATCTAAAGAAGAGAAGCCTTTTTTATATGTTGTGCTTGGCAGTAGATGACCCTTTGACCCTTTGACCTTCAGATAAATTGGCTTGGTGGTTGGCATGTCTGCTCCAACCTTCATAACTGAAGTTAATATCACACCAACTGGCTTCAACCCTTAGTAATCAAGCTGGGGAGATGAACAATCTTTTGAGGTGCATGAGGAGCAGGGAAATTAGCTTCTCATCAGCCCTGTTCAAATGCTGAGAAAATTCTCTTTGAATAACAACCTTCCAGTTAGGGTCTCCACAGGAAACAAGTGGCACAGTCAAATGGAGAAAATTTAGGAGAGCTTAGTGAAGGAGTGGAAACCCTGGTAGCATAGTGGTTAAGAGCTATGGCTGCTAACCAAAAGATCAGCAGTTCGAATCCACCAGGCGTTCCTTGGAAGCCATATGGGGCAGTTCTATTCTGTCCTATAGGGTCGCTATGAGTCGGAATCGACTGGACAGCAGGAATGAAGGAGTGATTTACAAAGAGGTGCTGAGTTAAAAGAAACCAACAAGGGAATGGTGAAACGCCCAGCAGCTAGCAATTGTGGAGGGTGGTTACCACCTGTTATGAACTTAATTGTGTCCTCCCCAAATATATATTGAAATTCTAATCCCTGCACCTGTAAATATGACCCTGTTTGGAAATAGGAGTTTTCTTTTGTTGTGTTAATGAGGTCATACCAGAGTAGTTGTTGCGGTTGTATACCATCAAGTCAATTCCAACTTATAGTGACCAAGGCAGAACTATCCCATAGGGTTTTGTTAGCTGTAATGTTTATGGGAGCAGATCGCCAGGTCTTTTCTCCCATGGAGCTGGTGATACATTCCAAACACCGACATTTTGGTTAGCAGGCAAACACTTAACCATTGTACCACCAGGGCTTTTATACCAGAGTAGGATGGGTCTTAAACTTAATCACTTCTAAGTTATAGAAAGAATAGACTAGACACAAGACACACACAGGGGGAATATGCCATATGAAGACAGACAAGCACAGCAGTTGCATCTACAAGCCCAGGGATGCCCAATATTGGCAATTGCTACTAGAAGCTGAAAATAGACAAAGAAGGACCTCTCCCAAGATCCGTACCCTGAATTCTGTCTTCTAGCGTCATGAAGTGTGAGAAAATAAATTTCTGTTCTTGTGATATTTTTTGTTACAGCAGCACCAGGTAACTAAGATATCATTCTTAGCTCAGAAGGAGGAGGAGTGGTTGGCTACAGGACCTGGAAGAAAGGCCAGTAGCAATGGAAGAGGGCTGCCTGCTCAATAGGAGCTGTGGCCTTAGGTGGAGGAACACATTGTCTGGAATCCATGGCCCTGTAGGGAGGGAGTAGGGGAATAGCTACCCCAACCTCACTTCCCTCATTTCTCCCAATCTCTGCCAGTGTATATCAGTGCCTCCCTAATCAGAACTGGAGAACAAAGGAACTCATTGGTCTGGTCCACAAATATACATAAACAGAGCAGGGTGGACAGTGGACCTGGAGGGGCAAATACAAAACTTCCATCACAGTCCACCCCTTGAACTCATCTTCAGCTCTCAGCCAGGGAACCTTGAGAAGTCCACAAAAGTCACAGATAAGTATGGAGAAGAGTGGACAGTGCATCTGGAAGGGAGAATAAAAGATACCCAGCATAGCATTATTCCCTATTGAGTCTAAAACACAAGTTGAGTTGGAATAGCCAAGGCTCTTGGTTTCTGTTGGCCTCTCTTGCCAAAACTTTTTCCAGTTCAGCATCCCTCCTCTGCTTTTCAATGCTTTCACAGTACCATAGTTCCAACACGCCTTTGCACTGTTGTTTACATTTTTCAAAATTTAATTCTCCAGGCAAAATAGGATGCATATATTTGCTACCATCAACCTCATAAATCTTCACACACACTAAAAACTACGTTAATAAGCACTGATATTTCAACTCTAGATCTCACTTATTTGATTTTTTCTTATTTTTTTAGAGATAAGGCAGATTTAAAATGATTTTCACATACTCATATTCCTTATTTAAAACATTTCCCTGGTATAAACCTACTGATTTCTACTTGCTAGCTCCCTGAAGACCCCTTGCCTTTGGGAGCTTCATGACATTATTACCATTAAGGACACATGAATATTAATCATTTGCATTGAATACCAATGAAAAGTGAGGCTAGAGATTCAGGGATGCCTGAGCGTTGTGGAGGGTAAAGCTGAAGAAGTGCCCTTTGTGTACATCCCATCCCATTAGACCACTTATCACAGTGTAGGAATCCCTGAGTGGTGCTCAGCTGCTAACTGGGAGGTTAGAGATTTAAGTCTACCCAGAGGTCTATCTAAGAAGAAAGACCTGATGATCTACTTCCAAAAAATCAACCATCGAAAACCCCATGGAGTACAGTTCTACTGTGACACATCAGGTCTCCATGAGTCAAAATGGCCTCAACGGCAACTGTTATCAGAGTGTAGCATAATGCTGGACTTCTGTGCCTGGCTGGGAGTCCAGGAGGGTGGGGCTCCTCGAAAACAGACAGCTGTGTTATTACTCTCTGTTTACCTGCATTGCCTCCTGCGGTTACCGAGTGACCATACACTGAGTTTTTAACAAACTGGCCCAAAAGCCTATATCCAACTAAGTATTTTGCTTTTAAATACCTTTGTAAACAATGTTATTTTTCCAACATTGCTAAAAGACCTTGGTCTGCAGCAACCTTTATTGGATAGTTCTCAATGGTATAAAAAAAAAAAAAAAAATTGTTTTTTGTGGACATATTTTTATGTTTCTTTTATTTTATTACTTTGTTTTTTGATACCAAGCCTGACAAATGAGTCATGAATCTGATACCAGTTTGAGTCAAAAAAAAAAAAAGAGGTGGCATTATAACATAATTGGATTGGTTTTCCTGCGTGGCTGGCATATCACGTCAGCTTCGGTTGCAGAGGACAGGATCCACTCTAGATAGTTCAAGCAAGAAATTTATTACAGAGTGTAAAATGAAAGCAGGGGAACAAACTTATAAGGTTGTCCTTTCAAGAATGACTCCCAAAGCCATTCCCTGAACCCGACCTCCGAGGCAGCTTCTACCTTTCTTAAGATTGGGAAAATGCTGGCTTCAAAACCATATCACCACTGCCACCATCAAGAAGCCTCCCTGATGAGGAAGCTGCCATACCCGCCACCAAACAAACAAAAAAAAAAACCAAACCCAGGGCCGTCGAGTCAATTCCGACTCATAGTGACCCTATAGGACAGAGTAGAACTGCCCCACAGAGTTTCCAAGGAGCGCCTGGCGGATTCAAACTGCCGACCCATTTGGTTAGCAGCCATAGCACTTGGCCACTAGGCCACCAGGGTATGCCACACCTGCTATAATCAACACCCGCACAATGGCGACCCCACACCCTGCCTTTCAACACTAGAAGTCTCAGTGCCTAGACTCTGGGATTTCTGCCTATGTGGAGGCAGAAAAGCCAAATGCCTTCATGATTCATCTTGCCAATAGAAATGGCAGAATCATGACAGCCACCAAACTTCTTGTGTCAAATCTTGTGTACACGCACCTGAGGCTGACCCTCACTCACATCTGGAAATTGAGGGCAAGGAAAGTGATTTCAGCCTCCGTGCTATACCAGGGTTCTAGGACAGACTCCCTCAAAGCGTGGTCCTCCAAAATTGTTGGAGAATTTTTTTTAAATGCAGATTCTGTGTCCCCACGCCAGATGGCTGAGGTTAAGGCTCAGAAATCTGCATTACAGATACACTTCTCATGTGATTTTTATGTTTGGCAACTGAAGTTTCAAAGTGTAATTCAACACTTTCAGTAAACAGTGAAATTGATCTAAAAAATCTAGTGGGCTGTAATTAACGTTTTACAGAATGAAAGAGAATATAATAAAATGTGAAATACCTCAATGGATAACATATAGTGGAGTCCCCGGGTAGTGCAAACATTCACTGTGCTTGGCTGCTAACCAGAAGGTTGGGGGTTCAAGTGTACCCACAGGCACCTCAAATAAAAGGCCTGGCAATCTACCTCAAAAAAGTAATCATTGAAAACCTTATGGAGCACACTTATACTCTGATGCACATGGGGTCACCCTGAATTGGAATTGACTTGATGGCAACTGGTTATCACATGTAGTAAAGGTAAAGTATTATTTCAGGAAACTTTTGCTATGTAGAACATATTATTTTGCAACTGTGGCTTGTAGACAAAAAAAGTCTGCAAAGCTCTTCTCCAGAAAGAGGGTGGGAAGACTGAAGAGTGCTAATCCTACCAATCACAACAGATGGTAAACAAAGTGCAGGAAGTTCAAGAAAAGAAGCTTCAAAAATGTTCTGAGAAACCACAAGATCATTATGCATGTTTAATCTCCCAAGAGGCCACCTTGAAGAGGACAATTAGAGAAGAAATGAGCACTTGTTAAACTTCTACCATGGGTGGGACAGTCTGCCACGTAATTCATATTTTTCCTGCATGAGCCTCATAACTACTTAAGTGATGTAGATATTATCTTTACCATTTTGCAGATACGGAATGTGGCTCAGAAGTTTAGTAACTTACCCTAAGTCCCTTAGGTATTAGGCAGTGGAGCTAGAATTGAGACCCAGGGGTGTCTGATACCAACGTCCAGGAATTTTGCAATACGCCTTTGCTGCTTTGCTATTCTGTGAAGGGCACAGCCTCTGGCGCAGGCTCACAGGGGTCGTTTCATGACCCTTGCGATCAGGTGACCTGCATTTTACACAATTAAGTTTTTTTTTTAACCCCGTTTATGGCATTGTAAGGAGCCCTGGTGACTCAATGGTTAAGCATTCGGCTGCCAACCAAAGTGGATGGTTTTAACCCTGCAGCTGCTCCATGGGAGAAAGATGTGGCAGTCTGAGTCTGCTCCCGTAAAGATTACAGGCTTAGAAACTCTATGTGGCAGTTCCACTCTTTCCTATAGGGTCACTATGAGTCAAAAGCAACTGGATGGCAACTGGTTTGGGTTTTTTTTGGCATTGTGGTGTTGATTTTATTGTGCCGTTTGTTTAAAAATCTGTGCCAGTTCCATGGGTGAACACCGGTAAGAAGTCATTTTGTTTTTGCATTTCTTTGAATACTAGTGAGGCTGAACTTTCTTTCACAAATTTCTAGGCCATTGTTTGTTCTTCTTTTGTAAACTGCCTCCACTTGTCCTTTGCCCATTTCTCTATCAGGGTATTATTCATATTTCTCCTGTGATTTTTAAGAATTCTTTGTCTTAGTTTCTTAGTGCTACCTTAACAGAAATACCACGAGTGGGTGGTTTTAAAAACAAATTTACTGTCTGTATTCTAGGATGCTAGAAGTTCAAATTTAGGGCCTGCTCTAGGGGAAAAAAAAAAAAAAAATTTTTTTTTTCTAGGGGAAGGCTCTCTCTGTCTGCTCTGGTGAAAAATCTTTGTCTCAGCTTCTCTAACATCCTTCTTGGAGCTCCTTGGAGATCTCCACGTGGCATCTATCTTTCCCTCGTTCGTGCTTGCTTCCTTCTGTGCCTAATCTGCTCCTTTTCTAACTCAGAAGTGATTGGTTTAAGACACACTGTCCACTGACATGGTCTCAATAGCATAACAGAGAAAATCCTATTCCCTAATGGGGTTGCATCCACAGATACAGGGGTTAGAATTTACAACACATTTTGGGGGGATACAAGTCAATCCATAGCATTCTTTTAATAGTAAGAATGGTTAATATTCAGGAAGAAATTATGTGATCACCCAAGCTCATTGCCATCGAGCCAATTCTTACACACAGCGATGCTATAGGATAGAGTAGAACCACCCCATAGCATTCCTAAGGCTATAAATCTTTATGGAAGCAAACTGCCACATCTTTCTCCCTAGGAGCTGCTGGGGGGCTCTAACCACCGACCTTTGGTTAGCAGCTGAGTGCTTTAATCACCGCACCCCAGGGCTCCTTACTTATGTGGTAGGTACTGTTTTAAGTGCTGTAAATGTTTTCTTTCTTTTATTCCTTATATTAACCCTCTGAGGTAAGTATTACTATTGTTATGCCTATTTTTTACACATGAAAACTAAGGCTTAGAGAGGTTAAGTGATTTGTCTAAGGTTAAAAAAAATGGCAGATCTGGGGTCTGATCCCAGGTCATCTAGTTCCCAGGTATTATTAGCTCACCTGATTAGTCATGCAGAAAACATTTCCCTATTTTTACCTTTTCATTTGCTTGGTTTGGTTTGAGATGGAAAAATGCTGGCCGAATTAATTTAACAGGAAAGTTTCTGCATCATCTTGTGATGTTCTGGAAAGGAAAATGCATTCCAAATGATAGAAGTGTTTTAATTGAGGTTGATCAGGCTCTAGGACACCTCAAGTTAGAGCTGGGCCAGACCAAGTGGGAGGGGTTGCCTGGCTGATTCTTTGCTTCGTCTCGAGAGAACATTCTAGGTTCGATCATCTCTGATGATCCACCAAGGGCATTGCCCAGCAGGCAGATCAGCTCTTGCCAATGGAGACACAGTTAATCGTTGAATTTAAGAGGCAAGGAGCCATTTTTTTTTTACAAGTCTACAAGCTCTTAGGAGATTTCCTTGGGGGCCAAGTGTGTTGGAATTCAGACTAGCAAATTTTTCCTAGAGGAAATAAATAAATGTTTACCCTAAATGGAGTTTTGTTTTTTTTTTAAAGCAAAACTATGAATGAACTCACATCAATGACTTTACTCGAGGATGAGTTTGTCACCAATTTATGAAAGTAAATCAGTTTTTAGAGTTTGGGTATTTTCAAATTGTGCAAAAAGGATTTGAGACTTGTATTTAATTAAGGGGCCCTGAGTTTACGGACAATTAAAAAAGTAGTTACTTTGGAGATGATTCCAATTCATGGCAACCTCATGTGTATAAGAATAGACTGTGCTCCAAGGGTTTTCAGTAGCTGTGATCTTTCAAAAGTTGATCGCCAGGACTTTCTTCGGAGGCATCGCTAGGTGAATTCAAACTGCCAACTTTTGGGTCAGTAGCCGAGCACTTAACTGTTTACACCACCCATTAGGGAGATGATACAAGGTCAAGCACTGCCATGTAGATTCTGTCCTCTGCTAGAGTCCGCTCATTATTCAATCCCCAATATTTTCAGTAGTATCGTCTCCTGTTTTCTCCTCTTCCATTTTCGCAACTTGGGGAAAGAGTGTGGATATGACTGCAACAGCTTTGATATCGGAGAAAGCCCTCAGACCACCCAGGGACGGCTCCTTTTTGCCTCTTCCTTGGTCTCAGCAGTTTGGGGAGGTTGGCTTGCAACAGAAGGTCCTTGCCAATTTCTGTCCTCACATCCCTGTGCAACTCTTTGGGTCTTGAGCCAGGAGTAAGAAGTAGCTGGTGATATTCAGTAGCTGTTTTTCTTCATGAGCAATGATATAACTTAAAAATGTCCTGCAGCAAAGTAAACCTTTGCATTTTTTGCCTCATCCTTAGTAGAAATGAAAAACTTGAAAAGATCGATAAGCATTTTCCGAACAGAGGAGTGCCAATTTCATCTTCCTAAAATCTGGCTTTGATCATGTCCCTTCCCTGCCCTAAAATTTTCCACTGTAAACTGAATAAAGGGGCCCAGAGTTCAAAACTTTGTATGCTCTTCCATCTGGCTTCTTCTCTAGTCTCCTGGAGATATGGAATGTTGCAGCCCTGTCTCAGATTCTCCTCTATCCCTTCCTTTTACTCCTTCTATTCCTTTCTTTCTGACATTTATTCAGTATCTCTTATGTGCCAGGCAGTAAATATACAGTGGTAAATAAAGCAGTACAAACAGCCAAAAATGAAATAGAATACATAAAGATAGATATCCTAGGCATTAGTGAGCTGAAATGAACTAGTACTAGTCATTTTGAATCAAAAAATTATATGGTCTACTATGGCAGGAATAACAAATTGAAGAGGAATGGCATCGTGTTCATCATCAAAAAGAACACTTCAAGATCTATGCTGAAGTACAATGCTGTCAGTGATAAAATAATATCTATATGCCTACAAGGAAGGCCAGTTGACAAGACTATTATTCAAATTTACGCCACCAACCGCTAATGTCAAAGATGAGGAAATTGAAGATTTTTACCAACTTCTGCAGTCCCAAATTGATCCAACAATCAAGATGCATTCATAATTACTGGTGATTATGATGTGAAAGCTGCAAAGGAAGAAGGATTGGTAGTTGGAAAACATGACCTTGGTGATAGAAACAATGCTGGCGATCCCATGATAGAATTTTGCGTGACCAACGACTTCTTCATTACAAATACCTTTTTTCAACAACATAAGTGGTGACTATACACCTGGACCTCACCAGATGGAAAACTCAGGAATCATATTGACTATATCTGTGGAAAGAGACAATGAAAAAGCTCAATATTATCAGTCAGAACAAGTCCAGGGGTCGACTGCAAAACAGACCATCAATTGCTCATATGCAAGTTCAAGCTGAAGCTGAAGAAAATTAAAACAAGTTCACCAGAGCCAAAATACAACCTTGAGTATATCCCACCTGAATTGGGAGACCATCTCAAGAATAGATTTGACGCACTGCATACTAATGACCAAAACCAGACAAGTTGTGGGAAGACATCAAGGACATCATACATGAAGAAAGCAAGAGGTTGTTAAAAATGCAGAAGTGAAACGGAAGACCCAAATGGACCTCAGAAGAGACTTTGAAATTTGTTCTTGAATGTAGAGTAGCTAAAGTAAATGGAAGAAATGATGAAGTAGAAGAGCTGAATAGAAGATTTTAAAAGGGCAGCTGGAGGAGACAAAGTAAAATATTATAATGAACTGTGGAAAGGCCTGGTGTTAGAAAACCAAAAGGGAAGAACATGCTCAGCATTTCTCAAGCTGAAAGAACTGAAAAAAAAAATTCAAACCTCAAATTGCTATGGGGAAGAATTCTATGAGCAAAATATTGAATGATGTGGAAATCATCAAAAGAAGATGGAAGGATTACAGAGCCACTGTACCGGAAAGAATTGGTTGACTTTCAACCATTTCAGGAGGTGACATATGATTAAGAACCAATGATAGTGAAGGAAGAAGTCCAAGCTGCACTGAAGGCACTGGTGAAAAACAAGTCTCCAGAAATTGACAGAATACTACCTGAGATGTTTCAACAAACAGATGCAGCACTGAAGGGGCTTACTCGTCTAGCCAAGACATTTGGAAGACAGCTACCTGGCCAACCTATTGGAAGAGCTCCATATTTGTGCCTATTCCAAAAAAAAAAAGGTGATCCAATGGAACGCAGAAATTATTGCACAATACCATTACTATCACAAGAAAAATTTTGCTGGAGATCATTCAGAAGTGGTTGCAGCAGTGCATTGACAGGGAACTGCAAGAAATTCAAGCTGGATTCAGAAGAGGACGTGGAATGAAGGATATGATTGCTGGTGTCAGGTGTATCCTGGCTGAAAGCAGAGAACGCTAGAAAGATATTTACCTGTGTTTTATTGACTCAAAGGCATTCAACTGTGTGGGTCATAACAAATTAGGGATAACATTGCAAAGAACGGGAATTTCAGAACACTTAATTGTGTCATGTGGAACCTGTGCCTAGACCAAGAGGCAGTCATTTAAACAGAGCAAGAGAATACTGCACGGTTTAAAATCAAGAAAGCTGTGCATCAGGGTTGCATCTTCTCACCATGCTTATTCAATCTGTATGTTGAGCAAACAAATGCAAGAAGCTGAACTATATGAAGAAGAATGTGATATCAGGATTGGTGGAAGGCTCCTTAACAACCTTTGTTATGCAAATGATACAACCTTGCTTGCTGAAAGCCAAGAGGACTTGAAGTACTTACTGATGAAGATCAAAGACTATAGCTTTCAGTATCGATTACATCTCAACATAAAGAAAACAAAAATCCTCACAACTGGACCAATAAGCAACATCATGAAAAATGGAGAAATGATTGATGTTGTCAAGGATTTCATTTTACTTGGATCCACAATCAACGCCCATTGAAGCAGCAGTCAGGAAATCAAACAACATATTGCACTGGGCAAATCTGCTGCAAAAGACCTCTTTAGGAGTCTGGAGTCTTAAAAGCTAGCAAGCAGCCATCTAAGATGCATCAGTTGGTCTCAACCCACCTGGAGCAAAGGAGAATGAAGAATACCAAAGACATATGGTAAAGATGAGCCCAAGAGACAGAAAGGGCCACATAAATCAGAGACTACATCAGCCTGAGACTGGAAGAACTAGATGGTGCCTGGCTACCCCCAGTCACTGCCCTGACAGGGGCCACAACAGAGAATCCCTGATGGAGCAGGAAAACAGTGGGATGAAGATCTCAAATTCTTGTAAAAAGACCAGGGCTTAATGGTCTGACTGAGACTAGAGGGACCCTGGAAATCATGGTCCCCAGACCCTTTGTTAGCCCAAGACTGGAGCCATTCCTGAATCCAACTCTTCAGACAGGGATTGGACTGGACAATAAGATAGAAAATGATACTGGTGAGGAGTGAGCTTCTCGGCTGAAGTAGACACATGAGACTCTGTGGGAAACTCCTCTCTGGAGGCAAGATGAGAAGGAAGAGGGGGATTGGAACTGGTTGAATGGACATGGGGAATACAGGGAGGAGAGGAGGAATGTACTGTCTCATTGGGGGAGAGCAGCTAGGACTACATAGCAAGATGTGTATAGCTTTTTGTATGAGAGACTGACTTGATTTGCAAACTTTCACTTAAAGCAAAATAAATAAGTTAATCAATTAAAACAGAAAAAAAAAGACGTCTTTAAAGTGTTAAAAAGCAAAGATGTCACTTTGAGGACTAAGGTGTGCCTGACCCAAGCCAGCCATGATATTTTCAATCACCTCATATGAGTGGGAAATCTGGACAATGCATAAGGAAGACCAAAGAAGAATTGATGCCTTTAAATTACGGTGTTGGAGAAGAATATTGAATACACCATGGACTCCCAGAAGAACGAACAACTTGTTCTGTCCAGGGTGCTCCTTGGAAGTGAGGATCGTGAGACTTCATCTCACATATTTTGGGCATGTTATTAAGAGGGAGTAGTCCCTGGAGAAGGACATCATGCTTGGTAAAGTAGAGGGTCAGGGAAAAGAGGACGATATTTGACGAGCGGGATTGACACAGTGGCTTTAACAATGGGCTCAAACATAACTACGATTTTGAGGTTGGTGTAGGACTGGGCAGTGTTTCTTCCTGTTGTACATAGGGTCCCTAGGAGTTGGAACTGACTTGATAGCACCTAACAACAACAACAACAAATAAAGCAGACATAGTTCCCGCCTTCATCAAACTTTCTTGTAACCTGTACTGTTGTAGCGGCCGCTAGTTCTCTATCCATCTCCCCTCGTCCTTACCATTTCAGTACTTGTCCTTACCACTTCAGTACACATCTGTTCAACTTCTAGCACCTCCATTTCTTTGCCTGGAGGTTTTCTCTGGCCTACAGAGCTTATTTCGTCACCTATGTGGCAGGCTGGAAGTTATGGGGAATTTATACCTTCCTCAGATGCTGAGAACCCTTCAACCAATGAATGGGGTATGTAATCACCCCAGCTTCCTTTCCCCCTTGGGGTGATATAACTGGGATGCATGCTATTTACTGGTTCCCAGAGTTCCCCAGGAGGATTCAGTTCCGGTTCCCCACAGCGATAACTTGGTTAATAATGGTTGCCTTCTCGGTCTCTTCAGTGTCTCATCTCCCAACCCTCTACCAATGTTTTCCTGGGATCAACTTGAAAATAAACTACTTATGTTTGAATCTTATCTCATAGTCTGTTTCAGGAGAACCCAAAGTTATTTCCTGAATAGTTTGCCCTTTCCTGTCTCTGCAGAAGAGACAGCACTCACTGTATGGTGAGGAAACACAGATCATACGGCAGACAGACCTGGGTTAGAATCTTGGCTTTCTAGACTAATAGGCGATCCTGGGCACTTTGCAAAAGGGGAGAACTTGGTCCTCAGTGTCATAGGAGGCTGATACTAATACTGGCACATACGTGGCACTTGGTTGAATTTTATCTTTCCAAATTCCCATGTCTGTCTTTATCCAAGCTGTACTCTGGTTGGAACGCTTTACCCGTCATTTTTCCCTATGGAAACCTGGCTTTTGCCCCTAAGTCCACCTCAGCCATGATCTTTGATTAATGCAGCCAAGAATGAGTTCTTTTCATTCCTCAACTCTTTAATGTGTGTTATTAGGGGCATTTAGATAGCACTGAAGGAGCCCTGGTGGTGCAGTGGTTAAGCAGCTGTGACTGAAAGGCCGGTGGTTCCAACCCACCAACTGCTCCACAGGAGAAAGATGTGACAGTCTGCTTCTGTAAAGATTTCAGCTTTGGAAACCCTATGGGGCAGTTCTACTCTGTTCTATAGACTTGGTATGAGTCGGAATTGACTAGACAGCAATGGGTTTGTTTTTTGCATTTTGTTTGTTTTTTTGTTTAGATGGCACTGATCACAAACTTACCTGCTTTATATTGATTTGTCTGCTCTTTTCTCTCCTACTCATTGCAAACTGACAGGGAGCAGGAGCCACATCCGGGTCTTAGGCAAGGCATTTTGTCTGCTGAGCACCTAGTAGAGCTTCTCCTAATCCCGCAGTTGCTGAAATTGTGATGACCAGCTCACAAGCTGGGGAAGAAAGCCAAGATCACATGGCACAAAGTATTAAACCCATATAACTTTGCTTCCATTCCGGATTATAAACACTCTGGCTTCTAACAGTTAAGGGAAAAAAAAAAAAAAATGGGCTGGCTTTTTCTTTCCCAGGATCTTGGGACCTAAGACAATGGGAGTCAAAAACAATTTCTTCCAATAAACTGTTCCCTCTAGTCAGACAAAGCCCTTCTTTGTATTCTTGCCCCATCCTTCCTTATGGGACTTTCCTGGAAGGTGAACATCCTGAATGCTTTATTCACGGCTGCCAGCCTCTCTGACAAGACTTCTTAGAGAACAAGGGGTACACAGCATTGTTGCTGCTGCTGCCCTGAGGCTGTTGACGATGCTTCCATAGGATCCACCAGGCTTCTTGCCGGTGACCACCCCCTTCAAGCCATCGGTCCACCTTCCGTGGCAACAGACAGAGGGCAAAACACATTGCAAGACCACATTGTATCTTTTGCCTGTTTGTTAAATTTAACACTTATGTTACAGAAGTTTTACATGCACGTAAGTTAGTTAAATAGTCCAAAAGACTTATTGCCAAGACCAAGAATAATTCTCTATGCCCAGCCCATTCTTGCTCCCCAGAGGCAATCACATGCAAGAATTTTAGCTCTCTCTTTTGATAGTTACCTCTATATTTCTGAGTAACATGCTTATATTGCTACTTCTTCATTCTCTAAAACTAAAAAATTGAGATTTAACTTTTTTTTTTACAGCACTGCCCCCTCCCTCCCACAAGCCTACTTCCTAACCCCTAATTCTCTCAATGTAGTTATATCATGATATAGACTATATCAATCATCAATATTTATATGATTAAAACTATATAAATACTTTTCACCATTGAGCCAAGTAGTATACTCTTACTTTTCCTGTCTTGAACATTGTTTTGTTTTGTTTTCCCAGAAGTTAGTGCTTGTCTTATTTTATCATTTTCTTGGTTTTCTATGTACTATCATTAATTCAGCTCCAAATACTACCACCAATAGCTTAAATGCTCACTTAATATTTTAAGATATATCAGGTATTCTTTCCCACAGAGAATATTCTGAAATATTCCACCCTGGACTGGGTGCTCTCTACCCTTAGTACACAGCTATTATCTTGGGAAGCTCCTTTCACCTTCTTATTTCTCTCTTTTTGAGACCTTGAATGTTTGAAAATGTTATTACTTTACTACTCCACTGAATCAATAGTTTAGCTGTGTAAAAAACTTTCCCTCATAATTTCAAAGGCCATGTTCTATTGTCCTTTAATGTCCACTAAGGATGTTGAGAGATCTAGTCATTCTAATAGTTGATTGTTTGTATGAAAACTGTTTTGTCTCTAGGGAAACCGGCACTTTTTTTTTTTTTTTCCTTTTTGCCCAGTATTCTGACGTTTAATAACGATGTGCCTTGATGTAGATCTACTGTTATCCCTTGGGCTTTGCATTTAGTGTGCTTTTTCAACTTGGAAACTCATGCTCCAAATTTTCTTAAATTACTCTATTTGTTGATTTACTTGCCTCAGTTTTTTCTCTTCTCTTCCTGGAATTCCTGTTTAGAAGGATGATTCTCTCATTTTCTTATCTTTCCTTCTTTTTTCCTCAACTTTGTTTTTCAATTCTTCTAATGAGTTCTACATTTCTATGACCACAATTTTAATTCCCAAGAACTCTTTCTTACCCTATAATTATCCTGTTTTTGTGCCAGCTCATCTTGTTTCATGGCTGTAATAATTTCTTTTATTCCTCCAAGGATAACCCGAAAACAAGGATATGAAAGTTAATTTTAGAAAAGTTTTCATCTCCCTTCATAGTTTCTGTTTCCTCCAAGCTGTCTTTATTTTTTCCTATTTGTTTGTTATCATGAACTGTGATCGGTCTGAGACTTTAACCCACTTACATGGCAACAAGTTAGCCATCCACAGCTGCATGGATGCTGACAAAAAAACACAAGACACCTAAATCAGAGACAAAGAACTTTATTACTCACCACATGGCAGAAACCAGAATATCAGCATCTGTATCAGTTCCTCAAGCACCAGTTCCCACAGGGCAACATAAAGAAGCCTAGGTGATGCCTGGGTGCACAGTAGGTTGTGTTATAGGAAAGGAACTCAAAGCTTAGGGAACCCTAATTTTTTATAGTAGACAGTAAGCTTTCTGACCTTTTTCCCAAAGTGAGACATTATTTCCATTGTTGTTGTTAGGTGCCCTTGAGCCTATTTTTGACTCAGAGAGACCCCATGTGACAGAGTAGACCTGCCCTATAGGTTTTCTAGGCTGTAACTTTTATGGGAGCAGATTGCCAGATCTTTCTCCTTTGAAGCCACTGGGTAGGTATAACTCACTTACCTTTTGGTTAGCTGCAGAGTGCTTAGCCATTGCACCACCAGGGCTACTTATCTTCAATATGTTGTTGTTGTTAGGGGCTGTTATGGATTGAGTTGTGTCCCCCAAAATTGTGTGTCAACTTGGCTAGGCCATGATTCCCAGTACTGTGTAATTGTCCACCATTTTGTCATCTGATGTGATTTTCCTATGTGTTGTAAATCCTATCGCTATGAGGTTAGCAAGGTGGGATTATCAGCATTAATGAGGCAGGACTCAATCTAAAAATCTCTTTTGAGATATAAAAGAGAGAAGTGAGCAGAGAGACAGGGGACCTCATACCTCCAAGAAACAAAAGCCAGGAGAATAGCGTGTCCTTTGGACCTGGGGTCTCTGAGCTGAAAATCTCCTTGACTGGGGAAGATTAATGACAAGGACCTTCTCTGAGAACCAACAGAGAGAGAAAGCCTTCCTCTGGAGTTAGTACCCTGAATTCGGGCTTCTAGCCTACTAGAGTGTGAGAGAATAAATTTCTCTTTGTTAAAGTCATCCACTTGCATTATTTCTGTTATAGCAGCACTAGATAACTAAGATAGGTACTTTCAAGTCAGTTCTAACTCATACTGACCCTGTGTACAACAAAACAAAATGCTGCCCAATCCTGTGCCATCCTCACAATCATTGCTGTGTTTGAGCCCATTGCTGCAGCCACTGTGTCAATCCACCACTGAGGATCTACCTCTTTTTCGCTAACCCTCTACCAAGATGATGTCCTTCTCTCAGAGACTGATCACATGTCAAAGTAAGTAAGCTTCTGAGGAGCATCTGGCTGTACTTCTTCCAAGACAGATTTGTGCATTCTTTTGGCAGCCTATGGTATATTCAATATTCTTCGCCAATGCCATAATTCAAATGCATCAATTCTTCTCCAAGAATCTTCAATATACTTGACAGTAAACAAACCTGCCTTTGCTGTGGAGGAAGACAATATCTCTGTCTTTCAAGACTGTTTGCTATACAAGTATCCTTGAAAAGGTAACCTAGAACAAAAGCAATCACTGCCTTTGCTTATAAGACATGCAGAAATGTGAGAGACCAGTGGAGAATTGTCTCTCAGCATTCGTCCTTTGCCAGCAGACACTATCTCTATCCTTAGTAACTGTTTCTATAAAAAAGCATCTTTTAAAAGATAGCTTGCAACAAAAACAGTTAGTGCCTTTGCTCACAAGACATGCAGAAATGTGAGAGACCAGTAGAGAATTATCCACCAACATTTGTTTGTTCTCTATCTTTCATATTAAACACTTTCCTCAAATGCCTGACAATCCTTGCCTACCTGTTTACACTGAAGTATGAACAGTACCACACTATCATTATGTTGTTCTTAGCTGCTGTTGAGTTGGACCCCAACTCGTGGTGACCCCAAACACATCAAAATGAAACATTGCCTGGTTCTGCACCATTCCCTTGATTGGTGGTGGACTGGACCATTGTGATCAATAGGGGTCTCATTGGCTAATTTTCAGAAGTAAATTGCTAGGCCTTTCTTCTTAGTTTATCTTAGTATTGAAGCTAGACTGAAGGCTGTTCAGCATCACAGCAACACGCAAGCCTCCTCTGCAGATAAGGGGTGGCTGCTACACATGAGGTGCATCGTCTGGGAATCAAACCCAGGTCTCCCACATGGAAGGTGGGAATTCTACCACTAAACAACTAAAGCCCTCATGTGTATTTTACAAATGGTTAAACTGAGGCACAGAGAGGCAAGTTACCTTGCTCGAGTTCAGACAACTATTAAGAGTTAGAGCTGGGTTTTAAATCCTGGCTATCTAAGACCACAGTCTATTCTGCATTGGGCTTGGATGACTGGGAGGTAAAGACAAAACACAGCCTCTAGGAAGAAAAGAGGTTAAAAAGCGGCAAAAGCCAAAGTCGCCTTCCCGTTGAAGGCTTATCTCTATTGTTTTTAGACTTAGATAATGAGAACGGAAGAAACTCCCCTTTTTATTGCTGTTAGGTGGCTTAAATCATATAGGGTTCATTCATGATGACAAGTATATGGGTTTCAGGAAAAATGCTCAACTGTGGATCTGTTTGGAATTGATAAACTTCCAATGAACTGAGGACAGAGAGATATGCTCCTTTTAGTTGACCTGATTCATCAATTTGGTGCCTCCTTTGTTTCAAAGCTGGAAAAATATAAGGAAGGATGTTTCAGATGTGATGGAAAGAGATCTGAACTTGAAGTCTGGACATCCAGGCTCTCAACCTGCCCCTGACTAGCTGTGTTACCATGAGCAAACAGCTCCCTTGTACCTCTCTAAAGCCCAGTTTTCTACTTGTAAGTAAATATGTTTAAATATTTAGGAATTTTTTGGTATAAACATTTTTCAAACACACATAACAATGAATAGTATAATAAACACTCATACACACACCTCCTGTATTTTACAGTTGTTAACATTTTTTACATATTTGTTTATCTCAATATATACGTATATTACACATACATGTGTATTTATGTGTGGGTGTATATATTAAAGTTTTTTTTAATTTTGCTGAACCATTTAAAAGTAAGTTACAAACATCACGGCTACTTCACCCCTAAATACTTCAGTATTTGTCTCCTAAAAATGACACATTCTCCAACATAGCTATAGTCCCATTATATCTGTTGTGCATTGAATTGTGCCCCCCCAGAAAAAAGATCGATGAAGGTTCTAACCCTTGTACCTGTAAATATGACCCTGTTTGAAAAGAGAGTTCTTTTATTATGTTAATGAGGTCATACCAGAGTAGGGTAGGTCCGAAGCCTAATCACTTCTGAATACACACACACACACACACACACACACGGAACCTCTCTAGAAGCCAAAGAATGACAAGGATTGTGGGCACACACTAGAATTAGGAGATAGGTCCACAGAAGAAATTGACATGGTCAAGATCCTGATTCGGACCTTCAGTTTCCTGAACTGTGAGAAAATAAATTTCTGCTCTTTCAAGCCATCTACTTGTGGATGTTTGTTTGTCATGATAGCACTACACAACTAAACACTAGGCAACTTTAGACAACATCTAAGGAAGTTAACAATTCCCTGACATTATCTGATATCCAGTCCGTGTTTAAATTTCCCTCATTGTCCCTAAAATGTCCTTAGAGGTATTTTTTTCAACCAGGATCCAATCAAAGCCCATGTATTCTGTTTGCTTGTTAACAACCAACAAAACAACAACAATTCCCGTTGAAACAATTCTGACTCATAGCCCCATAGGGTTTCCAAGGATCGCCTGGTGGATTCAAACTGCCAGCCTCTTGGTTAGCAACTGTAGCTCTTAACCACTATACCACCAGGGTTTCCGTTTGCTTGTTAGTTCTCTGTAAATCTGTTCTGACCCACTAACAGTGCTACATGCTAATAATGTTTCCAAATGAGGGTGGTAAGAGCCCCTGTGCAGGGGACCCTGTGTGTCTGGGGCAGTTAGAGGGCTGGAGAGCATTCTGAAGAAGTAAAATGAAGACTGGGTCTACATGGGACCTGGTTTGAGCTTGGGCCAACCCACTGGATGGCACTTCTGCCCAAGGGCAGTCCTAAGTACAGGAAAAGGACTTAGACAAATTTGGGAAAGGCATTTCAAGGCAGGGGCCCCTGAGGTATGAGGGCTGGGACAGAGGCCCTGCTTGCTTGGGGGTAAGGGAAAGTAGTACGTGTATAGTTAGCATGTACTGTGATTGCTTTCTCAAATACCTCTCCCACTCCACACGTGATCCATTCCATTCATCCTTTATCCCTCCTTTATTCATTCAACAATTATTTTTTGACCACCGACTATGTGCCAAGCACTGGCCAAGGCACATTTCTAGACAAAATCACCTACCCTTATAGAGCTCACATTCAAGTTCAGAAGACAGAAAATAATATGCATATTTTTTGTAAATTAACACATATATAAAATAGATTCGAGGGAGAAAGATGTGAAAATCAGATTCCATAAAGATTAAACCAAAAAGCCAAATCTGTTGCTGTCAAGTTAATTCCAACTCATTGCAGCCTTATACAACCTTGAAAACCATATAGGGCAGTTCTATACTATCCCATCCACCATGTGTCTGTAATATTGCTTTACTTCGGTGGCTCGGGTATTGCTGTGATACTGGAAGGCTTGTCAGCAGTATTTCAAATACCAGCGAGGTCACCCTTGGTGGACAGATTTCAGTGGAGCTTCCAGACTGTGACAGACTAGGAAGAAGGACCTGGCAGTCTACTTCTGCAAAAAGTGGCCAGTGAACACTTTATGGGTAGCAGCTGAACATTGTCTGATATAGTGCTGGAAGATGAGCTCCTCAGGTTGGAAGGCACTCAAAAGACGTTGGGGGAAGACCTGCCTCCTAAAAGTAGACTCGACCTTAATGAAGTGGATGGAGTTGAATGTTTGGGACCTTCATTTGCTGATGTAGCATGACTCAAAATGGGAAGAAACAATTGCAAACATCCACTAATAATTGGAATGTGGAATGTATAAAGTATAAATCTAGGAAAATTGGAAATTGTCAAAAAGGAAATGGAATGCATTAAGATTGATATTCTAGGCATTAATGAGCTGAAATGGACAGATATCAGCCATTTTGAATTGGACCTTCATATGGTCTACTATTCTGGGAATGACAAATTAAAGAGAAATGGTGTTGCATTCATCATCAAAAAAAAAATTTCAGGATCTATCCTTAAGTACAACAGTATCAGTGATAGGATAATATCTACACACCTACAAAGAAGACCAGTTAATACAACTATTATGCAAATTTGGGCACGAACCACTAAGGCCAAAGGTGAAGAATTGAAGATTTTTACCAACTTTTGCAGTCTGACGTAGATGGAACATGCGTGCAATCAAGACTCATTGATAATTACTAGTGATTGTAATGCAAAAGTTGGAAATAAAGACAAAAGATCAGTAGTTGGAAAATACAGCCTTTGTGATAGAAATGATGCTGGAAATTGCATGACAGAATTTTGCAAAACCAACAATTTCTTCATCGCAAATACCTTTTTTCAACAACATAAAGAGTGACTATACAATGGTTAATTGCTACGGCTGCTAACCAAAGGGTTGGCAGTTTGAATCCACCAGGCACTCCTTGGAAACTCTATGGGGCAGTTCTACTCTGTCCTATAGGGTCACTATGAGTAGGAATTGACTCGATGGCACTGGGTTTGGGTTTTTTTGGTATACACATGGACATCAACAGATGGAATACACAGGAATCAAATTGACTACATCTATGGATAGAGGCAATGGAAAAGCCCAATACCATCAGCCAGAACAAGGCCAGGGGCCAACTGTGGAACAGACCATCAATCGCTCATATGTAAGTTCAAGGCGAAGTTGAAGAAAATTAGAACAAATCCATGAGAGCCAAAATACAACTTTGAGTATATTTCACCTGAATTTAGAAACCATCTCAAGAATAGATTTGATGCATTGAATACTAATGACCATAAGATCAGACGAGTTGTGGAATGGCATCAAAGACGTCATACATGAAGAAAGCAAGAGATCATTAAAAAGACAGGAAAGAAAGAAAAGACCAAAATGGATGTCAGAAGAGACTCTGGTCTGAAACTTGCTCTTGAAAGTAGAGTAGCTAAAGCCAAAGGAAGAAATAATGAAGTAAAAGAGCCGAACAGAAGATTTCAAAGGGCAGCTAGAGAAGACATAGTATTATAATGAAATGTGCAAATACCTGGAGATAGAAAACCAAAAGGGAAGAACACATTCAGCATTTCTCAAGCTGGAAGAACTGAAGAAAAAACTCTAGCCTCAAGTTGCAATATTGAAGAATTCTGTAGTAAAAATATTAAACAATGCAGGAATCATCAAAAAAAGTTGGAAGGAACACACAGTCACTGTACAAAAAGAATTGGTCGATATTCAACCATTTCAAAGCAAAAAAAAAAAAACCAAATCCATTGCCGTCATGTCAATTCCAACTCATAGCAACCCTCATAGGACAGAGTAGAACTGCCCCATAGGGTTTCCAAGGAGCTTCTGTTGGATTAGAATTGCCAACTTTTTGGTTAGCAGTTGAATTCTTAACTATTACACCACCAGAGTTTCCTCAACCATTTCAAGCGGTAGCGTATGATCAAGAACAGATGGTACTGAAGGAAAAAGCCCAAGCTGCATTAAAGGCATAGGCAAAACACAAGGCCTCAGAAACTGATGGAATATCAATTGAGATGTTTCAATAAATACATGCAGCTCTGGAGGTGCTCACTTGTCTATGCCAAGAAATTTGGAAGACAGCTACCTGACAACCAGCTGGAAGAGATCCATATTTGTACCCATTCCAATGAAAGGCAATCCAACAGAATGTGGAAATTATCAAACAATATCATTAATATCACACACAAGTAAAGATTTTTTTTTCTGTTTAACTTTTTTTATTGTGCTTTAAGTGAAAGTTTATAATTCAAGTCAGTTTCTTACATAAAAACTTATACACGCATTGTTGTATGACCTTAGTAACTCTCCCTACGATGTGACAGCACACTCCTTCTCTCCACCCTGTATTTCCCGTGTACATTCAGCCAGCTCCTGTCCCCCTCTGCCTTCTCATCTAGTCTCCAGACAGGAACTGCCCACATAGCCTCATGTGTCTACTTGAGCTAAGAAGCACACTCTTCACCAGTATCATTTTAGGTCTTATAGTCCAGTCTAATCTTCTAAAGAGTTGGCTTCGGGAATGGTTTTAATTTTGGACTAACAGAGAGTCTGGGGGCTGTGACTTCTGGGGTCCCTCCAGTCTTAGTCAGACTGTTAAGTCTGGTCTTTTTAGTAGAATTTGAGGTCTGCATCCCACTTTTCTCCTGCTCCTGTCTTGGGCTAACAGAAGGTCTGGGGACCATGACCACTGGGGTCCTTCTAGTCTCAGTCAGACCATTAAGTCTGGTCTTTTTACGAGAATTTGAGGTCTGCATCCTACTGTTCTTGTGCTCCTTCAGGGCTTCTCTGTTGTGTTCCCTGACAGGGCAGTCATTGGTTGTAGCTGGGCACCATCTAGTTCTTCTGCTCTCAGGCTGGTGTAGTCTCTGATTTATGTGGCCCTTTCTGTCTCTGGGGCTCATAATTACCTTGTGTCTTTGGTGTTCGTCATTCTCATTTGCTTCAGAATGTTTTCTTAATACAGTTTGTTATGCCAATTGACCTAGATGTCCACTGAAACCATGATCCCCCCGCCCCTGCTACTCTGTCCCTCGAAGTGTTTGGTTGTAGTCAGGAAACTTCTTAGCTTTTGGTTTAGTCCAGTTGTGCTAATTTCCCGTGTGTTGCACACACAAGCAAAATTTTGCTGAGGATCATTCAAAAGCAGTTGCAGTAATACATTGACAGGGAACTGCCAGAAGTTCAAGCCAGATTTAGAAGAGGATGTGGAACAAGGGATATCATTGCTGATGTCAGACGGATCCTGGCTGAAAGCAGAGAATATCAGAATGATGTTTACCTGTGTTTTATTGACTATGCAAAGACATTCGACTTTGTGGATCATAACAAATTATGGATAACATTGTGAAGACTGGGAATTTCAGAATACTTAATTGTGCTCATAAGGAATCTGTTCATAGACCAAGAGGCAGTTGTTCAAACAGAACAAGGGGATATTGCATGGTTCAAAGTCAAGAAACGTGTGTGTCAGAGTTGTAATCACTCATCATACTTATTTAATCTGTATGCTGAGCAAATAATCCGAGAAACTGGACTATATGAAGAAGAATGGGGCCTCAGGATTAGAGAAAGGCTCATTAACAACCTCTGATATGCAGATGATACCACCACGTTTGTTGAAAGTGAAGAGAACTTGAAGCACTTACTGATGAAGATCAAAGACAGCCTTCAGTATGGATTACACTTGAACATAACGAAAACAAAAATTCTCACAAATGGAAAACAAGCAACATCATGATAAATGGAGAAAAGACTGTAATTAGCCAAGGATTTCATTTTCCTTGGTTCCACAATTAATGTCCACGGACGCAGCAGTCAAGAAATCTAATGATGCATTCCATTGGGTGAATCTGCTGCGAAAGACCTCTTTAAAGTCTTAAAAAGCAAAGATGTCACTTTAAGGGTTAAGGTGCCCCTGACTCAAGCCATGGTGTTTTCAATTACCTCATGTGCATGTGAACTGAATAATGAATAAAGAAGGTCAAAGAATTGATGCCTTTGAATTATGGTGTTGGTGAAGAATATTGAATATGCTATGAATTGCCAAAGAAAGACCAAATCTGTCTTACAAGACGTACAGACAGGATCCTCATTAGAAGCAAGGATGGTGAGACTTCATCTCACATACTTTGGTCGTGTTATGAGGAGGGACCAGTCCCTGGAGAAGGACTTCATGCTTGGTAAAGTAGAGGGTGAGCAAAAAAGGGGAAGACCCTCAATGAGATGCATTGACACAGTGGCTGCAACAATAGGCTCAAGCATAACTACGATCATGAGAATGGCGCAGGACTGAGCGGTATTTCCGTTCTATTGTATATAGGGTAGCTATGAATTGGAAATGATTCAACAGCACCTAACAACAACAACATGCTGTCCCATAGGGTCGCTGTAAGTCAGAATCGACTTGATGGCACACAACAACAACAACAACATAAAATAGCTATATTTTACAGTGAAAAATGCTTAGGAGTAAAAATAAAGTTGGGTGGGAGGAAGAATAGAAATGTCAGAATGGGAATGAAGTGATACAATTTTTGATAGTATATTATTTATCTATCTGCTAAATAGAAAATGATCTAAACCTAAGTGGCTTAAAACAACAAACATTATTATTTCACAGTTTCATGGCCCAGGAATCCCAACACCACTTAGCTGCATCTCTGGTTCAGTCTATCACAAGGCAGCAGTCAAGGTATTGGTTAGGCTGCAGTCACCTGAGGGCTTGATTGGGGGAGGACCCATCTCCAAGAAAACTCACATTGTTGTTGACAAAGATTCTGTTTCTTGCAGGATGTTGACTGAGGAACACAACTTCTCATCATGGTCTCTTTGTTCCCTAATCTCAGAAAAGGCATTCCATCACTTTTGCTACATTGTATTTGTTAGAAGCAAAGCCCACACTCAAGGGGAGATTACACAAGACCATGTGACCAGGTGATGGGAGTCATAGGGAGCCATCTTAGAAGCTGCCTACCACTGACAGAGTGGCCAATGTAGCCCCTCACTGAGAAGGTAGCATTTAAGTAAAGATGTGTAGGAAGTTATCAGGAGGGACCAGTTCCTGGAAAAGGACATCATGGTTGGTAAAGCAGAGGGTGAGCCAAAAAAAAGGAAGACCCTCAATGAGATGGATTGACACACTGGTTGCAACAATGGGCTCGAGCGTAACAGTGATTGTGAGGATGGAGCAGGATCAGGCAGTGTTCTGTTCTGTTGTACATGGGGTAGCTATGAGTCGGAACCGACTGGATGGCACCTAACAACAACAACAAGGCTTCTGGTCAAGAACCAGTGAGGAACTGAGGTCTGCCAACGTGAGTGCTCTTAGAAGTAGAATCTCCAGCCACAGATGACTACAGCCCCAGCCGACAGCTAAGCAGCATCTTCATGAGACAACTTGAGCTGGAACCACCCAGCTACACCCCTCCTGGATTCCTGACCCACAGAAACTGAGTGAGCTCATGTTTGTTGTTGTTAAGCTGGTAACTTTTGCTATGCAGCAATACAGCAATACAGTTGACAGCAAACACAGCAGTGTTAGCTATATCTGTGATTTTGTCAGCAATAGAGATCAAGATATAGTTTTATCATACTGTAGTTGTTGCAGAGTGAGTCAGTATCTTTACATGCATCACTACTTTGAAATTACGGAAAATCTTGTTTTTCATATATTAATAAAGGCACACATAAATAATATTATCAGAATATTTTGATAATTGAATTTTAATGCAGTTGGTGTCTTTCACAACCCTATGTATGTATTTTAACTTTTTTCATTTAAAAACACTATTCTGAGAAGGATTTCATAAACTCCACCAGTCTGCTAAAGGACACAAAAAAGATTAAGTTCTGCTCATTTGCAAGCCACAGTTTCTCCCTGTTGATGGCAGGGAGACCAATGACACTTCCCACAGCCACAGGTAAGCTCTACACAGAGTCTACTGCAGAGTCTTCCAGGGTCTGGGGCCATGATGGACTGGTCTGTTGGGCTGTTCTGAGGAGCTATAGTCTGAAAGAGCAGCTTCTGTTTCAAGCCTACACTCTCCCAGCCCCAGGGAGGGCCTCCTGTCTGTGCACAGCATTAGACACTGCCCTCCCCTTTCCACCCAATGTTAGAACTGCTGTTTGAATTGGCTGCCAATCCCGAAGCATGTAGAAGGCAGAGGAATGTAGCAAATGTGCTGACAACCCGCGGGAGCTGTCAGCACAAAGCGCCCACCACGCAGGAGCAGGGCTTCGTCAGAAGGGCAGCCAAGCTGAGTGTGGGACTCCCGCTTGGCATTTCCTGGCCTTGGAGAATGGAGATCATTGACTTGCCCTTTCATTCTCAGGAATTGTGTCTGGAGGTAACAGACCCTCAAGGGCAGCCTCCCAAGACCTTCATGGTAGGAGGGAACATTAGACCCTGTGCTTTCCGGGTAAGAGTTTATATCCCCAATCCTAGAGGTTCCAGGTGATAGAGTTAGAAGAAAGCTAGAGAATATTGGTCACCCTCCAGTCTTAGTCCCATTTTACAGATAAGGACACCAAGACCAAGAAAGGTGAAGTATCTTCTCAGAACCACAAGATCCATTTGCTTAGAGCCAGGTCAACACCTTGGTGTTCTGACTGTGTCTTGTTGACTGTTGTGTCTCTAAGGCCTGGCAGAGCATCTGACGCATAAAAATATGTTGAAGGAATGAATGCATGAGCACAGCCCAACCTGGTTTTCTTTCTATTCCCTCAAACCTTTACGCACTTTCACACAAGGAGAAGGAAAAAACAGTGGGCCTGAGCGAACCTCCTCTTTTTAATTTTCTGTTTCTCAAAACAACTGGTAAACCACCTAACCATCTCTCCTTCCTCTTTTCTACACTCCAAAATCTAAAAACACCACATTCTGGCAAGTTCCTAGGTCACAGGAATAAATTAGCCTCTGAATTTGATAAACCCAGAGTCATTATCCTTTTAGTTTTAAAATGAAGCTGTACTCCAGGCCTGATGTTTTGTAATACCACCCAGCCTGGGATAAGTAGGAGGGAAGACAGAAGTGAAAGTGCTGGAAGCTCTCTGTGACCCTGGTGAGGTGGGAGGGGAGGAGGAAGGGAATGCTCCCTGCTCTGAGGCCAGGGATGAGCCTAGAGGTGCCTGAGGAAACCTGGGCTCACCCCTGTGTCCCCACTGCCTAGAAGAGTGCCTCACATACTGCACATGCAGTAGGGTCTCAGTAAATACTTGTTGGCATATTGATTGACTTAGAGATGAATGAAAGCCTCTTATAAACTGACTCCTGGCCATAGTCACCACAGCCTTCCCTGTTTTCCCCTGCACATGAGACAGGTTGCCAAGAACTACGTTCCTAACTAATCCAAGCTAGAGCTAGATCTCAAATGTGCCTTTCTGGACTCCAATAATGAGGACACAAGTTCACATGTGCGCATACATGTACCTTGTCAATATGAACCTCTCTAGAAGCCCTGAGGAAACCCTGGTGGCGTAGTTGTTAAGTCCTACAGCTGCTAACCAAAAAGTCTGCAGTTCAAATCTACCAGGAGCTCCTTGGAAACTTTATGGGGCAGTTCTACTCTGTTCTATAGGGTCGCTATGAGTTGGAATCAACTTGAAGGCAATGGGTTTGGTTTTGGTAGGAACCCTGGTAGTGCAGTGGTTAAGAGCTATGGCTGCTAACCAAGAGGATGGCAGTTCAAATCCACCAGCTACTCCTTGGAAGCCCTATGGGGCAGTTCTACTCTGTCCTATAGGGTCGCTATGAGTCGGAATCGACTCCATGGTTTTGGGTATTTATCTAACAAGAGCAGTTGAGCACCCAACAAGAGCAGGCAGCCAGACCCAAAGCTGTGGCATCATGATCCCAAAGCTGAAGAAGTTTACCTTCTCCATCTCTATTGTGGTGCTGCTTTTGTGTGCTGTTAATCAATTCTGCCAAATAGCATATACATAGTATTTACATAAATAACGATAATACCTGCAGAAAATACTAGATGCAATGAAAGACCCCAAGGTATTCTGGAGTAACAAAGAACAATTTTGGTGAAACAAGAGAGTTAAAGAGTGACTGGGAGATAAGAAAGAGGAGACAGTGAGGGTAGGACAGAGTAGAATTGACCCATAGGGTTTCTCAGGCTGTAATCTTTAAGCGAGCAGATCACCAGGTCTTTTCTCTTGTGGATCCTTTGGTGGATTAGAACCTCCAACCTTTCAGTTAGCAGCCGACAACTTAACCATTGCACCATCAGGGCTCCCGTCTCCATGGTAGACTGCAGGGACTAGGCCTTAGTCTGAAAGACTCATATGTGGCTTTCAAAAGTTGTCCCTGGCCTAAGTTTTTTCAGTGGGGTGTACCTACTTTGACAATTTTCATCTAGAAATAGTCCCAAGAAAATCAAAGAAGAGAAAAAAAAAACAGACAGGAAAAGAAAAAAGAATATATTACTTTAGCTTGTTTTAATTTTTCCAGTCTTCTCCAAATAGTTGGATGCACTCTAAACTGATGAGCTCATGAGTTGGATACAGTATATGTTTTGAATTTCTATAAAGTCTTTGGAAGATTATACTAGAAAAAGCAATCTTTTCTTTCCTGTGACAAATTTGAGAAGGAAGGAAAAATAAGAGGGATACACCCATAAATAATTTAAGATTATGTCATTTTATCAATTAAAATTAATAAATATTTATTGATATACTACTATACACAAGGCACTGAGCAGTGCCTTGGGGACTCAGAGAATCCTCATAGATCCCTATCTTTGAGTCTTGGTTGAATTAATGTGTATGCATAAATAATGATAATACCTGCAGAAAGTACTAGATGCAATGAACGGCTCCAAAGTATTCTGGAGTAACAAAGAACAATTTTGGTGAAACAAGAGAGTTAAAGAGTGACTGGGAGGTAAGAATGAGGAGACAGTGAGGGTAGGAATTTAGAGTCAAGAAGAGTGAAGAGAATAATGAAATGGAATGGCAGGGGCAAAGAATTATTTCCCCTAAATGGAGTCTATGGAACCAGGATCTACCATTCAGGTTCAATGTTTCTCTCTCTCTCTCTCTCTCTGAAAATGCTCCAGAGACACAAGAGTTTGTGGAATCAAGTGCACTGGGCTGAGCAGGAGTGAGGAGAGCTGCCAAAAAGCAGCTTTACTCATAGAAGGAAGAAAGGAAGGTTGAGGGGTCATGTGGACTAATTCTTTTCTACCTGAAAATCTCTTTACTTCCTTAAGTGGTTTTTCATGTTTGTGTCTCCTGCATGATAACGATAAATGTCAAAATGAAATTAGGCAAGTGAAAGTATTTGAATCCTATGTTTTTGTTTTTAACTAGGCAGGTAAGTACATCCACAAATCAAACTCTACACAGAAAAACATGGCAACATGGAAGGCATTGTCATAATCCTTGATCTCTTAACCCTTTTCTTTTAAATGACTTTCTGACCTTCTGGAGTTTACACTTTTTCTTGGCAGTCTTTCTTCAATATTATCCTTCCTGTTTTCTCTCTATCCATCATGTTATCTATTTTATGTCTGTATATTATTTCCTCCCTATTCACCCATTAGTTTATTTTAGCTACTTATTCTTTCCTGACTATTGCCTTTTTACAAACTTCCCACATATGTCCTCTTTGGCACTTTTCCAGCCATTTTCCCTCTTAATTCCTATTTTGTGCAGAGTTCATAAAAGTGTATATGTGTACTATATATAAACCTCATTCCCATGGGGAAGCTTTACAGGAAGCATCTCACAAGGCTCCATTCATCAAATCCAACCCTGGCTCCAAAAAGCATGTTCAAGTATCGCTTTTCTGGTAGCAGATTCTATTTAGGGCAGTTGGCGCAGTGTCCTAAGAATGGAGCCTTCCTCACTCTCCTGCTTGCTTCTCAAGTGAAATAATGTGTATGAAAATGTTCTGACAAATTTAAAGCACTTGTGGTGGTTGTCCTTGATGTGATTAGAGTTTGTTGTTCATGCATTCATTGAATAAGAATTTATTGAGCACCTACTATGTGACAGGCATTGGGGATAAAATGTGAATAAGATAGTGTGGTCCAGGATGCAAATAGTGAGGACAATAAAAAAAGAAAATGACATGGTCCTTAGCCTCATATATCTTACAGTCTAGAGCAGAATATGGATGTTAATCAACTAGTTACAGGAATAGGTATAAAATTACTAGTGAGGTCAGTGCTAAGAAGAAAAGGTTCATCATACCCTATAGTAGGGAGCAGACACCTGATCCAATCTAGGGAGAAGTCAGGGGTGACCCTGATGTAGCTGAGAACTATAGGATGCATGGGTGCCAACTATGCCAAGGTGAATGGTGAGAGAACACCCAGGCACAGTGCATAGCATTGCAAAGGCCCCAAGTCTTTTTAGAAAACTCTTCTTTTCAATCCCAGATGCTAACAAATCTGAAAATGTTGATGAGACTCAAGGGAGTAAATCTTTTAAAAGCACATTCATGTTTCCCACATTCCTACCAGAACAAAATAATCAGCTTCTGGGACAGGGGTATCTTAGACCAGTTAGAGAGTCACACACCAAAAAACACACACACACACAAATATGTGTGTGTGTGTGTGTGTGTACATATATATATGTATGTTCTTGTTGTTAGATGCCATCAAATCAGTCCCAATCACAGCAACCCTGTGTAAAACAGAATGAAACACTGTCCAGTCCTGTGCCATCTTCACAATCATTGCTATGTTTGAGCCCATTGTTGTAGCCGCTGTATTAGTCCATCTCATTGAGGGTCTTCCTCTTTTTTGTTGACCCTCTATTTTACCAAGCATGATGTCCTTCTCCCGGGACTGATCCCCCCTGGTAACATGTCCAAAGTATTTGAGATGAAGTCTTGCCATCCTTGCTTCTACTTATACATATTTATATTTAATCACTTGTTATGAATTGAATAGTGTCCCCCCAAAATGTGGGTCAACTTGGTTAGGCAATGATTCCCAGTATTGTGTGATTGTCCCCCATTTTGTGATCTGATGTGATTCTCCTATGTGCTATAAATTCTACCTCTACGATGTTAATGAGGCAGGATTAGAGGTAGTTAGGTTAATGAGGCAGGACACAATCTACAAGATTAAATTGTACCTTGAGTCAATCTGTTGTGAGATATAAAAGAGAAGTGCGCAGAAAGACAGAGGGACCTCCTACCACCAAGAAAGCAGCGCCAGGAGTAGAGCATGTCTTTTGGACCCAGGGTCCCTGTGCTGAGAAGCTCCTAGTCCAGGGGAAGATTGATGACAAGGACCTTCCCACAGAGCCAACAGAGAGAAAGCCTTATCCTGAAGCTGGCACCTTGAATTCAGACTTTTAGCCTCTTAAACTGTGAGAGAATAAATTTCTCTTTGTTAAAGCCATCCACTTGTGGTATTTCTGCTAAAACATTAGATAACTAAGACACCACTGTTAAAAATTATGTTATTCCAACTTCATTTTGTGGCTTAGAACATCCTGAGGCACTGGCTTGTGAAAATGGAATGAGCAGAGAGTGAAAAGACCATGATCTTGTCTACCATAAAGGTCTTTATCACTTCTGATGTTGGTGTAGATTTCTGCTCCTTAATAACTGGCTGCTGCTCTTAAACTATAGAGAATGCAGTTCTCTTTACAAAGAACTCTATTGGCTCTGACTTCTTCCCAAGTTTGGACACTACATGCCCTGGAAATTGATACAGAACATGACAGACAAGAAGCAACTAGTTAGTTCCAGTGGTCTCCCAAATCATGTAGGAGCTCATTAAACTAAAGACAACTCAAATAATCATGTGACTTCTTTACTTTTTCTCCTTTTAAAAGGGAGATTAAATGGAATGTAATTGTTTAGGCCAGACAATCTAAAGCAGAGATCTTAAAGAAAGATAAGGAGACTCTATAAAGACATTAAAGTCTATTATTTGTACTGACATTAAAACAACAAAAAAGCTTTATAAAAAATAATTTAAATAGAAAATGTATGTGAAATCTTCACAAAAACTCAATGAGATAGCCACAATTATTATTTCCTTTTAAAAGGTGAAGAAACTGGAGGCTGAAGAGGTTTAGTGTTTAGCTAAGTTCCACCAGTAGGAAGCAAGTAGTAAATGAAGCCAGGGCTTGAACCAAGATCCCCTTACTCTTGAGCTGATTTCATTTCACTGCACAGACTATCAGTCCTAATGTCTAAAATATCATTCCTCAGGATTTCCAAAATCTGTTTTTTTTTTCTTTTTAAGACCATTTTTGGCATTTTAATTGACCAGAGTCCAAACAAATGGTGATGCTCTGCAGACTTCCATTACATAAAAGGAATTGACTTATTAGTAATTTTTTTTATAGAATAATCACATTCCTGCTCTCTTGTTTTAAGCCATCTGCTTTGTAATACTCAGGGTCTCAACCTAACGAAAAAAAAATCAAATTGGAGTTTTTTGTTTTGTTTTTGATGCTAACTTATATGAAAGGCATTGTCGGGAGGTATTGTCCACAAATGTCAACTGGGTCACCTGGTTCATTTGTGTGCAAAGCAGACATCTGCCAAGGCTTGTCTCTCCAGGACTTTTGTTTTGAAAGAACAGGGTAATGGACAAAGTGAGAAGTTTTTTTCCTCACTCTGCTCTATAGACAATGGCCGGTCCAGCCAAGAATAATATAGGAATGAGTAAAATATAGTGAAAAACTCATTTATAAGAGGCGAGCCCAAGATGGTGGCATAGTCAGGCGCTTCTGATGATCCCTCTTACAACAAAGGCCCCCCAAAAGTGAAATGATTATATTCATGACAAGCTAGGAGCCTTAAACATCAAAGGCAAAGTTAGAAAATAGCCTGAATAGCAGGGGGAGGGAGAGACGATTCAGAAGCAGAGAGGAGCTGCCAGACTTGAATCTTCAGGAACCCTCAGGCACCATTCCTGGGAATGACTGCTGGGGGATGGTGGTAGGGTTAGGCCACAGTTTCCTCATAGAGAAATAGCCCACCGCACAGCCTATTCACATCTCTGGAACCAGAGAAGAATGGCAGTCTTGGCAAAAGCTAAGTACTTGCGTATATTTTACCATGCCCCCAGCCCCCAAGACGGCTTCACTGGCTGTCAATTTCTCTAGGCCTGAGATAGGTCCTGCTATGCATTCTGAGCCATTCCCCCTGCCTTGGAGAAGGAATAAAGGCACAACTGGGAAAAAGATAATCTACCAGCTCCACTAAGCTGCAGAGCTCAGGACAGAAGCAGCTCCTATCCAGGCATAAACAGTCTGTGGACTTTGAATACCTTTCCCCCTGCATGGATGTGTGTGGGCCTATTTCAGAAGAATAGGCCCTTGTTGGCAGACTGCAACTGTATCAGCTGAGTGATGGAGAGGTGGGTGTTTGATGTTTGACACCACTTTGCTTATTAAACAGGGTCTTCACCTACCCACATCAGGGGCCTAAGGACTGGTGGCTCCACTAAAGTCACCCAGCCACCTGTGACAGAGGTCCAGGGATAACTGGTACCTTGCAGTCCTTACAACCAAAACCACTGGGTACCCATGGTCCGTCTGCAGAACCACCCACCTGTGCACTCTAGGGAACAGGAACACACTTTCCTCACAGACACTTGGGGGGCAGTTGTCAGCCCACTGCCTTGTTCAGAGTATGACCCCCTGCTGCAACCAGATATTGATACCTACACCAATCACTCCTGCCCCTCTAAGACTGTAAGACAAAGCCTGTATCACATGCTTGATGGCCAACTACCTAGACACTTGAGCTGAACCCGTGCAAGAAAAGTGAATGGGTTCCTAGGCTCATATGCCTGATAACAGCTCTAGCAACCTGGTGACAGGACATTAGAGCTTCAAAAGTGAAAATAATCAAGCTAGCTCACTCAAGCAACCTATTTGGGCATACCAAAACAAAACAAAGCAACAAGTTAGGATACTGTAAGCAAATATAAAATAAACTAATACAATAACTTATAGATGGCTCGGGGTCAACAGTCAATATCAAATGACATAAAGAAGCAGACCATGATAGCTTCAACAAGCTCTCAAAACACAGAATCAAGGGATCTTCTGGATTAAGGTGCCTTCCTGGATTTACCAGAGGCAGAATACAAAAGATTAATACACAGAACTCTTCAAGACATCAGGAATGAGACCAGGAAAGAGATCAGTTAAAATGCAGAACAAGCCAAGGAACACATGGATAAAGCAGTTGAAGAAATTAAAAACATTATTCAAGAACATAATTGAAAAATTTAATAAGCTGCAAGAATCTATAGAGAGACAGCAGTCAGAAATTCAGAATATTAACAATAAAATTACAGAATTAGACAACTCATTAGAAAGTCAGAGGAGCAGAATTGAGCAAGTGGAAGGCAGAATTGGTGAGACTGAAGATAAAGCACATAGCACCAATATATATGAAGAAAAATCAGATAAAAGATTTAAAAAATGAAGAAACCCAAAGAATCATGTGGGACTTTATCAAGAGAAATAACCTATGAGTGACTGGAGTACCAGAACAGGGAGGGATAACAGAAAATACAGAGAGAATTGTTGAAGATTTATCTTGAGAAAGCTTCCCTGATATCATGAAAGATGAGAAGATATCTATCCAAAATGCTCATTGAACTCCACTTAAGGTAGATCTCCAAAGAAAGTCACCAAGACATATTATAATCAAACTTGCCAAAACCAAGATAAAGAGAGAATTTTAAGAGCCGCTAGGGATAAATGAAAAGTCATCTACAAAGGGGAGTCAATAAGAATAAGCTCGGACTACTCGGCAGAAACTATGCCATCAAGAAGGCAATAGGCTGACTTATATAAAGCATTGAAGGAAAAAAAGTTGCCAGCCAAGAATCATATATCCAGCAAAACTGTCTCTCAAATATGAAGGCAAAATTAGGACATTTACAGATAAAAAGAAGTTTAGGGAATTTGTAAAAACCAAACCAAAACTACAAGAAATACTAAAGGGAGTTCTCTGGTTAGAAAATCAATACTATCAGGTATCAGCCTAAGACTAGAACACTGGGCAGAGCAGTCAGAAGTCAACCCAGATAGGGAAATCATAAAAATAATCAAGATTTAAAAAAAAAAAAACACTCAAAACAGGGAAACAGCAATGTCATTAGGTAAAAGAACATTAAAACAATAAAGAGGGAAATGTAGTCATAGATCTTTCATATGGAGAGGAAGACAAGGCAATATAAAGAAATAAAAGTTGGAATAAAACGTAGAAAACCAGGGGTAAATATTAAGGTAACCACAAGGGAGCCTAACTATCCTCCTCATCAAAATAAAATACAAGAAAAAAATGGAAACTCAGCAGAAACAAAATCAACAACAATGAATAAAAGGAAAAGACAATATATAAAGATAAACCACTCAGCATAAAACATTAAGTGGGAAAAAGAAACTGTGAACAACACACAAAAAAAAGACATCAAAATGACAGCAATAAACTCATCCCTATCCATAATTACACTAAATGTAAAAGGACTAAATGCACCAATAAAGAGACAGACAGTGGCAGAATGGATAAAAAAGCAGGATCCGTCTGTATGCTGCCTACAAGAGACACACCTTAGACTTAGAGGGAAAAAAAAAAAAACTAAAATGATGGAAAAAATATATCAAGCAAACAAAAATCAAAAAAGAGCCGGGGTGGCAATATTGGTTTCTGACAAAATAGACTTTAAAGTTAAATCCATCACAAAGGATAAGGAAGGACACTATATAATGATTAAAGGGACAATATACCAGGAGGATATAACTGTATTAAATATTTATGGACCAATGACAGGGCTGCAAGATACATAAACTCTAGCAGCATTGAAAAGTGAGATAGCTCCAAAATTACAGTAGAAGACTTCAACACACCACTTTCGGTGAAGGACAGAACATCCAGAAAGAAGCTCAATAAAGACACAGAAGATCTAAATGCCACAATCAGCCAACTTGACCTCATAGACATATACAGAACACTCCACCCAACATCAGCCAAGTGTACTTTCTTTTCTGTTGCACATGGAACATTCTCTAGAATAAACCACGTATTAGGTCACAAAGTAAGCCTTCGCAGAATCCAAAACATTGAAATATTACCAAGGCCATAAAAGTAGAAATCAATAACGAAAAGCAGGGAAAAGAAATCGGACACTTGGAAACTGAGCAATACCCTGTTCAAAAATGACTGGGTTATAGAAGACATCAAGGATGGAAAAAAGGAATTTATAGAATCCAATGAGTATGAAAACACTTCCCATCAGAACTTTTGGGACACAAATTTATATCAATAAATGCACACATCCAAAAAGAAGAAAGGGCCAAAGTCAAGGAATTATCCCCACAACTTTAACAAATAGAAAGAGAGCAACAATAGAAAACCTCAGGCACGAGAAGAAAGCAAATAATAAAAATTAGAGCAGAATTAAATGAAATAGAAAGCAGGAAAACAATTGAACCGATGACCCAAACAATGAACCAAAAGCTGGTTCATTGAAAAACTTAACAAAGTTGATAAACCATTGGCCAAACTGACAAAAGAAAAACAGGACAGGAAGCAAATAACCTGAATAAGAAATGAGATGGGTGATATTACAACAGACCAAACTGAAATTAAAAGAACGAATCAGATTACTATGAAAAACTATACTCTAACAAATTTGAAAACCTAGAAGAAATGGATGAATTCCTAGAAACACGCTATCTACCTAAACTAACACAAACAGAGGTAGAACAACTAAATAGACCCTTAACAAAAAAAGAGATTGAAAAGGTAATCAAAAAACTCCCAACAACAACAAAAAAAAAGCCCTGGTCCAGAAGACTTCACTGCAGAGTTCTATCAAACTTTCAGAGAAGAGTTAACACCACTACTACTAAAGGTATTTCAGAGCATAGAAAAGGATGGAATACTACCAAACTCATTCTATGAAGCCACCATATCCCTGATACCAAAACTAGGTAAAGACACCACAAAAAAAGAAAATTACAGACCTATATCCCTCATGAACTTAGATGCAAAAATCCTCAACAAAATTCTAGCCACTAGAATTCAACAACATATCAAAAAAAATAATTCACCATGACCAAGTACGATTCTTTATGCAGGGATGGTTCAACATTAGAAAAACAATTAATGTAACCCATCATATAAATAAAACAAAAGACAAGAACCACATGATTTTATCAATTGATGCAGAAAAGGCATTTGGCAAAGTCTGACACCGATTTGTGATAAAAACTCTCAGCAAAATCGGAATAGAAGGAAAATTCCTCAACATCATTAAGGGCATTTATACAAAGCCAACAGCCAACATCATCTTAAATGGAGACAGTCTGAAAACATTCCCGTTGAGATCGGGAACCAGACAAGGATGCCCTTTATTACTATTCTTATCCAATATTTTCTTGGAGGTCCTAGCCAGAGCAATTAGGCTAGATAAAGAAATAAAGGACATCCAGATTGGTAAGGAAGAAGTAAAAGTATCTCTATTTGCAGATGACATGATCTTATACACAGAAAACCCTGAAGAATCTTCAAGAAAACTACTAAAACTAATAGAAGAGTTCAGCAGAGTATCAGGATACAAGATAAAAAGCAAACAAAAATCAGCTGGATTCCTCTACACCAACAAAAAGAACACTGAAAAGGAAATAACCAAATCAATACTATTTACAGGAGTCCCCAAGAAGATCAAACAGTTAGGAATAAAGCTTACCAGAGAGGTAAAACAGCTATACAAAGAAAACTACAAGACGCTACTGCAAGAAACCAAAAGAGACCTACATACGTGGAAAAACATACCTTGCTCATGGATAGGAAGAATTAACATTGTAAAAACCAAAAGCTATCTGTAAATACAATCCAATTCTGATCCAAATTCCAAAAATATTTTTTAATGAGATGAGGAAACAAATCACCAACTTCATATGGAAGAGAAGAGGCCCTGGATAAGTAAAGCATTACTGAAAAAGAAAAACAAAGTGGGAGGCCTCACCCTACCTGATTTTGGAACCTATTATACCACCACAGTAGTCAAAACAGCCTAGTACTGGTACAACAACAGATACGTAAACCAATGGAACAGAATTGAGAATCCAGACATAAATCCACCCACATATGAGCAGCTGATATTACAAAGGCCCAAAGCCAGTTAAATGGGGGAAAGACAGTCTCTTTAACAAATTGAATTGTGCTAGTAGAACTGGATATCCAACTGCAAAAAAAAAAAAAAAATGAAACAAGAGCCATACTTCACACCATGCGCAAAAACGAGCTCAAAATGGATCAAAGACCTAAATATAAAACCTAAAATGATAAAGATCATGGAAGAAAAAATAGGGACAATGCTAGGAGCCCTAATACACAGCATAAACAGTATACAAAACATTGCTAACAGTGCACAAATACCAAAAGAGAAACTAGATAATTGGGAGGTCCTAAAAATCAAACACCTATGCTCATCCAAAAAAAAAAAAATTTTTTTTTTTTTCATCCAAAGGCTTCATCAAAAGAGTAAAAAGATTACCTACAGACTGGGAAAAAGTTTTTAGCTATGACATTTCCAACCAGCATCTGATCTCTAAAATCTACATGATACTGCAAAAACTCAAAAACAAAAAGGCAAATAACCCAATTAAAAAGTGGGCAAAGGATATGAGCTGGCACTTCACTAAAGAAGACATTTGGGTAGCTAACAGATACATGAGGAAATGCTCATGATCATTAGCCATGAGAGAAATGCAAACCAAAACTACAATGAGACCATCCCACTCCAACAAGCCTGGCATTAATCCAAAAAACACAAAATAATAAATATTGGAGAGGTTGTGGAGAGACTGGAACACTTATGCACTGCTGGTTGGAATGTAAAATGGCACAACCACTTTGGAAATTGATTTGGTGCTTCTTTAAAAAACTCGAAATAGAACTACCATAGGACCCAACAATCCCACTCCTTGGAATATATCATAGAGATATAAGAGCCTTTACATGAACAGATATATGCACACCCATGTTCATTGAAGCACTGTTTACAATAGCAAAAAGATGGAAGTAACCGAGCTGTCCATCAATGGATGAATGGATAAATAAATTATGGTATATTCACACAATGGAATACTATGCATCAATAAAGAACAGTGATGAATCTGTGAAACATTTCATAACATGGAGGAATATGGAAGGCTTTATGCTGAGTGGAATTAGTTGCAAAAGGACAAATATTGTATGAGACCACTGTTATAAGAACTTGAGAAATAGTTTAAACAGAGAAGAAAATATTTTTTGATGTTTACGAGAGTGGGGAGGGAGGGAGGGAGGGAGAGGGGTTTTCACTAATTAGACAGTGGACAAGAACTATTTTAGGTGAAGGGAAAGACAGCACACAATACAGGAGGGGTCAGCACAATGGGACTAAACCAAAAGCAAAGAAGTTTCCTGAATACAGTGAACATGTAGCAGGTTTGATGGTTTGGGGACCATGGTTTCAGGGGACATCTAAGTCACTTGGCATAGTAAAATCTATTAAGAAAACACTCTGCATCCCACTTTGGAGAGTGGTGTCTGGGGTCTTAAATGCTAGCAAGTGGCCATCTAAGGTGCATCAACTGGTCTCAACCCACCTGGAGCAACGGAGAATGAAGAACACCAAAGACACAAGGTAATTATGAGTCCAGGAGACAGAAAGGGCCACATAAACCAGAGACTACATCAGCCTGAGACCAGAAGAACTAGATGGTGCCCGGCTACAACTGATGACTCCTCTGACAGGGAACACAACAGAAAACCCCTGAGGGAGCAGGAGAGCAGTGGGATGCAGACCCCAAATTCTGGTAAAAAGACAAGACTTAATGGTCTGACTGAGACTAGAAGGACCCCAGTGGTCATGGTCCCCAGACCTTCTGTTAACCCGGCAGGAACCATTCCCAAAGCCAACTCTTCCGACAGGGATTGGACTGGACTGTGGGATAGAAAATGATACTAGAGAAGAGTGAGCTTCTTGGATCAAGTAGACACATGAGATTATGTGGGCAGGTCCTGTCTGGAGGGGAGATGAGAAGGCAAAGGCGGGTTAGAAGCTAGCCGAGTGGACACGAAAACAGAGAGTGGAGGGAAGGAATGTACTGTCTCATTAGCAGGAGAGCAACTAGGAGTATATAGCAAGGTACAGATAAATTTTTTTTATGACAGACTGACGTGTTTTGTAAACTTTCACTTATAGCATAGTAAAAATTAAAAAAAACTCATTTATATGTTAACTAATCTGCTAGGTTCGCTTTCTTTTTCTACGTTACAGTTTGAACAGTTCTTATAAATTTAAGTTGTCCAAAATCACAGACAAATTTGAAAAAAAGAAGAGAAGGAGGAAGAAGGAAAGATGCATTTCTCTATTTAAAACCAGTTGCTGTGGAGTTGATTCCAAATCATGGTGATCCCATGTGTGTCAGAGTAGAGTTGTGCTCCATAGGGTTTTCAAGGCCTGGTTTTTCAGAGGTATTCCTGGATGAACATAAACCTGCAACGTTTTGGTTAGCAGCCAAGTGTGTTTGTACCCCAAGAGGCTCTACTTGTCTTTCCAAACACTTCAGAAAACCTTTGTAAAATGAAAGAATCTTCAAACACCAGGCTAGGTTTCTTCTTGTGACTCCTTTTGCTGAGCTAGGGCAGACTGTGTTCTACCTCGACCCTGTCACTTTCCACTTTATCCCACTTTACCTAAACAAAATCTCTGTTAGTCACTCCTGGTGTGTGTAACCTAAGAAATAATTCATTTTGCTATTAATTTAAAACATAACTAATAGATTTCCACAGTGAATACTCATGGAAGCAGCAGTCAAGAATCAAACAACATATTGCTTTGAAAAAATCTTTCAAAAGTTCCCTTTAAAGTGTTGAAAAGCAAAGATGTCCCCCTGAAGACTAAGGTGTGCCTGACCCAAGCCATGATATTTTCAATCGCCTCATATGCATGTGAAAGTTGGACAATGAAAAAGAAAGACAGAAGACGAATTGACGCCTTTGAATTATGGTGTTGGCGAAGAGTATTGAATATACCGTGGACAGCAAGTAGAACGAAAAACTGTGTCTTGGAAGAAGTACAACCAGAATGTTCCTTGAAAGTGAAGATGGTGAGACTTCATCTCACATACTTTGGACAGGTTATCAGGAGGAATCAGTCCCTGGAAAAGGACATCATGCTCGGTAAAGTAGAGGGTCAGGGAAAAAGAGGAAGACCGTTGACAAGATGGATTGACACAGTGGCTGCAACAATGGGCTCAAACCAGCAATGATTGTGAGGATGGCACGGGCCCAGGCAATGTTTTGTTCTGTTGTACATAGTGTCGCTATGAGTCAGAACTGACTCAACATACCTAACAACAACAATAGTTTATTTCTTTATTCTGTGAAACTTCACTTAATTCTAAAACTGATAAAAAAAACCAAAAACTTAATTCCAAAACTGATAAAGCTACTTAAATTCAACTGGCTGTATGTGAAAGTGTAACAACAAACTTAAGACTCACCTGACAAGAGCTTTTTCTGACACATTGCATCACATCTGAAATTCTCCCTCTTGGTGAAATAAAAAATTACTTCATAAGCACTTTCCCATCAGTATTGCTTCTTAGGACCTTTAGCAAAAGGTTTACACATTTCAGAAAAGATTATTTCTCTTATAACACATGAGCAGAGACTAGTTTCAGTAATTACAGTTTCTAATTACTACAGGAGCCTGAAAGTTAATGCCTAAAGCAGGCTGAGTATAAGACAATAGGTGTAAAGCTAGGGTTAACTTTATGTGTGTGTGTGTGTGTTTAGTCATAATGTACTTGTCAAACCAAACATGTCAGCTGATCTCAGACATATTTCTGACTTCTACTTTGCAATTCTGGTTTTATGTGTTTATTATGAGGACAATTGGGTAGTTATGGAGATCAATTTTCTAAATGGATAGGACACCAAGCTAAATTGGCTTTGAAGAGAGACGGTGGTCAGGACCATGGGTCGCCAGTGCTCAATGACCAAATGGTTCTGGGGGTCCTGGAGAATTAGTAGGAGGGGTTGCTTGGGGAGCAGGAAGTAGCATACTGGGAGTTAAGCAACCCCTCCTATTCACTCCCAGAACCCCCAGAATGGTATGAACATTGACCCCTGATAGGGGTAGGTAGGAGATAGGTGGACTAGGTAGGAGAGCTGCTTCACAGTTTTAGCCTGACCTCCTGTCTCCTGTCTCTTTGCTTCCATTATTAGTTTTCTCTGTTGAGTACTAAGAAGCAAAATATCACAACTCCTCTATCTGCCACATCTATAATGATTTATCAGAATGCCACCATAATATTGAAGAAACTCTACTTTTCATCTGGGAAGTGTTTTATAAAAAACCACAGGACCTGCCTCTTGCTGAGTAAAGACTAAGAATCTTTCCACTCCAGAAACTCAGAACCTTTTTACTTCAAGAGCCTCTTGGAGTTAAAATTTAAATGAGCACAAGAAATATCCCCCATTGATGCAGTGTCAGCGCCTTTTGGCCAGGGCTGCACTTCCCAAGAGTGTGTCTTTCATCACCATTACAAATTTCAACAGAAGCTGGCAGCAAACAGCTATTTGAGAATCTAAGTAAATTCAGAGACCACTCAGTCACAGGTTGGAATTCATAAAGCCCATTTGTATTATCCTTGATTTTAAAGCAGATTATGGGATCAAAGATAAAGAATATGGTTTTTGTAATTCCTGGCCATAAGGTAACCTCAATGATTAAACTCCATGTTAAGAATCAAGTGTAGAAAAACAGAGATATTTTCACTCCAAATGAAACCTTTGAGAAGAACAATATACGTGGTCATTTGGAAGGAAAGATTTTACATGTCATTTACAGTGCCTAGGCCAAATACAGTGAATTAGATTTTTGTAGATGCTACTGTAATTCTCTCTAATCATTATATTTGATATTAAAAATAAACATTAGTTGCCATCAAGTCAATTCCAACTCACAGCCACTCCATGTGTGTCAGGGTAGAACAGAGTAAGGTTTTCAAGGCTGTGGCCTTTCTTTTAAGGTGTCCCTGGGTGGGTTCAAACTGCCAATCTGTCAGTTAGTAGTTGAGCATTTAACTATTTGCACCAGCCAGAGACCCCTACATTTGATATTAGGAAGTAGAATCATTGATTGTTCAAGGATTTAAAAAATCTGTTATTTAGAGCAACAGGAGACGCAGAAGCTTGGTTACATGAAATAGTGAGAAAAAATTTTTTAATGCATAACATTTTTAGAACCAAGATATTATATTATTGTATGTCTCCATATTTTGTGATTTCAAACTGACACCTCCAGAAATTTTCCTAGCAACATAGTTAGACTTCACACACCTAAAAATGGAAGAAAGGAGTTATATATAAGATGACACCATCTGCCTCACCACATACCTTAGTGTTTGGAAGTTGAATCATCTCCAAATTCTGATTAAAATTGAGTGCATAAAATTGAACAAATGACTCAATAGTCTAACATTTAAATAAATTTGGGGCAATTACTTATTCTATCTCAGCTTCCTCATATGTAAAGTGGAAAGAATACTCACCCTATGTTAGAGGATTGATATAAGACTTAGATGAGGTATTAAAATTGAAGAAAGGCTTGTCTAAATAAATGAATGTTATTATAGTAAGAAGAACTTCTGGTGCTGTAGTGGTTAAGAGCTTGGCTATAACTAAAAGGCTGATGGTTTGAACCTATCCAGTAGCTCTGGAGGAGAAAGACCTGGCTATCTGCCTTCATAAAGATTACAGCCAAGAAAACCTGATAGGCAATTCTACTCTGCCACATGGGGTCACTATGAGTCAAAAATCAATTCCACGGCATCTAACAACAATAACAACGTGGTTAGCAACCAAGCTTTTGAACCACTCCGCCACCAGACCTCCGTACTAATATTGCAATCATTCGTTTAGCTCCATGTGTCCAGCACCCAGCTATATTCAAGAAACGCAAAGTAAAGTAGGACATGGTCCCTGCCTTTAAGAAGGCCACTGTCAGATGAGGAAGACAAACCCATAAACTACTCTAAGCAATTATGAGTACAATGTAATAAGTGTTACAATAAAGGTACTGTGAAAATACCAGAATCACACACTTGAAACATAATATGGAATTCAGGAATTAGTCATTTGGCATAAAAATCTGGTCAACCTGTGGCTCAGAAATTTCAATTGGCTACTACAGTCTTACTTAGTTTCCTTTGTATATAATAGATTAGCTTGATGAATTTGGAAGCTTCATTATTTGATGCATTAAGGTTTAACATTATTATTTCTTCTTGATAAATTAGCCCTGTATAATTGACCATCTTTATCTCTGGTAATATCCTTTGCTGCTTGGATAAAGTTACCCTAGCTTTCTATTGATTACTCTTAGCATGGAGTATCTTCTTCTATTCTTTCATGTTTAATTTGTCTGTATCTTTACATTTTCAGTGAGTAATGTAGGCAACATATAGTTGTGTCTTACTTTTAACCCAATCTGGCAATCTTCATCTTTTAATCAGCGTGTTGAGACCATTTATAATCAACATCCAGCACTTGTCTCTCGGTGTGTTGTACTGTGATGGCTTGCATGTTGCTGTGATGCTGGAAGCTATGCTACTGGTATTTTGAATATCAGCAGTGTAACCCACTGTGGACAGGTTTCAGCACAGCTTCAAGACAAAGACAGACTAGGAAGTAGGACCTGGCAATGTACTTCTGAAAAAACTGGCCAGCGAAAACATTCTGGATAGCAGAGAAACATTGTTGACTATAGTACCAGAAGATAATCCCTTCAGGTTGGAAGTCACTCAAAATATGACTGGGGAAGCTGCCTCTTCAAAATTGAGTCAACCTTAATGGCGTGGATGGAGTAAAATTTTTAGAACCTTTGGTAGTGTGGCACTACTCAAAATGAGAAGAAACAGCTGCAAACATCTATTAGTAATCAGAACATGGAACATACAAAGTATGGATCAAGGAAAGTTGGAAGTTGTCAAAAATTAAATGGAACATTTGAAGATCGATATCTTAGGCATTAATGAGCTGAAATGGACTGGTATTGGCCATTTTGAATCTGACAATCATATGGTCTACTATGTCAGTAACAACAAATTGAAGAGGAATGGTGTCACATTCATTGTTAAAAAGAACATTTCAAGATCTATCCTGAAGTCCAACACTGTCAGTGATCGGATAATATCCACACATCTCCAAGGAAAACAGTTAATACAATTATTTTTCAAATTTATGCACCAACCACTAAGGTCAAAGATGATCAAATTGAAGATTTTTACCAACATCTGCAGTCTGAAATTGATCAAACATACAATCAAGATGCATTGATAATTGCTGGTGATGGGAATTTGAAAGTTGGAAACAAAGAAGAAGGATTAGTAGTTGGAAAATATGGCCTTGATGCCAGAGATCACATGACAGAATTTTGTAAGACCAAAGACTTCTTCATTGAAAATATCTTTTTCAACAACATAAACGGCAACTATACACAGGGACCTCACCAGATGGAATACACAGGAGTCAAATCAACTACATCTGTGGAAAGAGACAATGGAGAAGCTCAGTGTCAGCAGTTAGAACAAGGCCAGGGACTGACTATGAAACAGACCATCAATTAATCATGTGCAAGTTCAAGTTGAAGCTGAAGAAAACTAAAACAAGTCCACCAGAGCAAAAACACAACCTTGAGTATATCCCACCTGAATTTAGACACCATATCAAGAATACATTGAATATGATGACTGAAGACCAGACGAGTTGTGGGATGACATCAAGGGCACCCTCCATGAATAAGGCAAAAAAGGTAGGAAAGAAAGAAAAGACCAAAATGGAGGTCAGAAGAGACTCTGAAACTTGCTTTTGAACAGAGCAGCTAAAGCGAATGGAAGAATTGATAAAGCAAAAGAGCCGAACAGAATATTTCAAAGAGCTCCTCAAGAAGACAAAGTAAAGTATTATAATGAAATGTGCAAAGACCTGGAGTTAGAAATCCAAAACGGAAGAACATGCTAGACATTTCTCAAGCTGAAAGAACTGAAGAAAGCATTCAATCCTTCACTTGCAGTATTGAAGAATTCTATGAGCAAAATATTGAATGGCACAGGAAGCATCAAAAGAAGACAGAAGGAATACACAGAGTCACTGTACCAGAAAGAATTGGTCCATGTTCAACCATTTCAGGGTGATATAATCGAGAACTGATGCTATTGATGGAAGAAGTCCAAGTTGAACTGAAGGCATTGTTGAAAATCAGGTCTCCAGGAATCGACAGAATACCAGCTGAGATGTTTCAACAAAAGATGCGACAGAAGCACTCACTGGTCTATGGCAAGAAATTTGGAAGACAGCTACCTGGCCAGCTGAGTGGAAGAGATCCATAGTTGTGCCCTTTCCAAAGAAAGGCAATCCAACCGAATGAGGAAATTATCAAACAATATCATTAATAGCACACGAAAGTAAAATTTTGTTGAAGGTCATTCGAAAGTGGTTGTAACAATATATTGACAGGGGACTGCCAGAAATTCAAGATGAATTCAGTTGAGAACATGGAATGAGGAATATCATTGATGATGTCGGATGGATCCTGGCTGAAAGCTGAGAATACCAGAAAGATGTTTACCAGTGTTTTACTGACTATGCAAAGGCATTCCACTGTGTGGATCATAATAAATTATGGATAACATTACAAAGAATGAGAATTCCAGAACACTTAATTGTGCTCACGAGGAAGCTGTACACAGACCAAGAGGCAGTCATTCGAACAGAACAAGGGAATACTGCATGGTTTAAAATCAGGAAAGGTGTGTGTCAGGGTTGTATCATTTCACCATACTTACTCAATCTGTATGCTGACCAAATAATCCGAGAAGCTGGACTATTTGAAGAAGAACGGGGCATCAGGATTGGAGGAAGACTCATTAACGCCCTGTGATAGGCTGAGGACACAACCTTGCTTGCTGAAAGTGAAGAGGACTTGAAGCAGTTACTGATGAAGATCAAAGACCACAGCCTTTAATATGGATTACACCTCAACATAAAGAAAACAAAAATCCTCACAACTGGACCTATAAGCAACATCATGACAAATGGAGAAAAGATTGAAGTTGTCAAGGATTTCCTTTTATTTAATCCACAATCAACGCCCATGGAAACAGCAGTCAAAAAATCCAACAACATATTGCATTGGACAAATCTGCTGCAAAAGACTTCTGTAAAGTGTTAAAAAGCAAAGATGTCACTTTTGAGGACTAACACACACCTGACCCAAGCCATGGTGTTTTCAGTGACCTCATATGCATGTGAAAACTGAACAATGAATAGGGAAGACTGAAGAAAAACTGATGTCTTTGAATTACGGTTTTTGGTGAAGAATATTAAATATAACATGGACTGCCAGAAGAAGGAAAAAATCTGTCTTGGAAGGAGTACAGCCAAAATGCTCATTAGAAGTGATGATGGCGAGACTTTGTCTCGTGTACTTTGGACATGTTATCAAGAGACACCAGACCCTAGAGAAGGACATCATGCTTGGTAAAGTAGAGGGTCAACAAAAGACAGGTAGACCCTCAATGAAATGGATTGACACAGCGGCTGCAGTGATGGGCTCCTGCACAGCAACAATTGTGAAGATGGGTAAGTGTTTTGTTCTGTTGTACATACGATCGCTATGGGTCAGAACTGACTGGAATGCACCTAACAACAACAACATGTCTCTACCTACTATGTTTAATCTTTCTTCTAGTTTCTTGGACATATGGAATAGCCCTAACGACTGTTGAAATTTTCTTGTCTAGTGATTCTATTATCTGTATCATTTATGGATCATTTTTTATTGATTTTCTCCTTGTTATGGGTCATATTTTCCTGCTTCATTGCATGTCTACTCATTTCTTATTGGATGCCACATGTTGTGAATTTTACTCATTGAGTGCTGGATATCTTTCATTTCTATAAATATTTTTGAGCTTTGTTCTGAATACAGTTACTTGGAAACAACCTGATGCTTTCAGGTCTTGCTTTTAAGTTTTGTTGGGCTAGATCAGAATGCTAATCAATTTTTCCCCACTACTGAAGCAACATACTTCTTAGTATTCTAATAGATTCTACCTGAATTATGACGCTTCCCACTCAGACTATTGGGAACAGGCACAATTTCTAGCCCTGTATGATGTCCCAGCACTGTTCCCTCTAAGTCCTTCAGGTGGTTCTTTCCTGGTGTGGGTAGTTCTTCACATGCATGCACTGACTGATACTCAAGGGGGTCCCTCTTCATTTCTCAAGAATTATGTCTCTGTGTGTGTGATTGTTAAGGTTGTATGTCAACTTGGCTGGCCGTGATTCTCAGTGGTTTGGCAGTTATGATGTAGTTTGACAGTCACATGATGATGTAATCACTTCCATGATGAGATCTGCTGTGAGTAGCCAATCAATTGAAAGGGAGTTCCCTTGTGGGTATGGCCTGCATCCAATATAGATGGGCTTTTTGGCAAAGCTTTTGCTCACACTGGATCCTGCACCTGGCTCCTGTTCACCTGACCTCTGGTTCCTGGGACTTGAGCTAGCAGCTCACCTGCCGTCTTGCCTGAAGATCTTTGGATTCATTGGTCTTCACAGCCTGTGAGCCAGGGCCCTGCTGTCTGACTTGCTGATCTTGGGTTTGCCAGCCCCTGTGGCTATGTGAATCAGGGGAAGCTTCTAGTCTTACCCACATTCCAGCCTCTACAACTGTATGAGCCATTTCCTTAATATAAATACAGACATGCATATATATATATATATATATATATATATATATATATATATATATAAACTTTACTGGTTTTGCTTCTCTAGAGAACCCAGCCTAAAACAGTGTAGCTCTCTACTTCCCTTTCTAGTACTCGGTTCTGCAAACTCCAGTTACCTTATCTTCTCTGAATTCTGAGTCTCATCTCCTCAACTCAGGGAGACTGCTGGCCTCTGCCTGGGCTCCCCCCACCTGTCCCACAACCTGAAAACTTTCCCCAGAATGTACAGAAAATTTCTAGGGCAATGATCAGGCTCACTTAGTTTATTTCCCATCTCTCAGGGATCATTGTCCTTCGTTGTTTGATGGCCAATGTCTCGAATCCATTGTTTCATATGTTTTGTCCAGATATTCAGTTGTTTTAGGTGGGAGGATAAATCTAGTCCCTGTTACTCCACCTTGATCAGAAACGTAAGTCCTGTAGAATAGATTCTAATCACTTCAATAGAAATAGTCATAGTACCAAGTCTTGTCATGAAATTAGAAGACAGAGAACTATATTGCACTGAACAAAACACACAAAATACCAAAGACAAAGGAAGTTAACTATCCATCTTATCCTCTAAGCTTGTCCTAGTGAGCGGCTCAGCAACAACCTATCTAAATAAACAGCTGGTCGTCTCGTTGAGGATTATTATTCTAGTCCTGGGAGGATACCCAGGGACATATGGTATTTCTCCGAGCCCTGAGAAAAACATGAGAAGGAGTCTTAGATGGGAATATATTGTAGAGATGCTGGGTACAGCACTTCATGGGCAGGGATAAAGGCTCTTACGCCAGCTGAACTAGACTAAGCGGTTTCCGAAACTCCATTTTAATTTTCCCATCTATAACGCAGGGACAATCTTCACCAACTTTCTTAACCACAAAGGCTTTCCAGTTTCTAGCTCTTGATTAATTAACACTCTGTAAATTAGAGGTTCACTGTGGAAAGGATTTTAAGCATAAAAAAAAAACATATTAGGTGAAAATTCAAAGTTAGTTTTAGAATGTTATTAATCACATAGGAATGGATCAGACAGAATATTAAGAAATCAACAATGTGCTCTTACAAATATTTCTCACTATTATGGTAACCTGATTTCTTCCTTCTTTTGTATATGTTGATGCTTGAGATACTTATTAAAGCCTCTTAAGCTCCAGCATCCTATTTTTTCCAGGCATTTGCTAGTCTAATCAACTGATGAGAAACTAAACTATAAAGTGGTAAAATTCAAGGGAATTTAAGTAGTAGAAACAGCACTTGATTTAAGAATCAGAAAAACCTGAGTCGAGAATCTATACATCTGACTGTGTTACCCCAGGTGGGAGATGGGGGGGAGAGGGCAGGAGCCCCTTAACCTCTTCAGGTCTCATTATTACCCCTATGCTTTTGGTGAGTAAATTATCTGTCCAGACACAGACTCACCTATGGTATGAGAGTAAATTAAATAAACATAAAAGCACTTTTGAAGCATAAATCACAATTGCCATTGTTCAAGGCCTAAAAAGAAATTACTAGAAGAACTCAAGAGAAATATCATACATCAAGGATTCTAAACATCAGAAACATCTGAACAACATAAATATTCTAACTGAATTGTTTTTATGATTGCCCACTTAACAAATCACTTCAGGGTAAAAACTGAAAAATGATTTGCCACATCATGTGGCCTATGGTAAAATGTTCAGCGATGTCATTGTGGCCAAATAAGTATCAACACAGCAGAGAGTGATTCAAGGAGGCATAAGATGGCAACCAGAGACATCCCCACTGGGTTGCTGTGGCAGCTGGCACCTCTCTGAAGTCCATCTTCAGCTAGGACAGGAGTGAGGCCAAACAGTGGGTGTGTGAGCTCTATTGTGCCTGGTATCAGGAGGCGCCAAACACTGTGCACTTACTCCAGCCAGACATCATCCTGAAACAGACATGGGATAAAGTCTGAGAAATGCCCGTTTATGAGAATGCCCATGTCACAGATCTCAGGGTGTTTGATCTTCTGGTCATTGAGAGAAAGATGGGAATGGAGGAAACGATTAAATTGTCAAAGCAGCAGACACAAGTTATGTGGTTCACCCATGAAACAGAAGCACTTGTAATGTGACAATTCATCATTTAGATGTTTGGCTGATTGCAATGTATTTAATTGCTACTGTACAACTCTATATCATGTGATAAAACATTTTTGGTGATCATTGTTCAGTTTCTGAACATTCTAGGTGAATGGTCTTTGGGAAATCTTGTCTTCTGACGGAGGCTTTATGTCCTTTGTTAAGCCACCTTCCTCCCTTACTGGAAAGGATGGGAACATCACTTTACCTATGGCTAGTAGAGAGCTAACAATAGCAGAAACATCTTAATTTCCAACCAGAAACTGATCGTGAAACTCACTTTGCATGCAATTTTTCGTCTCCCACCCTCTCAACCAGAGTAACTTGGTTGGAAATAAGACATGTGAGGAATCTCATGGAGCTGTAATGGTCAGTCTAAAGGGAAAAGAAATGATAACCATGGAAATTTGCCAACACTCTTACCAATTTGGACAAGAAGACATACCTTCTGCAACTTGCAGGCTCTTCATAAAATTAATCATCTTTTACCCCCGATTTTATGTCAAATAACAAAGAAAATTTCTTTCAAAACTGGAGATAGAATTCGGAATGCTGGAACCAGTGCTGGGGCTGTTCCCAGCCTTCTCCCTTGTCTGGAAGACTGTCAAAGACAAGCAATCCTCCCTGACCAGTCAAACAAGCCTAATAATGTTTTAAGAGTTTCTCTTTTACCTCCTAGTTCAACGAGTAGTGCCTGGGGTCTTAAAAGCTTGTGAGTGGCTATCCAAGATACAATAATTGGTCTCTAGTAACCTGGAGCAGCAGAGGAAGAAAGAGAAGTAGGAATTGGAGTAAGGAAATGGTCTGCAGATCTAATTGCATCCATGGACTACTACCTCCCTTGCAATGAGGCCAGATGAAATTGATGGTGCCTAGCTACCATTACCATTACTAAAGGTTTTGATCAGATACACAACACAAGAATCTTGATCAAAAGGAGAAAAAATGTGGAACAGAACTTCAAATTTTTGTTGGAAACCAGACTTACTAGATACATTGAGACTGGAGGAATCCCTGAATCTATTGCCTGGAAGCAACTTTTAAACTTTGAACCCAAACTATCCCACGAAACCATCTTTAAATTAAACAACAATTTGGCTTGATAAATAAAGAATGTCTGCCTTGAGCATTGCACTCTCCTAAAGAATTACCTATATGAGATCAAGATGAAAACAGTAACTCTAAAGCACAGAGGAGAAATTTTAAAGAGCAGAGTCTAAATTAGTGGTTGTGAAACAATACGGGCAGAGACAGCGAGAGTACTGATACAATGTGAACTAAGTAACCATTGTCAATGAACTGTACATGTAAAACTTGTTGAATGAGTGTATGTTTTGTTATGTATATTTTCACCAAAAGAAAAAAAAAAAAGACAAGGGTCCTCCTTGGCAACCTGTAGCCTTTGCTTCCCTGTCTCTAGGCAAGTATGCTTGTGATTATTCTACCATATGACTGTGACGCCCTGTGAGCTCACCCTGGTCTGGTCCAGCTACATTTACTGAAATAAGGAAATGCTTAGAATCAATTGGCTTTGTCAATCACTGTAACTGTAACTTAGAAAAATTGAAACCCAACGATGACAATGAAAATACAACGTCTACAATTAAGTGAGGCATCTGCTGCTGTTTATGGAAAAGAATTTTGGGAGAATGTGTTGAGATTAGTTATAATTAGGGATATACATAAAAACAGGCATATTATATGCTATATCATAATAAAATTAATATAATATCCCCAGTATTTAAATACCTTGAATACATTTAAAACAATGTAATTAATTGAAAATCTTTTTTTATTTTTAAATGTTAAGTGATGACATTTCAAATATACAGACAAGTATAGAAAATATTATTCATAGATACTCATCTACCCCTCCCAAATTAACAGACATTAACATTTTCTTTACTTGCTTTGGAATAAATTCTCTTTTTTAAAAAAGAAAGCATTAAATATAGATAGAGCACCCCCATTTCACCCTCTCTCTCCCCAAAGGTAATCACCATCCAGAAATCAGAATATTTCATCTTTATGTATATTTATTTAAATATTTATTATATGACATATATCAAATGACATATACCATTGTTTTGGGTGTGTTAAATATTTATATAAGTGCTAGAAATCATACAGTACATTTTCTTTTATAACTTGCTTTTTTTATTATCATGTTTCGAGAGCTATCCATGTTGATACATGTATCATATTTTTATGCAAATAACATGTGCTTTCTACATTTGTTTGCCAACTGCACCCTCTCTCCACGAGATATTTTCATAAGCACTGTTATGCCAATTTTTTTTTACATGATTCTGCAAAAAAAGAAATTATCATAGCTTGCTTACGAAAATATCTTGCGAGGGGAGGGCGTGGTTGACAAACAAACATAGAAGGTGTGCGTTATTTACATAAAAATATGGTAGATCTAGTTTGTTCATTTTAACTTGCTGTGGTATTTCATTGCATGAATAAACCAAAATTTACCCATTGGCCTACTGAGAACAGTCTGTTTGAAGGAGTAGAAGCTGGAAGCAATCTGTGCTGCAAGAAGAATTTCTGTGCATGTCTCTTTGTGCACATGTGTAAGAATCTCTGCAGGATATAAACCTACAGGTGGAATTACTTGGGTGATAGAAATGTGTTCATTTTCAGTATTAGCAGGCATTGAAAAATTGTTCTCCAAAGTGTTCCTACCAATTTATGCTCCCACAATCACTGTGTGAGCTCCTACTTTCCCACATCCTCATCAATATTGTCTCACATGACATTATCTTATTAATTTTTGTGACTCCCTGCTCTTGAATGCATTTAAAGATTTTTTAACACAAACTTAATTGTTTTTGATTCATGAGTAAAGATTTTTCTTTATACTTGGGCAATCCCGTTTCATTACTTGAAGAGCTAGCCTTTTTATAAGTAATTCCATTTCTACATATGAGCTTGTATACAAGAAAGTACCCTCTCATAGACAATGAAAAAAACAACACAAACAAAAATAACTCTTCTGGAGTTTGGGGAAAAATATAGAAAAAAACAGCCACCTACTGAATAAATAAAAGCTTTCTTTCACCATACTCCTTTTCTCTTTCTGTTTTGCAGTTGTACTTACCTGGGGGTAAACATTAAATTATATCCTACGCAAGACATTTACAAACTGAGAACATGAGAAGAGTCTTATAGAAACCAATAAGTTGATCAACGTTGCCTGGAAGGAAGGGCAGTAAGGAATGGTGCGGGAAGTTGTGCAGAAAAGGGCAGGATGCACCTCAAAAGGGCAGGATATACCACAAAAATGAACTTTCATTTGAATTATTTTATATTCTTAAACCTAAGAACAAAAATAACTTATTTTTTCCCTTCTTTGAGATCTCCACTTGTTGATCACCTCCCCCAATTGCGTATATCATTTCAGATCTTGAACCTCTATTTCCATCACTTACCCCTTCAGCTGAAAAGGAAAAGGTGGGTGGCTCAGCCATTTGATTGTTATGTTGTGGGCTGTATCAATGCCCATCACTTGTCATGTTGACTGAAGAATGTCTCCTCTAAAAGGTCCATGGGAAGATATGATTCCGTTAATGGTCCCACAGTGACACCAACCTCCCCCCACCACCTCCCCCCATTACTAGTCTTTCATCCCAATTGGCTGCAGGCCTCATGACACATTCAATATTTCTGCTGCTCTTGGCATTCACTATATTTTCTCTGAGACCAGTTTGTAATATGGCTTTTAATACAATGTGCCAGCCTTTTTAATTGAAATGAGAGCCCTGACTACCAAACTTTTGTTTCATATTATAAAACTAAAAAGGTGGTGGGGTGGAATGATTTAAAAAAAAGAAAAGTCCAGTAATTACATAATTCTATTTTCTCTATTTTTTGTAGAGGAAAATACATTTTTTTTGATAGCTCAGCCTAGAAAATATGACACATTTGCTGTTTTGTTGTTGTTGTTGCTATTTGTTTACAATAGTCTTCCTTTCATGAGTCTTCTAATAGCATCAAAATGTTACTTTTCCTTTCTTTGAGAATTTAGTTGCTTTTTGTTTTCTAAGTTCTCTGGTCCATAGATATTATAATCAAAATTTCCTCATATCAACATATGCAATATGTTTTAATACATAAGTTTGCACGTTATATGTGGGTATAAATAGAGCATTTAATACTAATACCCTCTTTAACTTCATGGATCATAACAAATTTTTTTTTTTTTACCCTCTTTAACTGTGCGGATCATAACAAATTATGGATGACATTAAGAGGAATGGGAATTCCAGAATGTTCAATTGTGCTCATGCAGAACCTGTACGTAGGCCAAGAGGCAGTCGTTCAAACAGAACAAAGTGATACTGCATGATTTAAAATCAGGAAAGGTGTGTGTCAGGTTGTATCCTTTAACCATACTTACTCAATCTATATCCTGAGTAAATAATCTGAGAATCTGGACTATATGAAGAAGAATGTGGCATCAAGACCGGAGGAAGGCTCATTAATAACCTGAGGTCAGTGAAAAAGAGGAAGACCCTCAACTAGACGGATTGAAACAGTAGCTGCAACAATAGGCTCAAATATAGCAACAGTTGTGAAAATGGCACAGGACCAAGCCGTGTTTTGTTCTGCTGTACATAGGGTCGCTATGAGTCAGAACCGACTGGACAACACCTAACAACAACTAACAAACCCTTTTTGGGTGACGTCTAGCTTACATCCAGCCTAACTGCAGGCTCTTTATTCCTCCAGCTCCGTCTGATAGTTTTTTCCACGATTAGTTGGGGTTGCCTCACCTGTGCTTCTAAGCAGCCCTCTCTTATGTATGTGCTTTGGCCTCATCCTTAAAGTCTGCTTCAAAGCATTTGAGGTTTTGTCTCATCCTTGTCTTAGAGAACTGGCAGCCACAGCACTGAGGTTTTCTTGTCCAGAGTCCTGTTTCTTGGAGTACTGCTCTCTAAACTGCAACAGTTGGAGAAGAGCCAATCCCTCAATCCTCACAGTGACCAAGCTTACTGGGTTCCACAGAGAAATGGGAAAAACTCCCCTTTTCCCAACTCTGTGTCACCTGGGCCTTGGTGTTACACTAGTTTTGCCCTAAATTTTACAAAGTGTGGAAAAGCCAGCCTGTTTGGCTCTTATTTCTGGCCCTTCTCTCCAATGGGCAGACTGGGAAGTAGTCAACAATTACCATACTGTCCTCTTTGCTGTTTCCTCTCTCACTCTGGTACCTGGGCCTAGAACTTCCTCCTGGTGTCCCCCATTCTCCATGCATATTAACTCATGCAAATACACTTCTGGATTTCTTTTTAGGTTCAGCCAAGATCCCTGCCCACATCCACACACACACAGTCACATACACACACTCACACACAGACTTACACACACTCACACACAGGCATCACATCACACTACACCAAACACTGTATATTTGGCCTTCAATGTCTCCCTTTCCACTGACTCCTTCCCACTGTATTTCCACATGCTCAAGTCTCTTCTATCCTTGTTATGGAAAGAATTGTATCTTCCTAAAATATGTATCAGAATTCTGGCTATATGCTGTTATGATTTAATCATGTGATTAACTCAGTTGGCCTTGGATAGGGCAGATTACCTTCCATAATGTAATGTAATTACTTCCCACAATGCAACAAAATGTAAGCAATCAGTCAATTGAGGTCATACCAGTGTAGGGTGTATCCTAAACCTAATTATTTCTGCATAATATAAAGAGCTAGACACAGAGACACAAACATGGGGGAAGATAGGTACCTTGTGTGGGTTATCTGTAACACAAAAAATGATAGAAACTAAAGAGAGGCTCATAAATGGAACCAATAAGATCCAGACCCTGATTAAAGTCCTGGGAGCACAATGGTTAAGAGCTTGGCTGCTAACTAAAAGGTCAACAGTTCAAATCCACAAGCTTCTCCTTAGAAACCCGATGGGGCAGTTCTACTCTGTCCTATAGGGCCGCTATGAGTCAGAATTGACTCAATGGCAACAGATTTAAACTCTGATTTCTCCAGAACTGTGAGAAAATAAATTTCTACTTCTTAAAGCCACCCACTTGTGGTACATCTATTACGACAGCACTAGGTAACTAAGATAATCCTGAAGTAAACAAACAACAAAAACCTTCAATAGCCCCAACTTCCCTCTATTTATTGTTTTATCTCTCTCTTGTCCTTCATAACCACAAGTCTTTCTTCTAACCTAATTTTAAAATCTTATTGATATTTACATCCCTATGTGGCACAAATGGTTTGCACTCAGGTGATAACAAAAAGGTTGGCAGTTCAAACCCACCCAGAGGCTCCCTGGGGGAAAAGCCTGGTGATCTGTTTCTGTAAAAATTACAGTCAAGAAAACCCTATGGAGCAGTTTTACCCTGTAACTCATGAGGTCAGCATGAATTGGAATCAACTCAACAACAACAGGTTTTATTGATGTTTATCCTATACATACCAGTTATTATTTAAATTTTTACCTGTTGCCATCAAGTTAATTCTGACTCATCTCAACCCTATAGGACAGTGTAGAAGTGCCCCACAGGGTTTCCAAGGCTGTATTATGGGTTTTTTTTTTTCTGGTTATTCTTTACAGAAAGCTTGACAATGAATAAGGAAGACTGAAGAAGAATTGATGCCTTTGAATTACCGTGTTGGGAAGGATCTTGAATATATTATGGACTGCCAGAAGAATGAACAAGTCTGTCGTGGATGAAATATAGCTAGAGCACTCCTTGGAGGCAAGGATGGAGAGACTTCGTCTCGTATACTTTGGACATGTTATCAGGAGGGACCAGTCCCTAGAGAAGGCCATCATGCTTGGTAAGGTTAAGGGTCAACGAAATCTTGTCAATGAGACAGATTGACAAGATGGCTGCAATGATGGGCTCAAGCATAACAAAGATTGTAAGGATGGCGCAGGACCAGGCAATGTTTTGTTCTGTTGTAAGTAGAGTAGCTATGAGTCAGAACTGACTTGATGGCACCTAATGACAACAATCTTTACTAAGGCAGACTACCACATTTTCCTCCCCTAGAGCTACCAGTGGGTTGGACCCCCCAACCTTTTAGTTCGCAACCAAATGCTTAACCACTTTGCCACCAGGGCTCCTTTAAATTTTTACAGTGAAAGTATATTATATCTACAACTAAAAAAAATGTAGTCTCTGTGCTGTTGGCTGATTTGTCTCCCCCCCAAAAATACATTGATGTTCTAATCCTCCAGTGCCTGTGAATGTGACCTTTTTTGAAAATAGCATTTTTGTAGATGGGTCAGTTAAGTTTACATGAGGTCATGCTGGAGTAGGGTGGGCCCTAATCCATCATGACTGGTGTCCTTATAAGAAAAGGAGAAGACACATAGAGACACAGACACGGAGGGAAGATGATTGTGTGAGGACAAAGGCAGAGATGGGAGTTATGCTGCCAGAAGCCAAGGAACACTGCGGACTACCAGAAGCTGGAAAGAATCTTCTGGAGCCTTCAGAGAAAGTATGGTCCTTAATTTGCCCTTCTGGCCTCCAGACCTGTGACAGAAAAAAAATTCTGTTGTTTTAAGCAACCCAGTCTGTGGCAGTTTGTTATGGCAGCTCTAGGAATCTAATACGCCCTGTATCTCCATTACCAAATTCTGATGGAGTCCTCTACCTGTCTTTCCCCACTGCCCCACCTCCCACTCACTCATCAGCTCACTGTTATCTGACTTCTATGCCCATCATTCTGCTATTCAACTACACCAACAACCTTCTCGTTGCTACTTACAGGTGGACATTCTTTATCTCTTATAATTTCTAATCTCTCTGCAATATTTCACATTGTTCATTGAACCTTCTTCCTGAAAGACTCTCTTCTCTTGGCTTCCATGATAACATGCTCCTGAATTTTTCTCCCACTTCGGTTTTTTCTTAGTACCCTTTGGATTTCCCCATCTTTTACTCATTCCTTAAATGGAGATGTTCCTCAGGGTTTTATCTAAAGCCTCTTACCCTGTTACATCATAAATGCTCCCGTGGGAATCTTATTCATTCCTATTCCCTTTAGGCACCATCTGTAACCTACATCTCTAATCAGACCATTCTGTCAAGTTTCAGAGCTCATTTGTTTGATAGAAAAAAGAAACCCACTCAAGCTTGCCTAGGACCAAGTAGTAAGAATCACAGCCAAATCTCACAAAAGAGTGAACTGAGAGCTGGAAAATTGCAGAGAGCAAAGCAGCAACGTTCTCTATGTCCCCCCTACCCCCATCTCCATTTGGTTCCTTTGGAACAGACACCCAGAAAGAAGAATTTGACTACTTTCTCTTGGCTCCCTCTGTTTGTTCCTAGAATGAAATTCAAACTCTACTGCGTGGTTTAAAGGCTGTGCATGATCTGATCTCTTTTCTCGACACTTTCTTCTCTCTGCTCCAATTCCTCGAATGCCTCAAGCTTCTGCCCTCTGAGACCTATTGTCATGAACTGAATTGTGTCCCTCAAAATTATGTGTATCAGTTTGGCTAGGCCATGATTCCCAGTATTGTGTGATTGGTCACCATTTTGTCATCTGATGTGATTTTCCTATGTGCTATAAATCCTACCTCTAAGATGTTAATGAAGTGGGATAGGGGGCAGTTATATAATGAGGCAGGACTCAATCTACAAGATTGGATTGTGTCTTGAGCCAATCTCTTTTGAGACATAAAAAAGAGAAGTGAGCAGAGAGACAGGGAGACCTTGAACCACCAAAAAAGCAGAACCAGGAGCAGAGCACGTCCTTTGAACTGGAGGTTACTGTGCTGAGAAGCTCCCAGACCAAGGGAAGATTGAAGATAAGCACCTTCCTCCAGAGTCAAAAGAGAAACAAAAATTTTCCCTGGAGCTGATGCCATAAATTTGGATTTGTAGCGTACTAGACGGTTTTTGGGAGACTGTGAGAAAATATATTTCTCTTTGTTAAAGTCATCTATTTGTTGTATTTCTGTAACTGCAGCCCTAGATGACTAAGACACCTGTGCATGACTTCTTCCCTTGGCCAGGAACAATCCTCCTCTCTTTTCACTTGATTAACTACAACTCTTCCAGTACATCTCAGCTTAGATTGGACTTCCTTTTGGAAGTTTTCTCTGTTCACCTCCACCCCTCCCCAGGTCAGAGTTTATTATTGTTGCTCTAGGGCCCTCAGCACACTGTGCTTCCTCGTATCGTGCCCCTTATCCTCTCTATTTATTCTTCTGTGTCCCTCACAGCTGAAACCATCTTCAGGACACAGATAGGCTTGTCAGGACATTTTTGTTAAAAATCACAAAAACACCCTTGAACCAGTCTAGGCCAGTATCAACCTCAGTACGATTAATATTTTGTGCTAATTGTGGGGGCTGTCCTTTGTATTGCAGGATGTTTAGCTGCATCCCTGACCTCTACCATAAGTACCACCCCACACAAGTTATGACAGTCAAAAATGTCTACAGATATTGCCAAATGTCTTCTGGGGTTCAAAACTAGTAGTTTTCAGTTGAAAACTACTAGTCTAAGCTAAAAATAAAAAAAAAAAAAAAAGGGAACATTTATTATAGGGATACGGGTGAGAACAGAGTAGAAACCATGGGCTGGCATAGTATAGGGAACCCAGAAAGTACTCTTTCTGCATCCCTTAGAATATGGACATAGGGGTTGAAACTGCACAGCACATTAGATCCCCAGGAGTGTGGTATTTGTGGAATATGAAGGGCAAGGTGCAGCAAACAGCAGGAGCTGATGCCTGAGGTTAGGCAGGAGGCCCTTGGAAGCCCTGCAGTGCAGTGGCTTCAGGCTTTAACCTATTGGATGCAGACAGGAAGTGACACAGTCATGTTTGCATTGTAGGCAGATAGAGGGCAGCAGCGTTGGGGGCGGGGGTGGCGTGCAGAGGGTAGAGGGTTAAGACAAGAAGTCTGAACTCTGCATTAGACAGTGGGAAGTGAGGCTGTTGCAATGGTCTAAGTGAGAAATTATAAGGTCTCAACTCAGACAGCAGTTACACCACTGACTTCCTCTTACTATTTGTAATGCTTGGATAGGTCCATTTTTAAACCTCTTTCATTTTCTTTGATAATTTAAGTACAATTGCTTTGAATATATCAAAGGGGTTCAGGTGGTCCCGAAGTGATCTTCCCTTTTCTTAAAATGCCTGACTTAGCATTCAAAGAAGAGGTATGCCTTAGTCTTTACGTATGTCTGATAATTTTATTGCCAGATCCAGTCCAGGGAAGATATGGTTTCTCTCTCTGACCTTCTAGATCTCAGGTGGGGGCAAGAAGTTTGAATCATTAGAAAGGCTCGTAGCTCCTTTGGAGGTCCCTGGGTGGCATAAACGGTTTGCAATAGGCTGCTGACATAAGGCTGCCAGTTTGAACGCACCGTAAGGTGCTGTGGGAGAAAGGCCTAGTGACCTGGCTCCTTAAAGGTTACAGCCAAGAAAACCCTATGGAGCATTTCTACTCTGTAACACATGGGGTCGCTCAACAGCATTGACCTGACTGCAAGAGGTTTAGTTTTGGGGGTTTAAGACTCCTTCAGGAAGTTCCTGACTTCAAGCTTTGACTTTCAAAGAACCCACCTTTGGTGTGATAATTCATAAAACGAGATCTTGAATATTGTCAAAGATTTGAGCACAATGATATTCTTCTCCCTGTGATTATTTTCCAATTATTTAAACCATTTTATTACAGAAAATTTTAAATGCATGTAAAAGAAAATAGCGGTATAAATCCATATGAACCACTGACCAGTTTCCGGAATTGTTAACACTTGACCCATCTTGTTTCACCTGTAAACTTTACCTACTTCCTTCTGCATACCTCTAAATACTAGACTATTTTGAAAGCATTCCCAAGCATAATATAATATAATATAATATGATATGATATGATATGATATGATATGATATGATATGATATGATATGATATGATATGATATGATATGATATGATATAATATAATATAATATAATATAATATAATATAACAACACAACACAATATAATATAATAATTTTGTCCTTAAATATTTCAGTATGCATCTCTGAAGGATAAAGACTGTTGTTGGTTTTTAAAAAACATAACCATGATCCTATTATCACACTAATAATTTGATATTATTTAATATCATCAAATGTACAGCCAGCGTGCAAATATCCCTGAGTCTTTCATAAAAGTTTTTTCATAGGGGGTTTGTTCAAATCATGGGCCAAACAAGGTCTCCACACATTACATTTTGTTGCTACCTCTCTTTCAATCAATATATTTAATATATAAACTTTCCTCTACCTCTCTTCACACTTTCCCTTCCCTGTAATTTATTGATTGAAGAAACTAGGTCATTTTCCCTACGGAGTTTCTCAAGTTTTGGATTTTGTTGATTGCATACTCGTGGTGGCATTGTATATGTTTCTTCTTCCTTAACTGACAGACAGATCTAGAGCAGGGCTGTCTGATAGAACTTGCGGCAACAATGGAAATTTTTATATCTGTCCTGTCCAATATGGTAACCACTAGGCACGTGTGGCTAGTAAGCACTTGAAATGTGGCTAGTGCAAGTGAGAAACTGAATTTTTAATTTTAATTAATTTTATTAAAAAACTAGTTGTTGTCGAGTCGACTTCAACTCATAATGACGCACGTGTGTTTCAAAGTAGAGCTGTACTGCATAGAGTTTTTGACAGCTGATTTTTTGGAAGTAGACTGCCAGGCCTTTCTTCCAAGGTCCCTCTGGGTGACTCAAACCTCCAACCTTTTGTTAGCAGCAAGCAAGTTAGCCATTTGCGCCACCCAGGGACTCCATCAAATCTCACAGTCATGTTTAACACACAGTGGGTCAGAGCTCAGTGGCTCCACTCGTCCAACGATAGCTCCTTACAGATGGTTGCTGGTGTGGCCCTTAGGAGGGAAGCATGTAGAAGCCAGGGGGTTGGCACCTAACTTGTGAAGGGGTTCCAGGAATCTGAGCAGGCACTGACAACATCTACTATAGAAATAACATGACAGTCATTTTTTATAATGGTTACAAAGTCCATGTAATGTTGAGGAAAAATACTTCATCTATACAAGTTGTTTCCTGCTTTTTCCACTATATTATGTCAATATCAACAGAAGTTGATTACAACCATAGAAATGGAAAGACTAGAAGGAAATATACCAAATATGTTACAGAAGCCCATATTCATTGCACAAATATTTACTGATCACTTACAGATACAAGATAATGTCTGAGTAGTAGGATTTTTTTTTTTTTGGTCCTACTTTATTCTCCAAATTTTCTTTTCTGGGGATATATTACTTTTACAATAAATAAAAGAAAGTTTGGAAAAGGACACATTCTTTTTTGCAGGAATAAAGAGCTGTCTAAATAAAAGAAAGGGAAATAGGGGACTTAACTAATTTGCTATGCTATGTTGAAGTCCAAGGGAAATGAGTGGTATGGAGAGAAGAATTATCATTATTTAAATGAAAAAAGAGCAATCTAGTTTTCCTGGTGCCTTGTATAATTATACATCACTCCTTCAAGTTTTCTTCTTTCTAAACTGTTTTAGCTAGGTGAGGCAGAACTGGTAGTTAGGCCTGACATACATCTTCCTCTCTTTTCTGTAATAATGGAATCCTGATTTTTTTTTTTTTTTTTTTGCTGGGCTCGTGCTCTCTTGAAATAAGGTTTTACAGCTAGATATGGTGAGGGGACTTCTGGCCAGTGGGATAAAGCAGAAGAGTGTGATTCCCAGAAGTATTCTTAAAGGGGGAAGGTGAACTCTTCTTTGTCTTGTTCTCTTTTGTATTGGCTGGAATGCAGACACAGTGACTAGAACTTAAGTAGCCATCTCGGGCCATGAGGTAGAAAGAAGCCCATGTTGAGAATGGCAGAGCAACAAAATGGAAGACTGATACTAGAGAGCAGAGGTCATTGGCAAATCATTTCTGTAGAAAGCTAGATAAATGTTTTCAGCTTTGGAGGCCATGTGGTCTTTGTCACAGCTAAGCAACTCTTCTTACGTGGAAATAGACATAAACAATATGTAAATAAGTGAATGTGGCTATGTTTCAATAAACTTTATTTATGGATATTAAAGTTTGAATTTCTTATAATTTTCATGTGTCACAAAATGTTATCCTTTTTTTTTTTTTTTAACCATTAAAAAAAGAAATGTAAAAACAGCTTGCAAGCCATATAAAACCCAGCAGTAGGCCACATTTGGTACAGGCCACCAGGGAGGGAGACATACTCCTATGTTAATTCTCCATGACGGAGTTTTCTGTGACTCAGCAGAACTAAATCCTCATTTACAGTAAGTAGACACTACAGGCCCTGCTTCCCACAGGAGTCTTATACCAACTCTGTGAGCCCTCCCTGGCTTCTGTGGTTTGCTTCTAAGAGCTCAAACTTGAAACTCTTTGAGGGTCACCCTAGGGCTACTAGAGCTCTTAGAGGTGAAAAGTTGGAAAACCAAAAACCCAACCCTTTGCCATCGAGCAAATTCTAATTCATAGCAACCCTATATTGACCCTATAGGACAGTGTACAACTATCCCATAAGGTTTCCAAGGAGCAGCTAGTGTATTTGAACTGCCAACCTTTTGGTTAGCAGCTGAGCTCTTAACAACTGGGTCATCAGGGCTCCAGAAAGTTGGAAGTGCCTCAGAATTCATATCTTCTCTGGGCAGCCTTTGGAGTCTAGGTGGTGCAAATGGTTAACACACTTGGCTGCTAACCAAAGGTTAGACGTTCAAGTTCACCCAGAGGTGCCTCGGAAGAAAAGCCTGGCAATCTACTATGGAAAAATCAGCCATTGAAAACTGTATGGGGCGCAGTTCTACTCTGACAGGCATGGGGTTGCCATAAATTGGAGTCAGCTTGACAGCAATTGCTGATTTCTAAACAGAAAAGCTCTTAGCCATTGACTCACTAGACAGGACCCTGAAGCCCAGCTTCCTTGGTTTGAGTCTGGACAAACCCTGAGGCAGAAAATATACTCCAGATCTCCCCTAAATGGTCAGGAGGAGACTTTCCTCCTCAGGACTTTGACATCACACTCTTGCTTGCTTCTCCTCCCTGACCGGTTTTCCTCATTCTTGACCAGATTTTCATGGAGCTTTTTCCTTATAAATCATTTGTACAGGGTTCTGCTTCTGACAACTCCAACCTAAATCAGCAGCTTATTGTGCAAGGGGACCTTTCTGGCTCTAATGAGACAGAAGAAATAGCAGCCTGCTTTTTATATAAATAAAACCCAGTGCTCTAGGCCTAGCATTTTTACAGTGTAGGATAATGGTCGAGAGCAGGGATTCTGAGGTCAGCCTGCTTTAATTTGAATCCAGTTTGGCTTTTCTGAGCCTCAAGATTCCTTATCTACTTTGTAGGTAATACTCAAACATTAGTACTTCCAGCAACAGTATAAATATAAAGTATGGGCAACATTCTTCTCTAAAACTTCAGCTATATATTAACAAATGTCTATGCTCTGAAATCAGGTTCTGTAGAGACATTATGATTGATTTATCCAATGGGGTTGCCAATATGTACCTCCTAGGGCTATGAGGAAGACTCAGCTACGCATATAAAGCACTTATCAGGACCAGTACCCGTTGCCATCTAGTCAATTCTGACTCATGGCAACCCCTATGTGTGCCAGAGCAGAACTGTGTTCCATAGGGTTTTCAGTGGCTGAGTTTTGGAAATATATGGCCAGGTCTTTCTTCCTAGGTGCCTTCAGGTGCACTTGAACTGTTCAGTTAGCAGTAGATTATGTTAACCATTTGTGCCACCCAAGGACTCCTATAAGGCACAGCTACTTCTTATTAGGAATTTAACGTGTACTAGGCACTGTGCTATTATTCTCCACAGCCTGATTTCATGGAAGAGAAGTAACGGAAAGATTCCAAACATCACTCAGATACCTTTGCCCTGAAAACAAATGTGACAGTGGTGCCAATTCCCAGAAAACCTTTTAGGAATAAACGCCTGGTTCTTTCCTTTGTCTTGAAATTCAACCTTCTTGGATCAGCTTGTTAAAAAAAAAACCCAGCCTCTACCATACCAAAGAAACACCAAGGAAAATGAGCTGTTCTGTTGCTTCTGAAAATAGGGAGAACATGTGTCCTCTACACATTCCTTGCTATGTATAACCCAGATAATTCCCCCATTTTAACTACAGCATCGTCCAGATAACACACTGTAGGTAACCAGGGCACGTTAGGTTTTAACTTGACAGTGTTGTTGGGTTTCTTCTAGGAGCTGCCGGTGGAGACTGCGTTTACAGTAGCAGAGTTCCTGTATATAGCAGGCAGGCTGTCAGAACTCAACAGGAAAACAAATCCCTTCTGCTCAGGCCACAAAAGCCTGTTTGCTCTGCTTGAGGAAGGAGGAGAAAGAAGAAAGGGGAAACCACACGCTCCAAGGGGCTCAATAAATACAGCCTGCCTGACTCACCAACTGGTCTGACCAAATGAAAACTCTCCCCATTTAAGTATTTAATAAAAGATCAATAGTAGGATTGTATTTCCACGAGTTACAGAGTTCTTATTTCGCGTCACAGAATTTTTTTTTTTTTTCAAACTTTTTTTGGCCACATTCAGCAATTGCTATCAGATGCTGAATGTCTGTGGTCACATACTCAGCTTCCTGTTTATAATCGCACTCTGTTTTCAGTGAGTCAGCAGTTTCTTTTCTATAGAGAACTATAACTGGCCTATGGCAAGGCCTAGGAGGTCGAATGCGCTTTGTGAATGGGCTAGTGTGCACCAGGCTTCTCTCCGCCAAGCTCATGGTTTATGTAAACAGGTACTCAGTGTCTGTGAGGTAGACAAGCTAAAAATTATTCAGCCCAGGGAGTTTGGTAGTTTCTCCTCTGGCTTTGGGCTAAGTTGTGAGGCAGGCCATGGTTCACCTTTAGCCCTTCAGTCACACCTGGTGCTATTACTTCAACACCTAACCTACCAACCTACCAGCTCCCTATCATCCTTGGCAGCCTAGGCACTAGCTGAGTTGGCACTTCAAAGGCTTAATCTCCTTAAAGAGCATCTGAGTTTCTGCACTTTTCCTGCCTCTGCCTCCCCTTTGGGCCCTGGATGAAGCTTCTCTTTTTCTCCCAATCTCTTTTAAGCCAACTCCACTCTTCCAGAATTCAGTTTACTCTCCACCTTTTCCTTGAAAAAGCCTTTCCTGATCTCCAAGAGCTGGGTTGGACATTCCCTCAACACCATGCTCTTCTCCTCTATAACATTTATCACTGTATTTTAGTGACTATTTAAGTATCAGTTTTCCCCACCAAACTGTAAGCCACATGAGAGCAGGGATTAGGTTCAGTTTATCTGTGTCCCCCAGCTCTTAGCAACCAAAAGAAAAAAAAAAAAAAACCCACTGCCGTTGGGTCATTTCCGACTCATAGCGGCCCCATAGAGTTTTCAAGGCTGTAAGTCTCTATGGAAGCGTACCTCTACATCCTTCTCCCTTGGAGCTGCTGGTGGTTTTGAACTGCCAACCTTTCAGGTTAGCAGTTGATCGTGTCAATCACTGCATCACCAGGGCTCCTTGCACTTAGCAACAACAACAACAAAAAAAACCCATTGTTGTCAAGTCAATTCTGACTCACAGAGACCCCGTAGGACAGAGTAGAAATGCGCCATAGAGTTCCCAAGGAGCACCTGGTGGATTTGGACTGCTGACCTTTCAGCTAGCAGCCTTAGCTCTTAACCACTACACCACCAGAGTTTCCACACTTAGCAACAGAAGGTGCTTAATAAGTGTTTGCTGAACCAGCAAAAGGGTGACACCTGCTATTTGATATCTTGTCTCAGACCCTATTCTTAATCATTGAGAACACAGATTCTAGGTTTGAATCCCAGCTTCACCACTTGTAGATATGTGACCTCGGATAAGATGCTTAACGTCTCTGCACCTGAATGTTCTCATCTGTAGAAAGAGGGTAACAAGGATACCCATCGCACACGGCTTTGTGAGGATCCAACAAATTATACTTGTAAGGAGCCCAGGACAGAGCTTGGCTCATGGTAATGCTTAGAAGACTATTATCATTTATCGATTCTGTTCCTTCCGAGGATGCAATTAGATACTCCCTGCCAGTGAGATGTTGAAGGAAGGGGAAGGAGGGAGGGAGGGAGGGTGGGAGGTCTAGAATCTCTGCTGGCCCCTAGGCATTATTTCTGCTCCCCTCTAGATAACATTTTAACCCTTGCCTTCACTACTTTTGTTTTCTAACATAGAGGAATGACCAGGGGCGGATTAACCCGTAAACCCAGTTAGGCACTGGTTTATATTAAGCAAAGTATGCACAGACTTAATTGTGCTTACTTACTAGTCTTTTTAAGTGAATTTGAGCTCTGCTGTGCATTTTTCTCCCACTCTGTCTGGGACCCTCTATTATGTTCCCTATCCGGGGGGCCATTGGTGGTAAGGGGGCAACAGTATAGTTCTTCAGGCTGATGTTCTAACTTGAACCAGACACACTGTGTGGAGTGACGGAAAGTGAAGGACAGAGCTGGTATCTCGTCAGGACTCTACCCTTGACCCTTAGAAGCTCCCTTCTATACTTTCATATCTCTCTTTTTTCCAGAATTGTCTGTAGTCTGGTCTGGCTTTCCTCACCAACCAAGTCTGGCTTTCCTCAGCTGATTCTATACCCATTATACCTGTTGCCGATGAGTCAATTCTGACTCATAGAGACCCTATAGGACACAGTAGAACTGCCCCAAAGGGTTCCAAGGAGCACCTGGTAGATTTGAACTGCCAACTTTTTGGTTAGCAGCCATAGCTTTTAATCACTACACCACCAGAGTTTCTCTACTCTGTATTTTATTCACTCACTCACTCACCACACAACTGCACTCTTTCTAAGAAAGTAGCAGTAGCCAAGATCACCAGTGACCTCTGTGTCACTCAGGTCCACAGATGTTTTTAGTCATGTCTTCCTGACCTACCAGGAGCATCAGAGAGTGCTGGTTACAGCTTCCTTCTCAGGGCACTCTCCTCCCTTGGTTTCCATGACTCAACATCCTCCTGGTTTTTCGGGTTTTCTACCTCTTCTCTGTCTCCTTTACAGGTTCATCTTTTTCTATCCAGCCCATAAAAAACCGAAATCTGTTGATGTCGAGTCTAATCCAACTCATAGCAACATTATAGGACAGAGTAGAACTGCACCATAGGGTTTCCAAGGAACACCTGGTGAATTCGAACTGCTGATCTTTTAGTTAACAGCAGAACTTTTAACCACTACATCACCAGGATTTCCAGGAGACCCTAGTGGAATATATTTAACCCTACTTATAGTTGCTGGAAACCCTGGTGGCATAGTGGTTAAGAGCTATGGCTGCTAACCACAAGGTCAGTAGTTCAAATCCACCTTGGAAACTCTACGGGGCGGTTCTACTTTGTCCTATAGGGCTGCTATGAGTTGGAATCAATTCAACAGCAATAGTTGGATGTTTTTGATTTATAGTTGCTATGTAATGGACAACATAACTTTAAGGAGATGGCCTCTACCATCTAAGGTTTGTTACTCAATGTTGAATCAGCTCCAACTCAAGATGACTCCTTATACAACAGAATGATGTGTTGCCCAGTCCTGCTTCATCTGAACAACCATTCGTATGCTTGAGTCCATTGTTTAAGCCACTGAAAATCCTACGGAGCATAGCTTTACTCTGACACACATGCGATGGCCATGAGTCAGGGCTGACAGCAATCGGTTTTTAGTTCTTCCCTCTGTTTGGAATGTATGTCATTTCTTTCAGGTCTGTGTTCCAATGTCACCTTATCAGCGAGAACTTCCCTGACCACCATAACTAAAATAACCTCTTATCTCTCCTCACCCTCTAGCCCAATTTTAAAAACCAGTTGTCATAGAGTTGACTCGGACTCATGGCCACCCCACGTGTGTCAGGGTAGAACTGTGCTCCATATGGATTTCAATGACTGATTTTTCAGAAGTAGATTGTCAGGCCTTTCTTCTGAGCCATCTCTGGGTGGATGAGAACCTCCAACCTTTTGGTTAGCAGCCAACTCATTAACTATTTGCACCACCCAGGGACTTCTATCCCACTTACCTTGCTTTAATTTTCTTCTTAGCACATGTCACCACCTGAAATAACCTATATTTATTTATTATCCATTCATCCCTGCTAAAGGATAAGTCCTATGAGGCTTTATGGCAGGTACAGTGAAATCTGTGAAAAAAAAACCTCCTTGTTTTTTGGAGCCTCGCAAGTTTTCCATCTTTGACAGGGTGCAGTCACCACTTTCCTATTGCTCTCTATTTAGTGGAAAATACTTGAATTTGCCTTCTCTGACAGGTTTCCACCTTACATAAGTTCCAGGTTTCACAGGTTTCACTGTATTACTCCCGGTACTGGAGACATGGTAGTTAACAAAACATATCAAAGTGTTAATGAATATTTGCTAAAATATGTGGATGGAATTTAGGTTTCCAGCCAGAGCTCCAAGCAATAAATTTAGCTGTGACTTGAGAGTTCCTCCTACATGTCTCAAAGGCATCTCAAACTCAATCTTTCTAGACCAGGGCTGTCTAAGAAAACTTTCTATGATGATGGAAATATTCTGTATCTGTACTGTCCAATTTAGTAGCCACCAACCATATGTGACTATTGAGCATTTGATATGTGGCAAGTTTGGCTGAGGAACTGAATTTTTAATTATACTTAATATTAATTAAATTAAATAGCTGCATGTGGCTAGGAACTACTATATTCGGCAGCATAATTCTAGACTAAACTGATGATTCTTCTCCCCAAACCTGGCCCAGTGTTTCCTATCTTAGTGAATGGCACTACCATTGACCCAAATGAAAAAGCAAAAAGCCAAGAGTCATTCTTGACTAGCTACTTTTTCTGTACCAACCATAGCCAATCCATCACCAAGCCCTACCGACTTTGTCTCCTACATACATTTTTTTTTCATCACCACCACCACCCTGGAGGAAAATACATTACTTCTCATATTAACTATTTCCAAAGACTCTTAACAGATTTACCCACTCCACTTTCCCTTTCTCCAATCCATTCTCAATATTCTACCAGAGTGACTCAGAATGTATAGAGTATACATGTTCATGTTACCACCGGCCCCTCACATCTCCCTACCCTAAATATTCTTCAACAGATGGACGCTTTGGGTGGCTTGCAAGTTCTTGCATGGTCTGAGTCCGGACAACCTTTCCCACAGGCTCCTCCCAGCTCTCTGGGTTCCAACCACAAAGGCCTTGTCTCCACCCTACGTTTGAACCATGCTGTCTCTGACCAAGGGGCTTTATATACATTCATCCTTCTGTAAGGAATGGCCTTGATCACAACCACACTCCTTTGCCTAATCAGTCCCCATTTATTATCCTTCAGAGCTCATCTCTGCTGCTACTTCTTCTCGGAAGACTTCCCTGACCAACCAGACATGTCCAAATCCCAATACAAGCTCTCATATACCATATACCACTTCTCAACAATTTTGTACTCATTTGAAAAATTAATTAATGTCCATCTTTCCAACTGGACAGTAAGATTTCTGGAGCAGGAATCTCATATTTGGTGACTACTTAGCAGTATCTGGCTAATATTAGAAGCATCATAAATATTCGTTGAATGAATGTGTAGCCAGATATTCTTTTGAAATAATAACTAAGTTTTCTTTAGCACTTATTTTCATGTTGTCCCATTGAGTCAGTGAGAATGGATGTAGCTTAAAACAAAAGAGTCAATTGGGTTTCTCAACAAATGTTTTATAGCAAACACAAGTGGTACTTGAAAAGAAAAGCATTTTTTCAGTCTAAAAGCTTAGCTTTGAATAGCAAGGCCCATGTTCTCATTAATATTGCTGTGTAATAAACCACCCCAAACTTACTGACATAAAACAATAACCATTATATTACTCATGCAGTCTGTGGGACAAGAACTTGGAAAGCACACCATGGGGACTATTTATCTCTGCCCCACAATGTCTGAGACCTCAACTTGGATGACTCAAGGGCTGGAGGTGACTCCATGACTGGGGACTAGAATCATCTGAAGGCTTGTTTACTCACATATCTGGCACTGGAGTTGGGAAGACGTGAGGATCAGAGCACCTACACATGGACTATCCATGTGGCTTGGTTTCCTCACAGCATGACAGCCTCATCACAGTAGTTGTGATGGTTAAGGTTGTGTATCCACTTGGCTGGGCCGTGATTCTCAGTGGTTTGGCACTTATGATGTAGTTTGGTAGTCATATAATGATGTAATCCCTTCCATGATGAGATCTGAAAAAAACGTGACCACCTCCATGATGGGATCTGCTTGACTAACCAATTAGTTGGAAAGGAGTTTCCTTAGAAGTTTGGCCTGCATCCAATACAATTGGACTTTCTGGCAAGGCTCACTGGCTTTTGCTTTTAGTGGATCCTGCAGCTGGTTCCTGTTCACCTGACCTCAGGTTCTTGGAACATGAGCTAGCATCTTACCTGCTGATCTTGGCATTCATCAGCCTCCTCTGTGTGGATTTGGGTTCGTCAGCACCTGCAGCTCATAATTCAGGAGAAGACTCCAGCCTGACCCATGGATTTGGGACTTTCCAGCCTCTACAACTATGTGAGTCATCTCCTTGATATCCCTTCTCTCTCTCTCTCTCTCTCGACACTTCACTGGTTTTGCTCCTCTGGAGAACCTAGCCTAAGGCAGTAGTCTTCTTACATAACAACTCAGGATTTCAAGCACATACGTTCCAGTGCACAAAGCAGAATTAGTGTCACCTTTTATGACCTAGTTTTAGAAGCTATCCAGTGTCACTTCTACTCTACTAGTCAAAGTAGTCACTGGCCAACCAAGATCCAAAGGGAGAAAATTTAGACTCCACCTCTTAATGGGGAAGTGGAAAGATCACATTGTGGAAGAGCACGTGAAGTGAGAGATAATGTTGTGACCATTTTGGGAAATACAATCTGTCACTACCCAGAACCCAAAGAAAAGAGCATATAGTTTACGGATAAATGATAAATTGAAAGCTTAGACCAGGAGCTAGATTTTTGCCTTTCTGGGAGAAGCTACACAATTAGGGGAGGGGAGTTAGTGAGTCAGCTACTTGTGTGGTTCCCTGAGAAAGGTGGTGAGAGCCTTGCTGTCTTCCTGAGTTAAAACCCTGGCACAGAGGTAAGAGAAAGAAACCCAGGATAGGTATAAGAGTAAGCCAAGGTAGAAGTGACCTGGTCCTTGCTGCCTGGATGTAGTTCAGGAGATGCTGGTCCCATAAGAAGCTCCTTGGCCCCTTGGTGCCAGAGTGGTAGAATAAGAAAGACTGATGAAGCATGTAGGGAGATGGGCCTGAGGGGCAGTCACAGAACATCTCCCACACCCAACATGGTTGGGGAGAGCATCCAAGAGTTCTCTTGGAAAGTGTCTCCTGGGGTCAGGAGGAAGAGGATGCAGTGTGTATGAATCAACCCTGAACAAAAGACATTAGCAATAACTCGTTGATAATTCTGAGTTTTAGTGCCCTTAACTGTGGTTTTTGAAGCAAGTACACTATTCTAAGGTCTGCTTTATTATTTTGAAATTAACGTTTGATTTTTTAAAGTTACAAATTAAACGTAGTTCTACTTTAAGCTTTTAAGTACAGCTTTTAAATAAATTTTTCTAGTCTTGCCAATACTTGAATTATTGCTTTTTAGGGGATCTTTGATTAATATTCGGTCCCCTTTACAAATTTAAACACTTAAATGTCAGTTATACATTTAACATATTTTACTTGTGTTTTAAGGGTTTCAATTATCTAACTTTCCAGGTACTTAATTTATTAGATTTTAAACAATTTGTTAAACTTAAATATGGTAAACTGAAGTTGTCTTCATTGTTTCAGGACTACATAAAACAGTAAGATTTTTACTTAAAAATAACAAGTTAATGCCAATTGTTAAATTACACATTTTAAGTTGGAGTTATAAGGCTGACCTTTTATTCTAATAGGCTCAGTTCTCTTAAATATTACAAGTCATAAAATATGAATCATTTTTATATACCTTATATTATTGCTGATGCCCTTAAACATTTTTATATTTAACTCTAAATTTTTCCCACATTTCCACTACGGAAACTACTATATCAGATCATATAATATTTATGGTTTCCTTCTCAGCTTCTCATGACTGCATTAGACCAAACCAGGGCCAGGATGATCTGGCCATGACCTGCAGACCCTAAAAAAAAAAAAAAAAAAAAAATTACCATCGATTTCATTCCAACTCATAGTGACCCTACAGGACAGAGTGGAACTGCCCCATAGGATTTCCAAGGAGCACCTGGTGGATTTAGACTGCTGACCTTTTGGTTAACAGCCAAAGTCTTAACCACTACACCACCAGGGTTTCCTGGAGACCCTTGTGGAAATATTTAACCCTACATATAGTTGCTGGTACTCTGTCCTATAGGGTCGCTATGAGTTGGAATCATAGAAGGATCATAGGAGGATATGAGTTGGAAGCTGAGAAGGAAACCATAAATATTGTATGGTCTGATATAGTAGTTTCCATAGTGGAATGGTTATAGTTGCTGGAAACCCTTGTGGCATAGTGGTTAAGAGCTATGGCTGCTAACTAAAAGGTCAGCAGTTTGAATCCACCAGGCACTCCTTGGAAACTCTACGGGGCAGTTCTGCTCTGTCCTATAGGGCCGCTATGAGTCAGAATCAACTCAACAGCAAACGGTTTGGTTTATTTGGTTTATAGTTGCTCCTTTAAGAATATAACTTAAAGGAGATGCCCTCTACCATCTAAGGTTTGTTACTCAATGTTCAATCAGCTCCAACTCAAGGTGACCCCACGTAAAACAGAATGAAATGTTGCCCAGTCCTGCTTCATCTTAATAACCACTGATAGGCTTGAGCCCATTGTTCCAGCCACTGTGTATTTTGAGTGCCTTCCAACCTAGGGGTTCATCTTCTAGCACTGTATTGGACAATATTCTGTTGTGATTCATTGGCTAGTTTTTGGGAGTAGATCTCTAGGCCTTTCTCTCTAGTCTGTCTTAGTCTACAAGTTCTGCTGAAACCTGTCCCCCATGGGTGATACTGCTGATATTTGAAATACCAGTAGCATAGCTTCCAGCATTATAGCAATATGCAAGCCATGACAGTACGACACACTGACTGATGGGTGGTGGAGGCTCTAAGGTTAAGTTATAAATTTCTTAATTCTTCTGCCTGCTGAAAGAGATTGAGACTCACACTGAGGCTGACAACAAAAACAAAAACAAATTCATTTCCAGTGAGTCGATTCTGACTCATGGTGACCCCATATGTAACAGAGCCCAGCTGCTCCACAGGGCTTTCTTGGCTGTAATCTTTATGGGAGCAGATTGACAGGTCTTTATCCTGTGGTGCCACCTGATGGGTTTGAACCACCAACCTTTTGGTTGGTAGCAAAGAACTAATCATTTGTACCACCCAGGAACCTATATCAGTTGATAAAGGCCCTGTGAAAAAGACATTTACGTATCCTAAGAGCCAAGGAAATGCAAAATTCAAAGAGAAACCTGTATTCTTTCATATCCACAAATTCTACAGTTTACAGACTATTAAAATGCTCTCTGCTTGAATTCTGAATAGCCCTCCTGGCTTTTCTGATTAGTCAGCCTCCTTGCAAGGTCATGCTACTGACACACAAATCTGATAAGGTCTGTCTCTGTCACTGCTGGTCTCTACTGAGGGCCATCATTGATCCAACAGCCTTGATCCAGGCCTCTGCTGACCTGTCCCTGAGCTCTTGTGTGAATTATCAAAAGACATCTCTTCTTCCTTGCTGAAACAGCCCCAAGCTAGGGGTCTTTCTTGGTAATATGAGCATAAGAAAGGAAATTCTGCCTTCACTTACTTCCAGATCCAGGCAAGTCCTCCCTACTCCACCCACCCTCCCCTCGCCTCAATTCCAGAACAGAAGATGAGACACTCAGGTACTTGGCCACCCCTGCATAGAAGGGAAGAAGAAAAGAGAAATGGACAACCCTGAATTATTTACCTAAGCAAGACAGAAAATCTGTAAGGGCCAACTTACCCAGATTGGGAAAGAATAACATCTGGGCTCTAAAGCCAGACTAAATAGTAGAGAAATAAAGAACATCTTTGCGCAACCACCACAGTGAGGACATCAAGGTCATGCTTCTCAGCCTGTCTGGGCCGTTGTTTCCATATCTGTGAAACGGGGCATTCTCTAGACCAGTGCTTCTCAAATGATATCGCACCTGGGAATAGTGTTAAATTACAGATTCTTTTCAGTGGGGTTAAGATAGGTTCTGAGCTCTGCATCTCTAACAAGCTCCCGGTTGCTGCTAAAGCTGCCAGTCCTTGGGCCACATTTTCAGTAGCAAAGGAAAGGGACCATTCTAATCTCTGTTATTTTATGGCTATAAATCATCTGGGGTGAACAATCACTTAATTTTCTTATGCTTTTTTTTGAGGACCTGCCCATAAAACTAAAAATATCTTTTATTTATGCTCCATATCTAAGAGTCATGAACCGGAAAAGTTTATGTACCTTAGAAGAAGAATGGTCCACCTTTCTCTTCATTCCACTTCCCTTTGGCCTCCCATTCTCTTCAACCCCAATCCGCATTGTTTTTCCCCCTTATATTTCATGACATCTGCAGCAAGGAGGGGAAAAAATGACAACGCTGCAGGAAGCAAAGCTGAATGACTGAGAGAACCTTGGGAAATAAAAACCTCCAAGAAATGCAGCTCTACCTCAGCCTTATGTGACTGGGAGTGTCAAAACATGGTTTTGATAAACTTTAAATGAGTGTGTATGAGGATGGTTGAGGGGATTGATGAGTATTTTAGAGAAAACTGAGTAGATGATGAACAACGTGGTGAAACATGATTTTAAACACCAAGACCACATATCCTGTTGACCGGTTCTGAAAATATGTTTTGATCCAAAATATTTGAAACAGAGATTGTCTTAGAAAATCCATGGCAAAAGGTCCCTGCAGTATTAGTTTTGTAAAAGTTGTCCCGTCACTTTCCTTGGGAGGAAGGGAGAGATATATGTACTATACATACATACACAGACACATACACTCACACATACACTGTATACACACACATACATTGCATACACATATATATTGTCTTAGTTACTAAGTGCTGCTGTAACAAATACCACAAGTGGATGGCTTTAAAGAACAGAAATTTATTTGCTCACAGTTTAGGAGCCTAAAAGTCTGAATCAAGTCACGGCTGTAGGAAGAGGTCCTTCTTTGTCTATTTAAGCTTCTAGTAACTGATATTAACTCTTGGAGTTCCTGGGCTTTTAGATGCATGTCTCCATCATCTGTCTTCCTCTTCCCACTGTGTGCATCTCTGTGTCTAGTCTGCTCTTTTTATAACTTAGAAGTGATTAGATATAGAACCCTGCCCTACTCTGGTATGAACTCTTTGACTTAACAAAACAAAACCCTTATTTCCAAGCACAGTCATATTTACAGGTATGGGGTTAGGATTTCAACATACATTTTGGGGGGTGGGGGCTAAATTCCACCCATGCCACATATACAGACACACATATACTATATACACTATGAACTACATATATAAATATACATATACATGTATTTATACACATATATGTATATTTATATACATATATGTATATTTATCTCAAAATTGGCAAGACTTTTAAAAGAATGGTCAATATGTCCCTTAATAAAAGCTTCACTTCCTTCCTCACTACATTATTGAGTCTCTCGTTAGTTCCCTTCTCTACTGCCCACCCCAAATGACCCTGTGTGCTATGACATGCCCCAGGCTTCTTTAGGTTAACTTCACTTTGGTTGATGTTCCCTGAAAGACTAAGTGGTTGGAGCAAGGCAAACAGCAGGCACTGCTAGTGCAGGTGGACCCTGACCTTCTTCTCTCCTCTCCCAAAGTGTTTTGTGGGCCACTGGGCAGGGCTTGGGATTAGAACTCCCAGGCTGGGGGTGTCTGATGGGAATGACCATCTATCCCCAAGCTCACAGCTGCTTCTGCTCAGTGAATGTCAGATCAGAGGGTAAGTCACCTACTGTTTGGCAGCATGATCAATTATGTAGAGACTGTAAACAGATCCACCTAGTTTTATTAGTTTTTCAAGGTTAAATGAATTTAGACCCGTATTGCAGAGGGCAGCAGCCCCTAGTCTTTTGATGTGGCTCTTTAATGTTTTTCTTTAATGAGAGTGGTTCTTCTCCTAGTTTCTGATTTTCCCTTCACAGATTTGTGAATCTCAAGAATTTCCTTGTGACAACAACAAGGGGAAACAATAATGATTTTGGATCTTAAAACATCCCTTTCTGAAATTAAAGGAGCCTATTTTTTTTTATTTTAGAAGTTCTTGTTTTTAGAAAGAAGTCCCTGATGTTCTACATTCTACTTTGGTGAGAGTGTCTGGGGTCTTAAAATCTTGTGAGCAGCCACCTAAGATACGCCACTGGTCTCACCCCTTTGGGAGCAAGGGAGAATGAAGAAAACTAAAGACATAAGGGAAAGATTAGTCCAAAGGACTAATGCACTACAACTACCACAGCTTCCACCAGACTGAGTCCAGTATAACTAGATGGTGCCCAGCTACCACTGACTGCTCTGACAGGGATCACAATAGAGGGTCCCAGACAGAGCTGGAGAAAAAGGTAGAACAAAGTTCTAACTCAAAAAGAAAGACCAGACTTGCTGGCCTGACAAAATACTGGAGAAACCTGAGAGTATGACCCTCGGACACCCTTTTAGCTCAGTAATGAAGTCATTCCTGAGGTTCACCCTTCAGCCAAAGATTAGACAGGCCCATAAAAACAAAGTGAGACTAAAGGAGCACACCAGCCCAAAGGCAAGGACGAGAAGGAGGGGTGGGGGCGGGGGGGCGGGGAAAGGAAAGCTGGAATAGGGAACCCAAGGTTGAGAAGGGAGAGTGTTGACATGTTGTGGGGTTGATAACCAATGTCACAAAACAATGTGCGTACTAACTGTTTAATGAGAAGCTGGTTTGTTCTGTAAACCTTCATCTCAAGTAAAATAATTTTTAAAAAAGAAAGAAAAAAAAAAAAGCACGGCATTGGGCAAGTCTGCTTCAAGAGACTTCTTTAAAGTATTGAAAAGCAAAAATGTAAAAGGGAAAAAAAAAAAAAACAGAAGAAAAGAAAGAAGTCCCTGGGTGGTGCAAACGGTTAACACACTCAGCTGCTAACCAAAACGTTGGCAGTTCAAGTCCACCCAGTGGCACCCTGGAAGAAAGACCTGGCTATCTACTTCTGAAAAATCAGCATTGAAAACCCGTGGAGCAGAGTTTTACTCTGAAACACATGGAGTTATCATGAGTCAGAATAGACTTAAAGGTTACTGATGATATTTAGGAAATTAGCCCTTCCTTCCTTCCGTTTCCTTCCTCCCTCAGTTTCCCTTCCTCCTTCCCTCATTCACACACTCTGCTGCAGGGAGAATGGTTAACATCAGACCCTATAAGACAAAGACACATTTCCTTTATTGAATTGTAAACTACTTGAATGACTGAGTTAACACCCAAATACAAATGCCTTGAATTTAAACAGCCTTTTGTCCTGTAGGGTTCCTATGAGTCAGAATTGACTTGACAGAAGTGGGTTTTTGTTTTTTTTTTAAGAGAATTTTTAATGAAATGCTAAGAGATTTCATGGAAAGGAGAGATACCAGATGCTTGGGGACAATCTAGGGACAATTACGGAGGTTCAGGGAAGACTCAAACTCCATGAACTTAAATGCTTCACCCACTCTTTTGAAGTCCCAACTTCCAGCCCATAAATGATTTAGCCAGGGTGCTCCTGTTGGAAAACAGAGACCTGATGCTGATTTCACTGTGAGTACCCACCCTACCTCCTCAAAAAAGCTAAAATTGCTATCAAGAGAAGGCAGGCAGTTATTCAGCATTCCTAATGAAAAAAGGGCTTAAGCAAAGCAGGTAGCCCAAAAATCAAAGGAAGCTCTTGCCTAGAGAATGGCAAATAGTTTGCTTTGGCTGGAGCATGGTGTAAAGCATGGGGATAAAGATGGGAAAGGACACATTTGACAGAGGTTCTGGGTGCCAAAGTAGGATATTTGATGTAACAATTCCTTATTGTACAGACATGGCCTATCGGGCCTCAGGAAGATTGATTTGGCAATGGATGGACTTGATGGAACTGGTGGAAGGAATATCAGGTACAGGAGGTAAAGGATGTGCAAGGTACATAGAACTTGGACACTGATTGTATGCAGGTAGTTGGGGAGATTTGGAGAAAAAAAGGGAGGCAGTAAACACTGACTTCAAGGTGGCATGCCTGGACAGGACTTGTGTACCACCAAGCAGAGTGGGCATTGCACAACTCTGGAGGTGCCATTCACATAGCTACAACATGAATGGTGCCCACTCCCTGCCCTTGTGCGGTGCAGACATTCTGAACCTAAGAGAATGGGAGGATGATAGTGCCAGAAATAAAGACCAGGGCAGATAGGAACAGAAATAAGCATTGGGGGAAGTGTGTATGGGCAAAAGGATGTATTAACAGAAGGAGAAAAAGAAAATGCTTATTACGTTTTAGACAAATTGGAGAACATTTCCACATTAACGATTGTCTTAGTTAATCTGGTGCTGCTGTAACAGAAATACCACAAGTGGGTGACTTTAACAAACTTGAATCTATTTTCTCACAATTTAGGAGGCTAGAAGTCCAAATTCAGGAACGAGCTATAGGGGAAGGCTCTTTCTATCAGCTCTGAGGGAAAATCCTTGTCTCAGCTTCTCTAATCCCAGCATTCTTTGGTTCCTTGGTGATCTTCATGTGGCGTCTATCTCTCCCTCATTTGTATTTGCTTCTCTCTATGCCCAATCTGCTCTTTTTGTATCTCAAAAGATATTAGGCTTAAGACACACCCTATATCAATAAAAAAAATAGGGCCTCCTTAACACAACGAAGAAAACCCTATTGCTTAATGGCATCATACCCACAGATACAGGGACTAAGATTCCAGCACATATTTTTTGGGGGGGACACATTTCAATCCTTAACAATGGTTATGAGAAGACAAAAAGAGTTCATATTCAAAGCTGGAAGAAGGGAAATCCCAATGTGAAGGATGCTTCGTGCGTGTCTGGGCTAGGCTCCCAGCCCTCTCCCTTTTTCTTCTTCCTTCTCTACAAACCTCTGGACACAGTAATGAATCACAGCACAACTGACAAGAGCACAAAACTCAGAAATCCTGGCGCTACAGGGGGAGGTCATTGGGTGCACCCAGAGCCCAGGGGGGGGCAGGCAGCACTGATGGCAGCATGGGAGGCACAGGGAGAAATAGGCCTACCCACGTGCTCTGGAAAAAAGAAGCTCCTGGAGTTCAGAGACCACCTTGTCCCCAAACGTTGACAACTGTACCATAGTAGAATGTCAGGAGCTATCATGACCCGTAACATTCCATTCCCTTAGTATTGATCTGTACAGTGGGGTGAAGAGTAGATGGTTAAGCCTCAACTAAAGACCCTAAGCTGTGTTCACCTTGGGACTTAGAAATGCCTGGAGATGTTTGGAGTTCTCCTATAAGCTCGCAAATCGTATATGATATTTGGTGCACTTTCTTCCCTCTTCTCTTTGCATGGGGGACAGGACCTTGTTGGGAATGACTCATGTTATTTAAGGGTAATATGTCAGGGTCTAGGGTAGAGAAGAAGCTATTTTGAACATAGAAGAGTTGCTGTCATTCAGGTTGTCCCCAAAGACTAAGGCCCTCTGAACTCAGGTCTATATCCTATAAAGAAGAGCCCTGGGGTTAAGATAACTGTGATACAGACTGGGCAGTACTGGGTGGCAATAGGTGGCACTGCCTTCACCACTACAGGTACCACAATGAGGCAGGACCCTGGGAGCATGTTGGCATTTATTAGCAGTTTAATATAGAATATGCTTAAACAGATGCAAAGTGCTCAATTAAATATTGTCTTTTACTATCATTTTTTTTAAACCTCATGATGACCCCATGTGGTGGGAGCTATTAGTACCCTCATTACAGATGGCAGCAAAAGGGGCTATATCCCATGGTGATACAGCCATTGTGTGGCAGAGCCGAGGTGCTAACCCCTGTGCTTTTATCCACTTAGCTGTATTCTATGGAACTGACACAGCAGCCCGAACAGTGAGTTTTGTTCATCAACAGCATCAAATACCAGTGACACTACAGTGTGGAAATAACTTGCGAGAGGTAGGAGTACCAATCAGAGGCATCAGTGCCTACAGCAGAAGCAGAACAAAAATGCCAGAAAATGAACAGTGGATGAGCTCCAAGCACAATATAAGGTTCTCCCTGGGCTTCCAGAACTAGTTAGAGTGGAAACTAGTGAGCTTGAGGATCGTGTATCTTGTATTATTAGTTAGGATTAGATTTAGCTGAGAGCACAAAAAACTCCAAAATAGCAATGGCTTAAACAAGTCCAGGTAGGAGGTCAAAGTTTATAGGGCAGCTTCATGATCATCAGGGACCCAGGTTCCTTCTATCTTGTGGCTCCACCAGCCTCATCATGTAGCTTTCATCTTGTGGTACAAGATGTTTGAGCTTCATTTGTACATCTGGACACAACACTTCTACTTACATCACACTGGCTGGAATGTAGTTACATGGCCAAACCTACCTTCCAGCAGGCTGTGAAATGAAGTCTTTATTTTAGATAGTCAAGGGCCCAACTGAAAATCTAGGAAAAAATGGAAAAGAAGACAACATGTATAGCGGAAGAAATAGCCATCCTGACATACAACCTGAACCAGGACCCTGGCCTACCTAGGTTCAAAGGTAAAGCTTCTGTCCTCTGGCCTGCTCCAAGAAAGCAGCCTGGCACTTCTCTGTCAGAAGCAAAAGTTTAACAGCTGCAAACCTAATGGAATGAGTCTTGAATGGGTAACCAAGTAAAGTAATGTAGGCATCAAGAAATTGATTTCCATCGCTTAAATATGCCTGTTGTTTTTAAACTTTCCTTTGAAAACAAGTTTAAAATTAATTCAGAGTTAAGTAAAACACAAAATAAAATGGCAGTCTATATTTTACAGTGCATTAAATGGCAATTAGTCCCTTAGCCTCCACCTTACTTTTGCTTTGTGACTTCTGAATTTCCAAGGGAAAGAAGGGAAATGGGCCATATAAATTTTCAGGGATTATTTATCTGTTAAGGACATGAATCATAGTTGTTAAATCAGGAAATGCTTATAAAACTGCAATACGTAAAGGAAAGTGAGCATGTGCACGCAAATGTTCAAAGACAGGTATGAAAACATTTCTGTTGGGAAGGTAAAATTTGGGCGGGAGGGAACTTTGAGATTTTTAGAGATTTGGGTCAACCTCCAAATAAACATTCTTTTGCCATGCTCTCTTTTCTTACCAAATGATAGTCTCGTATCTTAACTTCAGATTCCTGTTGTCCCGAAATATTTTTCCTTTTACTATTTTGTTCCCTAATGCAGTACATCCTGGTATTAACACTATTTTCCAGAAGCTCAATCTTGAAACTATCTTTGAGCACCAAATCTTAATAAGCACTCCCTATACCAACTTCCCCAAACAGCAGGTCTATACAGTCTTCCTTGGTACCTACTTGCATTCAATCCATTCCCGTGTTATCACCCAATAAAGGCCACTTTAAAAACTCACTGTCGGGGAGTCGATTCTGACTCATAGCAACCCCATAGGGTTTCCAAGGCTGTAAATCTCTATGGAAGCAGACTGTCACATCTTTCTCCAGAGGAGCTGCTGGTGGTTTCAAACCACTGAACTTTCAGTTAACAGTTGATCATTTTACCTACCATGCCACCAGGGCATTATAACAAATGCTGTTATTTCCAAATTGGCCTTCTTTTTCTAGCTGGTTTATTTTACCTATGTATGCCCCCTACTCCCCATCCCCACTCCCCATCTCATCATCTCACTTGGGAAGAGAAAGCAACTGTAGGATCGAAACCCAGCTCAGATTTTTCTAGACACAGACAGTGGAAGGACAGGAGCCTGAGAAATTTAGATTGTGGGTGAGAGCATGTTGGGTGAATCTAGGCTAGATTTAAGTGAGCACCTTCCCCACTGCCCCGCCAAAAAAAAGACAGTTGCCATTGAGTTGATTCTGACTCAGGGTGACCCCATGTGTGTCAGAATAGAACTGCCCTCCGTAGGGTTTTCATGGCTGTAACCTGGAACTAGATCACTAGGCCTTTTTTTCAGGCACCTCTAGGTGGCTTTGAACCATCAACCTTTCTGTTAGTAGTCAAGTGCTCATCCGATTGTTCCACCCAGGTCAGAGGGTGCTAACAGACTGGAAGAAGATTGAAGAGATCAAAGGACTGGGTATCTGTATGAGGCTGAAGATCAAGTGTTGGAGGAGTGAAGAGAGGAGAGAACTGAAAGTACCAGAAGTTCAGACCGAGGCTGAGATTGTGGGTCAAGATTTCAGAGGTGGAGAGGTTCTGAGTGATGACAGGAGCCAGGGTGTATGGGTCAGAGCAGATGAGTTAGTAGAGAGGAAGAGACAGCTGCTGTATTTAAAGAGTTGCCACAACTGAAAAGCAGGGTTTAGGGTGAGTTGGCCACATGGTCACTGTCTTAGTCATCTAGTGCTGCTGTAACAGAAATACCACAAGTGGTTGCTTTAACACAGAAATTTATTCTCTCACACTCTAGTGGGTTACAAGTCCAAATTCAGGGTGTCAGCTCCAGGGGAAGGCATTCTTTCTCTGTCAAATCTGGAGGAAGATTCCTTGTCATCAATCTTCCCTGGTCGAGGAGCTTCTCAGGCACGGGGACCCCAGGTCCAAAGGACCTGCTGTGCTCCCAGTGCTGCTTTCTTACTGGTGTGAAGTCCCCAACTCTCTGCTTGCTTCCCTTTCCTTTTATCTCTTGAGAGATAAAAGATGGTGCAGACCACACCCCAGGGAAACTCTCTTTAAATTGGATTGGGGAGGTGACCTGAGCAAGGGTGGTGTTACAATCTCACCTCATCCTTTTAACACAAAATTACAATCACAAAATGGAGGACAACCACTCAATACTGGGAAGCATGGCCTAACCAAGTTGATACACACATTTTGGGGGGAACATAATTCAATCCATGACAGTCACCGATGTCCCCAATGGTGGAGGCACAAGTTGGTGCTGAAAGATGAGACAGGTGCTGAAGATGTCAATGAAACAAGGTAGCAAACCAGTAGCTTAGCAGATGATGACAATAAGAGGTGTAGCTATATAGCATGCATCTTAAAGTAGGAGGGCCTACTACTCAAGGAGAGGAAGCCCCACTCAAGAATGTCAACCTCTTCCTTAGGCCCTAAGGGAGACTTATAGGAGGATAAGTGGCCTCCTGTATCATTCAGGAGGCCCTGGGTGGTGCAAACAGTTAAGCCCTTGGCTGCTAACTGGAGGTTAGAGGTTCAAGTTCACCCAGGAGCATCTCAGAAGAAAGTCCAGGAGATCTACTTCTGAAAAAATCAGTCATTGAAAACTGTATGGAGCACAGTTCTGCTCTGACACACATGAGATCGCTATGAGTTGGAATAGACTCAAGGGCAAATGGTTTTCATATCACTCAAGTCACAGCACAACATAGACAGCATATTCATTTTGGACAATTCTAGGAGCGTGTAATAGAGATTATTCACAAAGGTGTGGAAAGAGTATGGGGAATCCACAAGAGATAGTGCAGTACCCAGGGCTAGTTACAGAGGGGAGCTCTTACCATCCTTAGGCCTGAAGGGGCAAAGGCAAGAAGCCATGACCAGAGCTCCAAAGAGAAAGCTGTGTGCACAGGGTCACTGACATCCACAGGAACCCTGCCAGGAAGAAGGTGGGGAACAAATGCATACCTTACTGTCCTCTCTCCCTTCCTCTTTGCTCAGTCCCCGAGCATAGAGGAGGTAGAGAGTGCGGGAACCTCTTTGGTGTAATCCCTACAGGTCAGCCTCCCTGGGCAGAGAGCAGGGAGAGGGAGGCGTGTGGAGAGTGCAACATTTGGAGGGACAAGGTGGAAGACAACCATGACATCTTGATTTCTGTGACGCTCCTATGATCATCACCACTTCCTCCTCTTTCTCCCTTCTCATTGAGAGAGTATTCATTTGGAACTTCAATATTACATTGTTAATTATCACCCAGGAGCTGTTCAGGAGAAAATTCCTGGTGATCTGCTCCCGTAAAGATTACTGCGTAAAAAACCCTATGGGGCAGTTCTACTCTGTCACATAGGGTCTCTATGAGTCATATCAAAATTGATGGCACACACCAACAGCAACAGAAGAAACAAATTTTCACTTGTCAGTAAAATATAATAGATAACAGTAACTAAAATTCATTAAGGACTTAATATGGTCATGCACTGGAGTGAGCATGTTTATGGATTAGTTTATTTAATTTTCACAGCAACTCTATAAGGTAGGTAAAATGATTAATTTCCAGGACTTTATTTTGTATAAAAGAAGAATGAGCCCAAAAAACATAAAGAATTTGCCCAAAGTTACTTCTAAATCGGATCAACAAAACACTCAGGACAGTGCCTTATCATGGGATAAGTGCTAGAACATTTTTAGCCATTGTTTTTTTTTTTTTTTTTTTTGTAATTTTTATTGTGCTTTAAGTGAAAGTTTATAGATTAAGTCAGCTTCTCACACAAAAACTTATATATACCTTGCTACACACTACCAATTACTCTTCCTCTAATGAGACAGCCCGCTTCCACCCTCCACTCTCTCTTTCCATATCCATTTTGCCAACTTCTAACCCCCTCTACCCTCTCATCTCCCCTCCAGGCAGGAGGTACCAACATAGTCTCAAGTGTCCACCTGTACCAAGAAGCTCACTCCTCACCAGCATCTCTCTCCAACCCATTGTCCAGTCCAATCCATGTCTGAAGAGTTGGCTTCGGGAATGGTTCCTGTCCTGGGCCAACAGAAGGTCTGGGGGCCATGACCACAAGGGTCCTTCTAGTCTCAGTCAGACCATTAAGTCTGGTCTTTTTACGAGAATTTGGGGTCTGCATCCCACTGCTCTCCTGCTCCCTCAAGGATTCTCTGTTGTGTTCCCTGTCACGGCAGTCATCGGTTGTAGCCAGGCACTATCTACCTCTTCTGGTCTCAGGCTGATGTAGTCTCCGGTTTATGTGGCCCTTTCTGTCTCTTGGACTCATAATTACCTTGTGTCTTTGGTATTCATTCTCCTTTCCTCCAGGTGGATTGAGACCAATTGATGCATCTCAGATGGCTGTGTGCTAACGTTTAAGGCCCCAGATGCCACCCTCCAAAGTGGGGTGCAGAATGTTTTCTTAATAGATTTTATTATGCCAATTGACTTAGATGTCCCCTGAAACCATGGTCTCCAAACCCCTGACCCTGCTATGCTGGCCTTCAAAGCATTCAGTTTATTCAGGAAATTTCTTTGCTTTTCGTTTAGTCCCATTGTGCTGACTTCACCTGTACTGCATGTTGTCTTTCCCGTAACCTAAAGTAGTTCTTATCTATTATCTAATTAGTGAATACCCCTCTTCCTCCCTCTCTCCCCACTCTCATAATCATCGGAGAATATTTTCTTCTCTGTTTAAACTATTCCTGTAGTTCTTATAATAGTGGTCTCGTGCAATATTTATCCTTTTGCAACTAATTTCACTCAGCATTATTTCTTCCAGATTCCTCCATGTTATGAAATGTTTCACAGATTCATCACTCTTCTTTATTGATGTATTGTACTCCATTGTGTGAATATACCATAATTCATTTATCCATTCATCCATTGATGGGCACCTTGGCTGCTTCCATCTTTTTGCTATTGTAAACAGTGCTGCAATAAACATGGGTGTGCATATGTCTGTTCGTATAAAGGCTCTTATTTCTCTAGGATATTCTATTTCTAGCTTTTTAAGGAAGCCCCAAAACGATTTCCAAAGTGGTTGTATGATTTGACATTCCCACCAGCAGTGTATAAGTGTGCCAGTCTCTCCACAGCCTCTCCAACAATTATTATTTTGTGTTTTTTGGATTAATGCCAGCCTTGTTGGAGTGAGATGAAATTTCATGGTAGTTTTGATTTGCATTTCTGTAATGGCTAATGATCATGAGCATTTCCTCATGTATCTGTTAGCTACTTGAAATCTTCTTTAGTGAAGTGTCTATTCATATCTTTTGCCCATTTTTTAATTGGGTTATTTGTCTTTTTGTAGTTGAGGTTTTGGAGTATCATGTAGATTTTAGAGATCAGGCGCTGATCAGAAATGTCATAGCTAAAAGCTTTTTCCCAGTCTGTAGATAGTCTTTTTACTCTTTTGGTGAAGTCTTTGGATGAGCATAGGTGTTTGATTTTTAGCAGCTCCCAGTTATCTAGTTTTTCTTCTACATTGTTAATAATGTTTTGTATACTGTTTATGCCACGTACTAGGGCTCCTAATGTTGTCCCTATTTTTTTTTCCATGATCTTTATCATTTTAGATTTTATATTTAGGTCTTTGATCCATTTTGAGTTATTTTTTGTGCATGGAGTGAGATATGGGTCTTGTTTCATTTTCTTGCAGATGGATATCTAGTTATGCCAGCACCATTTGTTAAAAAGACTGTCTTTTTCCCATTTAACTGTTTTGGGACCTTTGTCCCTGCTTTTTCTGTTATTGATTTCCACTTTTATGGCCTTATGGTCAGAGAAGATGCTTTGTAATATTTCAGTGTTTTGGATTCTCCTAAGGCTTGCTTTATGACCTAATATGTGGTCTATTCTAGAGAAAGTTCCATGTGCACTAGAAAAGAAAGCATAAATGGCTGCTGTTGGGTGGAGTGTTCTGTATAAGTCTATGAGGTCAAGTTGGTTGATTGTGGCATTTAGATCTTCCATGTCTTTATTGAGCTTCTTTCTGGATGTCCTGTCCTTCACCGAAAGTGGTGTGTTGAAGTCTCCTACTATTATTGTGGAGCTGTCTGTCTCACTTTTCAATGCTGATAGAGTTTGTTTTATGTATCTTGCAGCCCTGTCATTGGGTGCATAAATATTTAATATGGTTGTATCTTCTTGGTGTATTGTCCTTTTAATCATTATATAGTGTCCTTCCTTATCCTTTCTGATGGATTTAACTTTAAAGTCTATTTTGTCAGAAATTAATACTGCCACTCCTGTTCTTTTTTGATTGTTGTTTGCTTGATGTATTTTTTCCATCCTTTGAGTTTTAGTTTGTTTGTGTCTCTAAGTCTAAGGTGCGTCTCTTGTAGGCAGCATATAGACAGATCTTGTTTTTTAATCCATTCTGCCACTCTCTGTCTCTTTATTGGTGCATTTAGTCCGTTTACATTCAGTGTAATTATGGGTAGGTATGAATTTAGTACTATCATTTTGATGTCTTTTTTTGTGTTGTTGACACTTCCTTTTTCCCACTTAATTTTATGTGCTGAGTGGATTATCTTTATATATTGTCCTTTCCTCATATTTGTTGTCCTTGATTTTGTTTCTGCTGAGTCTCTATTTTTTTCTTGTATTTTATTTTGATGAGTTGGATAGTTTGTCTCCTTTGTGGTTACCTTATTATTTACCCCTATTTTTCTAAATTTAAACCTAACTTTTATTTCTTTGTATCACCATATCCTCCTCTATGATTACCTTTCTTAGTCCCTCTTTATTATTTTAATGTTGTCTCCTTTTACATAATAACATCACTGTTTCCCTGTTTTGAGCTTTTTTTTTTAATAACCTTGCTTTGTTTTTTTGGATTTCCCTGTCTGGGTTGACTTCTGGTTGCTCTGCCCAGTTTTCTAGTCTTGGATTGATACCTGGTATTGATTTTCTAACCAAAGAACTCCCTTTAGTAATTCTTGTAGTTTTGGTTTAGTTTTTACAAATTCCCTAAACTTGTGTTGATCTGGAAATGTCTTAATTTCACCTTCATATTTAAGAGACAGTTTTGCTGGATATATGATTCTTGACAGGCAATTTTTTTCCTTCAATATTTTAAATATGTCATCCCATCGCCTTCTTGCCTGCATGTTTTCTGCTGAGTAGTCTGAGCTTATTCTTATTGGCTCTCCTTTGTAGATGACTTTTCGTTTATCCCTCACTGCTCTTTTAATTCTCTCTTCATCTTTGGTTTTGGCAAGCTTGATTATAATATGTCTCAGTGACTTTCTTTTAACATCTACCTTATGTGGAGTTCGATGAGCATCTTGGGTAGATATCTTCTCATCTTTCACAATATCGGAGAAGTTTTCTGCCAACAAATCTTCGACAATTTTCCTCTGTATTTTCTGTTATCCCTCCCTGTTGTGGTACTCCAATCACTCATAGGTTATTTCTCTTGATAGAGTCCCACATGATTCTTAAAGTTTCTTCACTTTTTTAAATTCTTTTATCTGGTTTTTCTTCAAATAAACTAGTGCCAAGTGATATATCTTCGAGTTCAGAAATTCTAGCTTCTACTTGCTCAGTTCTGCTCCTCTGACTTTCTATCGAGCTATCTAGTTCTGTAATTTTATTGTTAATCTTCTGAATTTCTGATTGCTGTCTATGGATTTTTCCAGCTTATTCAATTTTTTATTGTGTTCCTGAATAATCTTTCTAATTTCTTTATCTGTGCTTTCCTTGGCTTGTTCTGTGTATTGCCTCATTTCCTTCCTGATGTCTTGAAGGGTTCTGTATATTAAACTTTTGTATTCTGCATCTGGTAATTCCAGGAATGCACTTTCATTTAGAAGATCCCCATATTCTTTGTTCTGAGAGCCTGTTGGGGTGATCGTGGTCTGTTTCTTTATGTGACTTTGTATTGACTGTTGTCCCCAAGTCATCTATGAGTTATTGTATTGGTTTATGCTTGCTCACTGTGTTGTAGCTGCTTGCTTTGTTTTGTTTTGGTATACCTCTACGGGTTGCTTGACTAAGCTAGCTTGATTATTTTCACCTTTGGAGGTCTGGTGTCCTGTCCCCAGCAGGCTACAGCTGTTGTCAGGTATATCAGTGTAGGAGTCCATTCAGTTTTCTTGTATGACTTCAGCTCAGGTTTCCAGGTAGCTGCTCATCAAGTTGGTGGTACAGGCTCTGTCCTATAGTTTTAGAGGGGTGTGGGTGATTGGTGTATATACCGGTATCTGATTGCAGCAAGGGGTCATGCTCTGAACAAGGCAGGGAGCTGAGAACCGACCCCCAAGTGTCTCTGAGGAAAGTGCATCCCAGTTCCCTAAAGCATGCAGGTGGGTGGGCTCTGCAGAGGGACCATGGGCACCCAAAGTTTTTGGTTGTAAGGCCTGGGAGGTACCAGTTATCCTTGGACCTGTGTCGAGGGTGGCTGGGTGACCTGAGTGGAGCTACCAATCCTTAGGTTCCTGATGTGGGTGGGTGAAGACCTTGTTTAGTAGGCAATGCAATGTCAAACATCAAACACCCCCCTCTCCCCTGCACAGCTGAAATAGTTGGAGTCTGCCAACAAGGGCCTATTCTCTCGAAATAGGCCCACATAGGTCCATGCAGAGGGGAAAGATGCTCAAAGTCCATGGACAGTTTATGCCTGGACAGGAGATGCTTTTGTCCCGAGCTCCTCCAGTTACTGGAGCTGGCAAATTATCTTTTCCCCCAGTTGCAAATTTTTTCCTTCCCCAAGGCCAGGAGAATGGCTCTAGGTGCTCAACAGAACCTATCTCAGGCCCAGGGAATTCAGCCACTGAAGCCAGCTTGGGGGTAGGGGGTGCTTTAAAATATATGCAAATACTTAGCTTTTGCTGAGAGCACCGTTAGTCTCTGGTTCCGGAGGTGTGAGTAGGCTGTGTGGCCGGCTGCTTCTCCCTGAGGAAACTGTGGCTAAACACTAGTACCAGCCTGCCACCTCGGCTCCAGGGATGGTGCCTGAGGGCTCCCTGTGATTCAGGTCCAGTAACTTCTCTGCACTTCTGAACCATCTTTTCCTCTCCCTGCCCCTCTGTTCATTTTCTAAGCTTGCCTTTGAAGCTCAGGGCTACCAGCTTGTCACAAATATACTCGTTTCACTTGTGTTTTCGGGTCTTTGTTGTAAAGAGGGCTTGCCAGAAGCATCTGTCTATTCCGCCATCTTGGCTCTGCCTCTAAGGTATATCTAGCCATTCTTATTAATATAGATCTATACTGGAGCCTGGAGGTGTGGTGGTTAAGAGCTCAGCTGCTAACCAAAAGATTAGCAATTCAAACTACTAGCCACTCCTTGGAAGCCCTATGGGGCAGTTCTCTTCTGTCCTATAGGGTCACAATGAGTCAGAATCAACTTGACGGCAACGGTTTTTTATTATTTTTTGCACTGTTAATGCAAGGTCCCTGTGTGGTGCCAATGGTTTACGCTTGACTACTAACCTAAAGGTTCACTGTTCCAACCCACCCAGTGGCACCACAGAAGAAAGACCTGGCAATCTGCTTCCATAAAGATTTTTGTTGTTGTTAGCTGCCATTGAGTTGATTCGGACTCCTGTCAACCCCATGTGTGCAGAGTAGAACTGCTCCATAGGATTTTCAAAGTTGTTACCTTTCAGGGGCAGATCACTAGGCCTATCTTCTGAGGCCCCTCTGGGTGGGTTCAAACCACCAAGCTTTAGGTTAGTAATCAAGCACAAACTACTTGCACTACCCAGGAACTTCATCTAAGAAAACTCAATGGAACAGTTCTATTGTGTAACGCATGGGGTTGCCATGATTCTAAATCAACTCCACGGCAACAAGTTTTTTTGTTTGTTTGTTGCTTTTTATAACTTAACCTTGAAGGGCCCACCACCCTTCTGTCAAATTGTCGTACTGTGGTGGCTTGCATGTTTCTGTGATGCTGGTATCTATGGCTGGTATTTCAAATGCCAGCAGGGTCATCCATGGTGGACAGGTTTCAGTGAAGCTTCCAAACTAAGACAGACTAAGAAGGCCTGGCAATCTACTTTGAAAAATTAGCCAGTGAAAACTCTTTGGATCACAACAGAATATTGTCTGATACAGTACTGGAAGATAAGTCCCCCTCCCCAGGTTGGAAAGCACTCAAAATACACTGTAGCTGCAACAGTGGGTTTGAGCATACCAATGATTGTGGAGAAGGTGCAGGACTGGGCAATATTTCACTGTTATGTGTGGGGTCTCCATGAGTTAAAGCCCGTGGGACAACGACAATATACTGTTAATAATCCTGGTAGTAACAATTCTGTTAGGTAAGTATTCTATCTCCATTCTGCATATTAAAGGAACAAAACTCTGAGAAGGCATATCTCCAGCCAGTGATGGTGCAGGTCTTCTGATAGCAGGCAGGGCTCTTTCTGCTACATCACATTTTTGTTCATTGTTCCTGCTGCCGATCGGTGAGGTGAAACTCCCAGTCACTTTTCTCAGCCTGGTCACTTTCCCAGTCAGATATCAACAGGCTGGCATCTCTATTACATTTCATTTATCCTGCCTGGAATTATCCGAAAGCCCAGAATGAATTTTTGAAGGAAGGCTTGTGTTTTTAGCCACAGAAAGTTGTTGGCATTTTCTTAATTTTGATTTTAATAGAGACTTAAATCTGCAACACTTACAAGATTTTTTATTGGTCCTTACTCTCTATTTTACTGGGAAACAGTAAATATGCCACCCTACTTCCCATCACTGCAGAGTTGAAATATCTCTGCACTGTGGAGCATTTTAACCATGGCCAGCCCTCTACCACCAAGCGTTTACTTCCTGGGGTGAAACACAGATAATGCACAATGCTCACATGGGCATGGTTTTTCCGGCTATTTGAATTTTTTTATTTACAGAGGTCAAGGACTTCTTGATTTAAAATTCATAGAATTCCTGTTTGTAGAGCAAGTGAAACTCAGCCTGGATGTTTTAAAGTTTAACCCTCAGGGAACCAAGAGAAAACTAATCCCGAGCCTTGATTCACACCAAGAGCATTCTTAGGAGTTCTGTACAGGTCCTGAGAGCAAGCCTGCTGGACTGTGCGGAAATTTCCCTGTTATATTCTGAGCCCTATGATCATGGACAAGAGATTTAACCCTCCTGGGTCTTGATTTCTTTTTTGTGTGTACGAATGATCACTTTTTATTGTGTATCTGTACATCTTTACATACACACACATATTTACCTTTTACCAGAGTGAAATGATGGTCCACATGCTATTTTATAACCTATTTTCCCTGTCAATACATTTTAATGTTACCTAAACTCAGTCCAAATTGAAATTGGCCCTTTTTTCTTTTTTCCACAAAATGTTCAAACTAGGATACAATCCAGGGCTACATGGTGCATCTGGTTGTTTTGTCTCTTAATTCTTTCTTAAATCTAGGAAAGTCCCCACCCACTCTTTTTTCCCATAACACAGACTTTTTGATGAGCCCAGGCCAGTTATCCCACCCTCTGGATTTGTCTTGTTGCTTCATTGTGTCTTTTACTTTGCTGCCTCTATCCTCTTTATTTTCAATAAACTAGAAATTAGATCTAAAGACTTGAAGGATTTTAAATTTTAAACATTTTTTGCTAAAGTTGATATTAGGCCATAAAACAAACCCTGATAGGAGACACTAATATCTAGCTGACCCAGTATTAAACCACTGGCTTAGGATGATGACAGTTGGATCCCTCCATTGAACAGCGACTTTCTCCCCATGTAACTGGAAAGTGATCTGTGTGGTGTTACTTTGGCACTATGTGATTGACCAGTTTCCCATCAACACAATATATTATATTTGATAATCCATATATGGGTCAATCATTTTATTAGAAGTTATAGAATAATTTTATAATTCTGTTATGATTTCTACGTTAGTAACTGCCATTTTTCTTTATGGATCACAATTTCTTCCACTGACTAATCCAATCACTCCTTCAAGAAACCTTTTCTGACACCTATATTGGATAGCCTCTGTCCAATTAACTCTGATTCATGGAAACCTTGTGTACAACAGAACAAAATGCTGCCGGGTCCTATATTATCATCACAGATCGCTGGCATATTCACATCCATTGTTGCAGCTATTGTGCCAATTCATTTCATCGATGGTCTCCCTTGTGCTCACAAACCCCCATCTTCACCAAACATGATGTACCCCTCCAGTGATTGATCCCTCCTGATGACATGTCCAAAATAAGTGAGTCTGATAATGTTCTGTTGTGATTTATAAGGTTTTCATTGGTTAATTTTTGGAAGTAGATCACCAGGCTTTTCTTCCTACTGTCTTAGTATGGAAGCCCTACGGAAACTTGCCTACCATGCGTGACCCTGATGGTATTTGAAATCCTGGTGGCATTTTGACACCTACTCTGGAGATAATGGTACAAAGAAAATAAGGCCCAAGCCTTGTCCTGAGATCAGCTATAGAATAAATATGCTGAACTATTGACAAGTGGAAGATTCCATGAGTGGAATAGGTTGGCAGGGTTCTTTCTCCTTCTATCATGCAAGCTCTTTGGGATATACATGGAAGTAGGAATAGTAGAGGGAAAGCAGCAGTGATTATTTGAAGGTGTTCTAAGTTGCCCCTTACATTCTTTTAGGGCTTGGAATTTTGCCCCTGCTCAGACCACCCTCCATCCTTTCTCATTTACTTGCTCGCTAAATATCTCCACTACAAAAGCCCATTACCCCTGCAATGCAAAGGTCAAAACACAGCAGTACCAAAAAGCAGTTTGAATAAATAAACTCCCAGTTCATTATTCTTTGGATGGCACACCCTTCTGGATTGAGATACTTAACATCAGATTAGTTTTCATTAAAGTGTTAACATATTTCTAAAGGGATACAGTTTTCCAGCAGAACATCTGAAACCCGGTGCAGAAGTAAAGAACGCGGCATTGCAGCTGCATCTGCTTCAAATTATGCTCCGCCAAGGACAAAAATACAGCCCGATGAGTCTAAAAATACTGCTTAGTTGTTAGCCAGAAATATTTATTCTTGGATTCATAAAATGTAGGCCATGTGAAATATGTGGGGGGCATGTACTTTCAAAAAAAAAAAATTGACCAAAGAAACAGAAGAAGTTAAAACACACATTAAAAGCCCTTTATTGAAGGAAAGGGAGAAGGTGAAACTGGTAAGTCTTACGAGGCTTATAAAATTGTTAAAATCTCAGGATGTAAGGCACAGAAATTTGTGTTTTAACACAAAAGCCACTGTTATGGATTGAATTGTGTCCCCCCAAATACCCATTGTAAATCCTTATCTCTTTGCCTATGGTCGAAGTGAAGAGGATTTGAACCACTTACTGTTGAAGGTCAAAGACCACAGTGTTCAGTGTGGATTACACTTTAGACAACAAAAATCCTCACAACTGGACCAATAAGCAGCACCATGGTAAATGGAGAAAAGAATGAAGTTGTCAAGGATTTCATTTTACTTGTATCCACGATCAACACCTGTGGAAACAGCAGTCAAGAAATCAAAAGATACATTCGCATTACAAATCTGCCATAAAAGACCTCTTTAAAGTGTTAAAAAGCAAAGATGTTACCTTGAGGACTAAGGTGTGCCTGACCCAAGCCATGGCGTTTTCAGTTGCCTCATATGCATGAGAAAGCAGGACAATGAATAAAGAAGACCAAAGAAAAATTGACAACTTTGAATCATTGTGCTGGTGAAGAATATTGACTATACCATGGGTTGCCAGAAGAACGAACAAATCTGTCTTGGAAGAAATACGGCCAGAAAACTCATTAGAAGCAAGGATAGCAAGAATTCGTCTCACATACTTTGAACATGTTATCAGGAGGGACCAGTCTCTGGAAAGGACATCACGCTTCGTAAAGTAAGCATCAGTGAAGAAAAAAAAGACCCTCAATAAGTTGGATTGACACAGTGGCTGCCACAGCAAGCTCAAGCATAACAATGATTGTGAAGATGGTGCAGGCCTGGGCAGTGTTTCACTCTGTTGTATATAGGGTCGCTGTCAGAACAAACTGGACAGTACCTGAGAAAAACAACATGCCTGTGGTTATAATCCCTCTTGGGAATGCGTTGTCTTTGTTATGTTAATGAGGCAAGGTTAGTGTGGGGAGTATCTTGATTCTATCTCTCCCGACTTCTAAATTGTGAGAAAACAAATTTCTGTTTGCTAAAGCCATCTGCTTGTGGTATTTCTCTTATAGCAGCACTAGATAATTAAGACAGAATTTGGTACTGAAACCTGGGAGTGCTGCTCTAACAAATAACTACAATGTGGAAGTGGTTTTGGAATTGGGTATTGGGTAGAGGCTGGAAGAGTTTCAGGGCACCTAATAGTAAAAGCCTAGATTGCCTTGAAATGACTGTCGGTAGAATTATGGGCATCAAAAGGCAATTCTGGTGAAGACTCAGAAACAAGTGAAAAGAACTATAGGGAAAACCTCTATTGCCTTAAAGAATACATATGGCATCAGCAATAGATTGTTGCTAGAAATGTGGAAGCTAAATGTGCTTCTAGTGAGGCTTTAAAAGAAAATGATAAACATGTGACTGGACAATGGCGGAAGGGCCATGTTTTTTATGCCGTGGTAAAGAGCTTGTCTGAATTATGTTGAAATGTTTGATGAAATGTAGAATTTGTAAATGATGAACTTAGATATCTGGCTGGTGAGATTTCTAAGCAAGATCTTAAAGGGGCCATGTGGACTCTGCTTGTCACATACAGTAAACCGTGAAAGCAAAGCGATGAGGTTAAAAATGAACTGTGCATAATGAAAACACAGCTTAAAGATTTGGAAAATTCTGCTGTACAAACTAAGGACATGTGTCCTAGAATGCTCGCCAGTGACAAGGCTATGCAATCTTTTGTTAAAGAGATTAAGCCTGTGACTGATGGATCTAACCAAGTACCACAGCAGAAAAGCCATCAACATAGACTGAAGGAGACAGAGAAATAATGAAAGAAAAGAACACTGTCTGCCTCTTGTAATTCTACAGACATGAAACAGGCCAAAGGAGTTACATCTCTTGTTTTCCAAGAAAAGAAAAGGACCATCCCTAGAGCAGCTCGGAGATCAGCAGAACCATCAGAAGGAGCATGAGAAGCAGGGCCTTCTCAGTTTCAAAGGGTGGGGCCACAGTCTCCTGGATCTTAAAGGGTGGGACCATAGCCTCCTAGGTTTTAAAGAGTCAGATCTTCACCAACTCAGTTTCAGAGTGTGGGGCTGCCATTAAGGTGTGCCAGGAGGATGGGGTTGCTGCCCAAAGCTGAGGGGGTGGGCTTGCCATGTCCAAGGGGCAGAAGAATGGGGCCTGCCATGGCTGAGGGGGTGGAGTCACCACTCAGATGGAATAGAAGAATGGGGTCACCCAAACCCAAAGGAGCAGGGCTACCATCCCAGTGGGCCAAGAAGCCAGAACTGAAGCCCAGGGCGTAGGGGCCTCCACCCAGAATCTAAAGCACATGGCCAACACCCAGGGTCTGGATGACAGGGCGATTGCCCAGATAGTTTCAGAGAAGAGAGTATTATTTCCAACTCTTGAGAACTAATGCAATTTGTTCTTATGGGCTTTGGATTTGCTTGGTGCCCATTATCCTTTTTTCTTCCAATTTCTACCATTAGTAATGGAAATGTCTACCTTGTGCCTTTTTCACCATTGTACTTTGGAAGCAGATAACCTGTATTCTAGATTTTAGAGGTCCACAGATGAAGAAGAATTTTGACTCAGGGTGGAATATGCCTAAAGTCTCACCCATATTTGATTTAAGTGATTCAGAAGATGAGATTTGGGACTTGGAGTGGATTTAAGACTTTTGGGATGATATGATGGGGTGAATGTGTTTTGCATGTGGGAAGGTTATGGATTTTGGGGGACCAAAGGGTGGAATGTTATGGATTGAATTGTGTCCCCCCAAAATATGTGTTGTAAATCCTAACCTCTATGCCTACTGTCATAATCCTATTTGGGAATGGATTTTTTTTATGTTAATGAGGCAGGGTTAGTATAGGGTGTATTTTGAGTCAATCTCTTATGATATATAAAAGATATTAAGCAAGCAAGGGAGCAGAGTAGAGACTGGGGAAGAAACATGCTGTCATGGATTGAATTGTGTCCCCCCAAAATATGTATCAACTTGGTGAGGTCATGATTCCCAGTATTGTGTGGCTGCCCTTCATTTTGTGATATGATGTAATTATCCTATGTGTTGTAAATCCTGATCTCTATGGTATTGAGGGAGGATTAGAGGCAGTTATGTTAATGAGACAGGACTCAATCTACAGGATTAAGTTGTCTGTTGAGCCAATGTCTTTTGAGATATAAAAGAAAGAATTGAGCAGAAAGGAAAGGTACCTCATGCCACCAAGAATGAAGAACCAGGAGGGCAGTTTATCCTTCAAACCCTGTACCTGAGAAGCTCCTAGTCCAGGGGAAGATTGATGACAAGGACCTTCCCCCAGAGAGAAAAACCTTCCCCTGGAGCTGATACCCTGAATTCAGACTTCTAGCCTCCTAGACTATGAGAGAATAAATTTATCTTTGTTAAAGCCATCTACTTGTGTTATTTCTGTTATAGCACCACTAGGTAACTAAGAGTCAGTCATTGATTAAGGTGTCCCCTGGGGAACATAAATTCCTGGGCTCCCCCAGTTCTGAGCAAGCTCTAGTGCCAGCTTCAGGGCAGCCTTCAGAAAAGAGACCAAGTGCAGGCTGTTGGGATTGCAAATGCCCAGGGAGCAGGAAAATGAGAAGTGATAAAGGATTCCCTGGGCTGGAGCACTCACAGGGTCTTCAACACTAGAACAGTAATTTTCAAACTTCGTTTTAACTACAGATCATTAAACCTGTTGCCGTTAAGTCTATTCTGACTCATAGCGACCCTATAGGACAGAGTACAACAGTCCCATAGAGTTTCCAGGGAGTGCCTGGTGGAGTTGAATGGCCAACCTTTCGGTTAGCAGCCATAGCACTTAACTGCTACACCACGATGGTTTCCACAAATCTTAAGTAGGAAGAAACCCCTTCTAGGGAGTTCAGTACTTAATACAAGTAGTCCCCAGTTTATGACAGAATTTCTTTCTGATGACTCTGTAGTAAGTTGGTTCTGACTCAAGTTGAATACTTCTTTTTTTTTTTAGTTTTCATTATTATACCTTTTATTATCAGTATATTTATAAATCTGATCTTTATTTGTCTTTGGGGATTGGGAACATTCGTATAAACTTACAGATATATTTTAATACATACATTCATACATAAAATAATAAAACTTTACTCCAACAATGAAGAAGAGTGGGACAGCTTTGGCATTTTGTCAGTTGCAGTAATAACTCCACTTGTGGAAAGTTCTGGATCATCTTGATTTTCCCTAGGAAAGAGGATGGCATTTCTAGTCAGAAAATTAGTGAGAGTTGTCTGTATGGTCTTTTTCCTTTTTCCTTCATATATTTCGTGGTAACATCTCACAGCTTCCCGAATCTACCTACCAACTGTAGCAAAGCAATCACCATTTGGGTCCATGTTTTCAAGCAACCAAAGCCCCTGATTTAGTTTAGAAAACTACGTTTATACAATGGTGTTTTGAACAGTATAAAATTGAGCATCTGTGAGTGAAAATCTGAGAATGATAACATCAGCAAATTACACACTGAAACATTTTATGTAGTACATATAACTAACAATAAGATACACCAAAAAAAAAAAAAAGTCATATGTGGGGTTCCTCATAACTAGATATGTCATAAGTCAGAGACTACCTGTACTGATAAAAACAGAGTTGCTTTGGTTGATGAAGGGGAGATGGGAGCCCTCACCCCTCCTCCTCAATCCACTTTCTCTTCTAATCCCTCCTCCAGTCTCCACAGCCTTAGAGCTACTTAGAATGTTACCAGGGCAAAATCTCTAAAATCCTTTGTGTTGCTGAGCTTCAGTGTCTAGCGGTTCTATATTAAGTGGTTATTCATTCTAACGTGGTATTTTCTGAAGTATCAAGATTAAGAAGGTTGAATGCAGTCCTCTAGGAACAATCAGACTTTGAAGACCACGGGAGCAGTCCAAATGCTGCTTCATTCACAATCAATCCAATAGTCAGGCAAGGAGCCTGAGAATCACCTATGTAAAAAAAAAAAAAAAAAAAATGTAGACTGAGAGGAGCCAAGCATAATTCATTAATGCTAATAACAAGATACACCAGGAGACAAGAGTCTCCTCATAGCCATTATTTCATATTATCTCCAAACCACCCAGAGAGGTGGGTGGGGCAGAGATGTTATTCCCATTTGACAGGTGAGAAAACTGAAGCTCCTTGTGTGATTCGCCCAAGGCTACATAGGATTATGGTTTCCACCACCCACTAGCCAAGCTAGGTGCTTTTTCTGTAAAACCAGCCTACCTGGTCTCTTCTAGTTAGTCAGAAAAGGCCTTATAAAGAGCTATATCTCTGATCAAGGAGTAGGGAAAGATGATGTAGCACTTTTACCTAAGTCAAATCTTCCTTTGGAAGAAAAGTAGTTTCTATCTTTATGATTTGGTCAAAGAGATTTAGTTAAATTGAAAGTACCTGAATTTTAATAGTGGGTTTCACCACGTGCCAAGCACTATTCTAAGGGGCTTACATGTATTAATTCATTTAATCCTCACAACATCCAATGGAGAAGATACCATAATTATTTACATTTTATAGATGAGGAAGTGGAGGCACAGAAAGGGGCTAGTTTACAGAGGCACAATAGAAGGTCCCACAGAGAATATAGAGGAAATTCAAATCCCTAAAAAAGGCCAGACTTACTCAACCGGTAGAGACTAGAGGAATCCCTGAGACTATCGCCCTAAAATACCCTTTTAACTTGGAACTGAAGCCACTCCCAGAAGTCACCATTCAGCCAAATAATAGATTAAAAAAAAAAAAAAATAGATTAGCTTATAAAATAAACAATATCATTCCTGAATAATGTGCTCCCTTAAACAATTAACCATATGAGACCAAAAGGTCAACATTTATCCAAAAGCAAAGATGAGAAGGCAAGGAGGGGCAGGGAAGCTAGATCAAAGGAAACAGAACAAACAGAATGGAAATAATGAGAATGCTGACATATTGTAAAAATTGTAACCAATGTCACAGAACATCCTGTATAAAAATTGTTAAATGGGAACCTAATTTTCACCTAAAGCACAATAAAATATTTTTTAAAAGGGAGAGAGGGGCTAGTTTACTAGAAGAGAATTCCTGTAGTCCCAGCTAATAATAACAGCAATAACAAAAATGATACTTGCTGTCATGGATTGAATAGTGTCCCCCCAAAAATATGAGTCAACTTGGTTAGGCCACGATTCCCAGTATTGTATAGTTGTCCTTCATTTTGTGATTGTAATTTTATGTTGATAGGCTTAGGGTAGGATTGTAACACCACCCTTACTCAGGTCACCTCCCTGGTCCAAAGTAAAGGGAGTTTCCCTGGGGTATGGCCTGCACCACGTTTTACTCTCAAGAGATAAAAGGAAAGGGAGGTTGGCAAGAGTTGGGGACCTCATACCACCAAGAAAGCAGCATCAGGAGCAGAGCATATCCTTTGGACATGGGGTCCCTGCACCTGAGAAGCTCCTCCACCACAGGAAGGCTGAGGACGAGGACCTTCCTCCACAGCCGACAGAGAGAGAAAGACTTCCCCTGGGGCTGGCAACCTGAATTTGGGCCTGTAACCTACTGGACTGTGAGGGAATAAATTTGTCTTTGTTAAAGCTATCCACTTGTGGTATTTCTGTTATAGCAGCACTAGATGACTAAGACACTTGCCATTTATTGCATTTTTTTTACATACAGTTTTCTTCTCCATCCTCACAGTAAACCTTAGAGGTATTTCTATTTTCATTTCATAGATGAATAAGCTGAGGCTCAGAGTTCAAGGAAGGTGGCCACGATACTGGGTGGAAGATCACAGGCAGGTCCATTCAGATTCTTGGTTTCTGTTTCACACCCTCCCATACAACTGGTCTGATGAAAGCAGCTTTTGGTTATAGATTAGGCTCCCTGGGAGACAGATGTTAGCTCTAAACCCCAAATACTTCTAGGGCAATAATGCATTTCTTTCACAGAATAAAAAAATCCCAAAGGGCAGACTTTGTGGCTAGGCATTCCTAAGTACACCTGAGTCATCGCTAATTTTCAAGACTTCTTCTTTTTTTTTTTTTTAATAACTTAGCATCATTTTATTTAGGCAGCAAGTGACTGGGCCAAACAGCCTGAAGAATCAAATAAAATAACAAGTAAATAAAATTACTTGTGTTACAATTAACTGAATTATAAACACAGCACATTACTTGGTACATTTTAATGTATTTGTGGAAATATCAACGGCACTAGGTTAATAAAGTAGTTTCAGGAGATAAATAAAACAGTACCTAGCACACAGCACACAGTAGGCATTCAATAAATGTTATTTAAGCATTTTTATATGTATTAAATTATTGGAAGTCTGTCCTAAATAAAGAGGAGATGGTATATTTTTCTTCATCCTCTTCTTAAGCACCTCCATTTGTGGTAACTTTAAGGCTAGAATTTGGGAATTTCCATAAAGTTTTTCATTTACCAGTCAGCAAGAATGTATTGAGTAATAAGCACCGGATGGGGGAGGAGGGTAGAGAGTTTTCTTCTTCAACGTTTTTGTTGATGACTTGGATAATCGTTTTCTCTGTGTTTTTATATAATTAGTCAAATAGGGGAAATTGGCCCAAGTAACTTAGGAGAAACTTACTCAGCTAAAAGCAATGGGTCAAAAGCCATTAGTCTAAAGCGAGCAGGTTGGCACAACAATATGGACAAATGACAACTTGGTAAAGAATGAGTATTCCTGACTCCAGACCTTCACCAACTGGAACAGATCCACTTGGGGGAAAACAGTCAACATCCTTGGGAAGGAGGAGAACCCCCAAACCTTCTCTGTATAATTGCTGTCTACAGAGTTGTCGTGGAACCAGTAGGTACCTTCCCCCCTTCTCCCACTCCGCACCCCCTGGTCCCATAGAGCATTGTCTAGTCTTCCCTCCCACCTTGTCAGGCAGCCCACTGTGCCCTAGGGTAAAGAGGAGATCTTGTGACTTATCAGTGGGATGCACCAGAAGGCAATAAAAAAAAAAAAGTGGAAGGAGAGAAGGAAATAACTAGACTTGAAAATCCCTAAAAAGCAGTTCTATCACACACCCACTCCCTATTTGTCTAAGAAGCTGAAGGAATTAAGGCTGATGGTGTCCCAGATGTTCTCCCAGGGTTCACTGCCAGCCAGTGTACATCTGGTAAGATTTCCAGAGCTTTCCGTTGAGAGTAAATCGCAGCTCGACTTGTCTTACTACCCAGTCCTGCTCTCTCTCCTTCCACAATGTAGATTCCAAGAGAACTCCCCAGTAAATTTCCTTCATATTAATCTCCATCTTAGAGTATGCTTCCTGGGGATCCCAAACTGTGACAGCTAGTATAGGGAGTGGTCTGAGAAAGCAAACACTAATATGTGATTTTGGAACTGAATTACCCACTGCCCATGTGGCAAAGAACACCCCATCGCTGGTGGTAGGTGAGCAACAGACAGTCCCTGGTGCTAGATAGGGATGTAACTGTTAAAACTTTCAACGAGTGGTGAAATGGGATGGTATATTAGTGGAAAGGAATTCATTAAGTGGTGTTATGTATTAGATGTTTGAGAAATATGGGGAAATAATAAGGATAAGGTCAACGAACTGGATGACTACTGGTAAGCTCAACTGATGATCTAGCAAAAGGTAATTAAAAGCTGAAGGTGATTAAATTATAATTAAAAGCTAATAGTGAATACCAGAGGCCTTTCTTGGTAGCATATAAAGAACTCTCATTTCTTGCAGTGGAAGGGTTGAGAAAGCTGAGAACCAGCCCCAGCAATTAAGACAAGGAGCAAAGGCCCTGAGATCAGAGGGTGCATGTTTGAGAAACAGTGAAGAGACTGGTGTGGCTAAAGGAGAAGCAAGTAAAAGAGAAACAGGCTATACCATAAGGGAGGTAATAGGGGGTTGAGTGTGGAACCTAGAGCTTAGCAAGACAAGGAACAGAGGGGCCCCCAAAGCTGCAAACAAAGTAACAAGAAACGGACCAGGGCACAGGAACAAAGCCATTTCCCAGAACAATGGTGCAGGGTATCTAAAAATAGCCCACAAACTTCTTTAAAGTTGCCTTTCAGAAGCAGCTGAAGAAAACCAGGCCCAGAAACATGCACAGAACATCCACCTGTGACTGCTGTGTGACCATCCACCAGGGGCAGTGAGGAGCTACAGCCCCAGCCAGGGAATCGAACCCGGGAGCGAGACACTGCACAGGCGCGACACCCGTAATAAGTCCTGCTACCAATCCCAGAGGCCCCTGGGACAGGAGCCATCCTGGAAAGCTGTTTCGTGTGCACCTTAGTTAACATATCCCCATCTGTGTCTATGAATAAACGTGAATCTCTTCCTGTCCCAAAACCAAAAAACTCACTGCCGTCGAGTCGATTTCGACTCATAGTGACCCTACAGGACAGAGTAGAACAGCCCCACAGAGTTTCCAAGGAGCACCTGGCAGATTTGAACTGCCGACCTCTTAGTTAGGAGCCATAGCACTTAACCACTATACCACCAGGCCTGTCTTCTGTTTTTTGAGATGGGGGTAAGCGATGCTCTAGACCCTCCTCATCTCCACTTGCAAGCCTTTTCAATAAAGCTTTGCTCCTGTGGAAAACCACGTGCCTTACCTGCTCATTCTTGACCAGTAAGAGGCAAGAACCTTATTCCGGTAACAGAATTAGTTGACACAGTAGGTGAGCTACAACGAAGGCTAAACTCTCAAGAAAGTAACCTACTATGCCAAAGTCAGGGCCCTGGTTGGGACAGAATGGGTCTCTGACACGTGGGGTGTGACACTGTAGTTGATGAAAAAAAAAAAAAGTATTCCCCAGATATCCCTTAACCTTCTGAGCCTGCAAAAGGATCCACTCCTTGCAACTAATGGATAGCATGCCCCCTTCCTTGAAGGAGATACAGAGACCTTTTTCCTATGAGACGACATGCATACCCCTGCCCCCACAATCTGCCTTCCTGACTACTAGCTAATAAATAGGAACAAGTCATAACATATTTGGGCTCTCCCGTTCTGCACAGTATAGCTAATCTAGCATGCCCCCTTCTCTGAGCCTTTTATTTCCTCTTCCTCTGTAAGCATGGAAATCTCTGGCCTTTTCATCACACTTGGCTGGTCCATTTCCTTTACCATCCTTCTAGCAACCATCCTAGCAGTGTGCTTGCACAATCTCCTGGGTCCTTCTCCAGGCTATTTAATCCTGTATTCTGGGAGAGAAGTCACATATCAACACACTGTCCTTCACCCATATCTCCATTTATCTCACCAGTCTGGTCCCTGCAGAAACCAGACAGATACAGAAAGACAACAGTGGACTACCACAAACTCAACTAAGTAGTAACCCCAATTGCAGCTGCTGTGCCAGATGTGGTCTATCTGCTACAGCAGGGTGACATGGCCTCAGATTCTTGGTATGGGGCCATTAAGCTGCAAGTGCGTTCTTTTCCAGCCCCATCAGAAAAGAAGATTAAATGCTTTGCATTCATTTGAAACGTACAATGGTTTATGTTCACTATCTTGCCCCAGGTTTATGTGAACTCTCCCACTGTCTGTAAATATATACTCTAAAAGACCTGGACGTCCCACAGAACCTCATGTTGGTCCACTATATTGATGGCATCATATTAAGATCAGATGAGCACGAATAGTTCATTGGAGGCCTTGGTAAGACACATGCATTCCAGAGCTTGTGAGATAAACCCCTTGAATTTTCAGAAAATGCCATATCAGTAAAAATTTTAGGTGCTCAGTAGTCTGAGACATGCTGCAGCATCCTCTCCAAAGTAAAACCAAATCAAAGAAACCCATTGCCATTGAGTCGATTTCAACTCATAGTGACCGAAAAGGAGAGAGTACAACTGCCTCACAGGCTTTCCAAGGAGTGGCTGGTGGATTCGAACTGCTGACCTTTTGGCTAGCTGCTGAGCTCTTAACCACTGTACCACCAGGCCCCAAAAGACAATAGAGACCACAAAGACTGTCCTGAGGATTACCAGGGGAGTAGGTAACCCACCACCCTTGAAAAACTGTCCATGATTCCCATAGTCCAACACTCGCACTACAGGTTCAGAAGGCTGGATTCAGCCCTGCTGAATTATGAAATGTGCTGCTGTATCTCTTCTGTTTTCATGTCAGTTTAGGTGAGGAGTTTAACTGAAGAGTTTAAGGACAGGGCAAAACGAGATCCCTTTCCCTGGTAATCTTTCTGTGTATACAAGGAAATGGAGCCAGAGAATGCATTCAGATATGTGACTTCCACCAGACCAGAGCACTGGGGGTCCGCTGATTTCACATTTTTCCTCTTCACCAAAGCCTGCCTTTTGTATCACAACATTCTAATGCCTACTTTTATATTTCTTCTCCATAGGCGAGTTCTGATGCAGATGTTATTATTTCACATCTCAGCCCCAAATCCTGCAACCCAGTCTAGCCTCTCTGGTAGCTGTCATTTAAACTGACTGCAGAGTAAACTTCTTTTCTTGTGTGAAAGAGCATATTTTAGATACCGCTTAATTTATAGTTTCCGTCTCCTATATTTTGAGTTTTCAAAATGGGTCTGTACAAGGGAGTGTTTATCAAAAGTCTATGCAAATAATTTAACACAATAGATTTTGAGAATACACTTTGGTTGATCCTTTTTAAAAAAGCACCCTTTGGGAACTCCCAGAAAGCATACTTTCTTTTGCTAATAAGGAATTAAGGGTCAGTTTGTGGTTATGCAAATTCACCCTGAAATCCAGCAGACAAATGCACAGGCTTCCTCAATGCTGGCAGTGGGATCAGGTAGAGGAAAACTGTGCTAGGACACAAATCTTGAAAATGATCCCTCCCCCTTGTATGTAAACCCATTACCTGTTATCGAGTTGATTCCAATTCTTGGTGACCCCTTATGTTACAGCGTAACATATTGTTTTCTTGGCTGTAATCTTTGTGGAAGCAGACTGCCAGTCCTTTCTTCCACAGCTTGACTTGCTTGGGTTCAAACCACCAACCTTTTGGTTAGCAGCTGAGAGAGAGCAAACCCTTCGCACCACCCAGGGACCTCCCCATATGTATAATCATTTCTTAAAATACCACCACAGAGTCTCTTTCTTAATCCAGCTTTCAAACTGAAACCAAACCTGTTGCCATGGAGTCCATCCTGACTCATAGCGACCCTATGGCGCTCAGGGCCTCCTAAATTACACATATGAAATTTAACCTGTGCCTGAAACTTTCTTTATAACGCTTCTGAAATTTCTTTTCCTTTTTCGCTGAATTGAGAATCTTTGCTCGAACAATAAATCTGAGAAAACAAACGTGTATTATCTAGACTATTCACAATGTAGCAAATGGAAACAGTATATTCAGGGCCCTTTTACTATCCATTTACTATCGGTAATAAAAAGAGGAAGATCTGCAACGAGATGGATTGAAGCGGTTGCCACAGTGGGCTCAAGCATAACAACGATTAGCACAGGAATGGGCGGTGTTTCATTCTGTTGTACATAGGGTTGTCATGAGTTGGAACCAACCCCACGGCACCTAACAGCAACATTGATAATAATGACTCTGAGTTCATGATTTTTTTTAATAGACTTTATGTTTTAGAGTAGTTTTAGGTTTATAGAAGAAGGACACAGAAAGCAGAGTTCCCATATATCTCCTCCTCATCACCCTGCAGTTTCCTCTGTTGTTAACATCTTGCATTCCTGTGGTACGTTTGTTACAATCCATGAACCAGTATCGGTACATTATTATTAACTAAAGTACATAGTTTACCTTAAAAAAAAAAATTGACATTGAGTTGATTCCAACTCATAGCAACCCTGTAGGACAGGGTAGAATGACCCCATATGGTTTCCAAGGCTGTAAGTCTTTAAGGAAGCAGACTGCCAAATCTTTCTCCCACAGAGCAGCCGGTGGGTTGGAACAGTAGATCTTTTGGTTAGCAGCTGAGCGCTTAACCACTGCACCACCAGGGCTCATAGTTTGCATTAGGGTTCACTCTTTTTGTTGTACTACCTACAGGTTTTGGCAAATGCATAATGCCACGTGTCTGTTATTACAGTATCACATTGAATAGTTTCACCATCTGGCTTTATGTGTATACATGTATAAAATCTTGCACTTCCTCTTAGTGACACTCATGAGGAGCTAACTTATCCTAGGATATTGTAGTAGATTGCGGTACCTTTGATTTGTCCACCTAGCAGCATTTAACATCTCTCTTCTTCAATAACAAACTTGCTTCCCTGCTAGTAAGTGCTCCATTTGCTAGGCAATAGAGACTGGTCCAATGGCCAATGTGTATTTATTTATTGATGTGTAACAAATTACTCAAAACTTTGGGGCTTAAAACATAAATAATGACTGATCATCGCTCCTGGTTGCTGTGCATGAGGAATTCAGGCAGGGCAGAGCAGGGATGGCTTGTCTTAGTTACACAGTGCCTGCTGTTCAGCTGGACGATTTTAAGGCTGGGGACTGAAATCATGTGAAAATCCATCCACTCATATGCCTGGAGGTTGATGCTGACTGTTGGCTGTGAGAAATAGAGTTTTAATTAGCCTGGATTCCAGATATCTGGTATCCATGGAGTGGGGGTGACTCACCCAGGCCATGAGATCTTTTGAACCATGAGCCTTGAGGAAAACTGGTTTCCTAAATTCATCCCCAAGTCAAACAATGGTCTAGGTAAATTAGTAAAGACCATTTTGCCTTAGGCATTGTGCTCTTGTGAAGAATTATCTATATCCAGTCAGACTAGAGACATGTTTTAGGGTAAATTAGTAATTATTTTATTTGTCCTTCAAGTCAATGCTGTATGAATTCCTTCCTGACTGCAAACTGTTTTTTATCAGTTCTATTCCGGATAGGGTATAAAAATCTTTAGAAGTTCTTTCCTCTCTGGAACATTTTTGACTCCCTAGTTGAAATGTTGGAGCCCTTGTGGTACAGTGGCTAAACGTTCGCCTGCTAACTACAAGGTCATGGTTCAAAGCCACCAGCCACTCCAAGGAAGAAAGGTGTGGCAGTCTGCTTCCCTGATGATTACAGCCTTGGAAACACTATGCGGCAATTCTACTCTAACCCATAGGGTTCCTATGAGTCGGAATTGACTCAATGGCAATGGGTTTGGATTTCTTTTTTTAGTAGAAATGTTATTCCAATTTGCAAATTATATCCTAAATAAAGTTCAATCAATTTCTATTATTGGCCTAATATGATTTTTGCTATAACAGCTGGAATACCTGCACATGGCTCCGCCACGTGATCTGAGCTTCCTCACAACGTGAAAGCTGGGTTCCAAAGCATCCGAGAGAGTGTATGTGCCAGAGATAGACTGTTTCCTTTTTATGTCCTAGCTTCAAAAGTTATATGTCATCTTTTTTGTGATACTCTGCTAACTGAGGCCATCACAAGCCTCAACCCAGAAATAAGGGGAGGGAACATAGACCCTACCTCTTGGTGAGAGGAACGTAAGTCTCATTGTAAGAAGAACGTGTGGAATGGAATAAATATGTTGATGTGGCCATCTTTGGAAAATACAATTTACCATAGTGAAGCATGTGACCCAAGCAAGTAGCTTCAAATCTTTCCCTCGTAATGATTCTATAAATGCTGGGAGAAAGCAGCTTTCTCTTTTCTTTGGAGTTGCTAAGCTGACAGGATGTAAATTTAGGGCTGCAGAAACTAACTTCTCTACCATATGGAATGAGTCTGTGTGCATTATTAAGGCCAGGCAAAAATAAGATGAGAAGAGATATGGTCAAAGGGAAAGAATTCTGGTGTCGTTATTACTGTCCCACAACATGTACCATATAGTAGGTGGTCAATAAAATCTACTGAATAAATAAATGAAAGTTAACAATTGGAACATATTCAAATGTGGATAATTCCACTTAAAACAAGAGCTCAAAATATTGGCATTTATTTACCTTGTGCATGCTGTTTGTTCGTATATGTCATGACTCCTTAGGTGCAGAGATGCATCTAATATTACCCATTTAAAAGCAGATTCAGAAGAGGACGTAGAAAGAGGGATATCATTGCTGATGTCAGATGGATCCTGGCTGAAAGCAGAGAATACCGAAAAGAAATTTACGTACGTTTAATAGACTACACAAAAGCGTTCAACTGTGTGGAGCATAACAAATTATGGATAACATTGCGGAGACTAGGAATTCCAGAACAGTCAGTATAGTCAGAATCGACTCGATGGCAACGGGTTTTTTTTTTCTTTTGTGTTCATGAGGAATCTGTACATGGATCAAGAGGCAGTAGTTCAAACAGAACAAGGGGATACCGCATGGTTTAAAGTCAGGAAAGGCATGCGTCGAGTTGTATCCTTTCACCATACCATTTCAATCTGTATGCTCAGCAAATAATCCAAGAAGCTGGACTATATGAAGAAGAACGGGCATGAAGATTTGGAGGAAGACCCATTAACAACCTGCATTATGCAAATGACACTACCTTGCTTGCTGAAAGTGAAGACTTGAAGCACTTACTGATGAAATCAAAGACCACAGCCTTCAATATGGATTACACCTCAACGTAAGGAAAACAAAGATCCTCACAACTGGACCAATAGACAACATCATGATAAACAGAGAAAAGACTGAGGTTGTCAAGAATTTCATTTTACTTGTATCCACAATTAAAACCCAAGGAAGCAGCAGTCAGGAAATCAAATGACATATTGCTTTGGGCAAATCTGCTGCAAAAGACCTCTTTAAAGTATTAAAAAGCAAAGATATTACTTTAGAGACTAAGGTGAGTTGACCCAAGCCATGGTGTTTTTAATCACCTCATATGCATGCAAAAGCTGGACAATGAATAAGGAAGACAAAAGAATAATTGACTTTTTTGAATTGTGATGTTAGCAAAGAATACTGAATACACCATTGACTGCCTGAAGAACGAACAAATCTGTCATGGAAGAAGTACAGCCAGAGTGCTCCTTAGAAGCAAGGATGGCTAGACTTAGTCTTACCTCCTTTTTTTCCTTTTTTCTTTAATTGTGAGACATAATACACTCCTCAACTTCTATTTATTTATTTTTCATAAATTTAATTTTTTTTTATTGTGCAGCTCAAGTTGATCTGTCATTCAAAAATTTATACACACATTGTTTTGTGACAGTGGTTGCAATTCCCACAAAGTAAGAGCACATTCCTCCTTTCCACCCCAGGTTGCCTGTGTCTATTCATCTAGTTCCTATCCCTTTCTGCCTTCTCTTCCTGCTTTTGGACAGGAGTTGCCAATTTGGTCTCATATATTTGATTGAACCAAGAAGCACGTTCCTCGTGTGTGCTATTTTTTGTTTTATAGGCCTGTCTAATCTTGGTCTGAAAAGTGGGCCTCGGGAATGATTTTAGTTCTGGGTTAGCAGGGTATCTGGGGACCATAGTTTCACGGGTTCCTCTAGTCTCTGTCAGACCATTAAGTCTGGTCTTTTTGTGTGATTTTGAATTCTGTTCTATATTTTTCTCCAGCTCTTTCTGGGACTTTCTGTTGTGTTCCCTGTCAGGGCAGCCTTTGGTGGTAGCCGGGGCAAACCATCTAGTTTTTCTGGCCTCAGGCAGGTAGAGTCTCTGGTTCATGTGGTCCTTTAGTCCTTTCGGGCTAATATTTTCCCCTTGGCATTGGTTTTCTTGATTCTGCTTTGCTCCAGGTAGGATGTGTGACCCTAGTACTTCACAACATGTTTTAATATGGGACCCTAACATTGTTATTGTTGTTGTTAGGTGCCATCGAGTTGGTTCTGACCTCATAGCAACCCCATGTACAACAGAACAAAACACCGTCCAGTCCTGAGCCATCCTCGCAATTGTTGCTAGGCTTCAGCCCACTGTTGCAGTTACTATGTCAGTCCATCTTGTTGAAGGTCTTCCTCTTTTTTGCTGACCCTCTGTTTTACCAAGCGTGATGTCCTTTTCCAGGGACTGATGCCTCCTGATAATATGTCCAGAGTATGTGAGATAGAGTCTAACCATTCTTGCTTCTAAGGAGCATTCCGGTTGTACTTCTTCCAAGAAAGACTAGTTCATCCTTTTGGCAGTCCAGGGTATATTCGATATCCTTCTCCAACACCACAATTCAAAGGTGTCAATTATTCTTTTGTCTTCCTTATTCATTGTCCATCTTTCATATGCATATGAGGCTATTGAAAACTCCATGGTTTGGGTCAGGCACACCTTAGTCCTCAAGGTGGCATCTTTGCTTTTCAACACTTTAAAGAGGTCTTTTGCAGCCAATTTTCCCAATACAATGAGTCTTTTAATTTTGCGACTACTGCTTCCTTGAGTGTTGATTGTGGATCCAAGTAAAATGAAACCCTTGACAACCTCAATCTTTTCTCCCTTTATATGATGTTGCTTATTGGTCCAGTTGTGAGGATTTTTGCTTTCTTTATGTTGAGGTGTAAGCCATAGTGAAGGCTGTGGTCTTTCATCTTCATCAGCAAGTGCTTCAAGTCCTTTTCACTTTTAGCAAGAAAAGTTCTGTCATCTGCATAAAACAGGTTGATGATTCTTCCTCCAATCCTGATGCCCCATTCTTCTTCATATAGTCCAGCTTCTTGGATTATTTGCTCAGCATACGGATTGAATAGGTATGGTGAAAGGATACAACCCTGATGCACACCTTTCCTGACTTTAAACCAAGCACTATCCCCTTGTTCTGTCTGAACAACTGCCTCTTGATTTGTATAGGTTTCTCATGAACATAATTAAGTGTTCTGGAATTCCCATTCTTTGCAATGTTATCCGTAATTTGTTATGATCCATACAGTTAAAAGCCTTTGCATAATCAATAAAACACATATAAGCATCTTTCTAGTATTCTCTGCTTTCAGCTAGGATCCATCTGACATCAACAATACTTCACAATATGTTTTCTCCTTCTCGAAATAGGCAATTGAGAGCTTGACATAAATAACACCATGATGAGCCTATACTTTTTTTTTCTGCCTGCCTTCTGTTTTCCACATACTTTTGTTAATGCCTTTGTTTTATTCTGTCCAGCCATCTGTGACTTATGACCCCCCACATTGCAGAGAATGGGAATTCCAGAACACTTAATTGTGCTCAAGAGGAAGCTGTACATGGATCAAGAGGCAGCTGTTCAAACAGAACAAAGGGTTACTACATGGTTTAAAGTCAGGAAAGGTGTGCATCAGGGTGTATCCTTTCACCATACCTATTCAATCTGTATGCTGAGCAAATAATCTGAGAAGCTGAACTATATGATTGAAGAACAGGGCATCATTTAGCCTGATAAGGAGATGTCCAGCATGTATCTCTTTAGTCTGATAAAGAGTCTCTTGTAATTATCTCGTAATGAATAACTCATCTGGCCATGCATCTGCCAGCTACATGCCAAAAGACCCCTGTAAAAGCCATATATAAGCTCTAATGTAAAATTGCCTTCTGGGGACTCCATAAAGGCAGCCTGCATTGCTGTCAGGCTTTCCACTGGTGTCACCTCCTAAATAAACTTTCTCTTTCTTTCCGACTTGGAGTAAGTTTCATTGGCTTGACTGCTTCAGAGTACAGACCCTAAAAAGGCAACAGATAGGACCAATGAATGTATTTAGATGGCTGCTCACAGGCTTTTAAGATGCCAGACACTACTCACCAAAGTGGGATGCAGAACATTTTCTTTATAAACTATACTTTGCCAATTGACATAGATGTCCCCCAAGACTATTGCATACTTTGGACATGTTATCAGGAGGGACAAATCCCTCAAGAAGGACATCATGCTTGGTAAAGCAGAGGGTCAGTAAAAAAGAGGAAGACCCTCCAAAAGATGGACTGACATGTGGCTGCAACAATGAGCTCAGGCATAACAACAATTATGAGGATGGCAGAGGACGCAGCAGTGCTTCTTTCCATTGTACATAGAGTCACTCTGAATCAGAAGAGACTCAATGGCACTTAACAACAATGCTGCTTTTGAAGTCCCAGTTAAGTGTTTGACTAACTAACCAAAAGGTTAAAGATTTGAACCCTCTGTTGTAGGGGAAAAAAATCACAAAGTTTACTAAAGCAAAATGAAAGTTTTATTTGGCATATATTCAAAAGACAAAAGTAGGAAGTAGACAAGCATGCTGCCAGAGCTAATGTCTACCCAAATCCAAGGAATATTACAGAATAAGCAAAAGTGGGAAAACGGACAAGCATGCCATTAGACCCATGTCTGTCCAAGTCCAAGGAAATTTTACAGAATAAACAAGAGTGGGAAAATGGACAAGCATGCTGCTAGAGCCATGTCTGCCCGAGTCAAAGGAATGTTACAGAGTCATCAAGTATATATTTACATTACTAATGGGCAAAACCATTGAAAACTTCACCTTTTCACAGACTGGCTAGAAACTGTGATCCTACATTTTGAATTGTCTTTCTTAACAACCACTGGTATAGGTTTCAGTAAAGATAGGCAGGAGGGTCCTCATTGGCCCAACAAATCTTACTGTGGTGGGTTAAGATTGTGTGTCAGCTAGGCTGGGCCATGATTCTCGTGTTTATATGTGATCACTCCCATGATGGGATCTGCTGTGATTAGCCAATGAGTTGAAAGGGATTTTCCTTGGGGGTGTGGTCTGCATCCAAATATAAGCAGACATTATGGCTTTTGCTTGATCTGGATCCTGCAACTGACTGCTGTTCATCTGACCTCCAGTTCTTGGGACCTGAGCGAGCAGCTTACCTGCTGAACCTGGGGTTCATCGATCTTCACAGCCTGTGAGCAAGAGCCCTGCTCTCCAACCTTCCCATTTTGGGTTCACCAGCCCCTGTGGCTATGTGAATCAGGAGATGCCTCTATCCTGATCCACAGGCTTGGGACCTTCTAACCTCTACAACCATGTGAACCATTTCCTTGATTTAAATCTCTCTATATATATGTATTTATATGCTTTAATGGTTTTGCTTCTCCAGAGAACCCAGCCTAAGACACCTACTATTCACTAAAAGTTAATAAAAAAGATAAGAGTGGAAAGTATGTGGGTCTTTTGTGCTATGTTTTATGATTTGTTTATGTGAAAGTTTCTCTAAAAGATGTTCTCCAAGATTATCTTAGCTGTTGTCTTTATATCTCAGAGCCCAGTTGATGTATCCTCGTGAGTCTTTGTGAGCCCAGCTCCAGCTGGGTCACATTTTAGGACAGGGAATAATGGCTCCAATATCGTCTCCTAAATCACCACCAAGAGGTGCTTGGAAGAAAGCCTTTGCAGTCTACTTCCAAAAAACCAGCCACTGAAAACGTTATGGTCACCATGAGTCAGAACCAGCAACTGGTGGTACCAGACCCCACTTCCATGGAGGAGTCTTCTTGTTCCCTCCCACCCCCACTGGATACTATTTCTGCTACTGGAGCACAACCAATTTTATTCACTGACTACTCAATGCAGACTAGTTTCCCTAGAAGTAACAATCCTATTCCATTTGTCTGCAAATGTATTTTTACCTATATACTATAACTCTTCCTGGTTTTATATCCTCCAGGCTTCTTAAAAGGGCCATCTCCTTATCTTTGTGTTGCAGATTTCCTCTTAAAGGAGAAAAAATGCATATATATATATATATATATATATATATATATTTTTTTTTAATGATGTTAGAGTTCCACCCTTAGGAGTGGTTCTCACACACTTCCCAGCTAAGAAAATAACATGTGAACGACCTACATGAGAATCACCTAGAAAACTTTTAAAATGACACAAATACCGAGGCTCCACCACCCCTCCCTTGTTGTTAAGTGCTGTCAAGTCAGTTCCGACTCATAGCAACCTTACGTACAACAGAACAAAACCCTGCTCCGTCTTGCATCATCCTCTTAATCATTGCTATGCTTGAACCCATTGTTGCAGCCTCTTTGTCAATCCATCTCATGGAGGGTCTTCTTCTTTTTGTCTCACCCTTTACTCTACCAAGCATGATGCCCTTCTCCAGGGACTGATCCCTCCTGATAACATGTCCAAAGTATGTGAGATGCTCACAAAGTATGTGCGCATGTTGCTGTGGTGATATTGGAAGCTATGCCACAAGTACTCACATACTAGCAGGGTCACTCATGGTAGACAGGTTTCAGCTGAGCTCCCCCAGACTAAGACTGACTAGGAAGAAGGACCAAGCAGTTTACTTCTGAAAAGAATTAGCCTATGAATACCTTATGAATAGCAGCAGAACATCGTCTGATATAGTGCCAGAAGATGAGCCCCTCAGGTTGGAAGGTGCTCAAGATATGACTGAGGAAGAGCTGCCTCCTCAAAATAGAGCGGACCTTAATGACACGGATGGAGTCAAGCTTTTGGGATCTTCATTTGCTGATGTGGCACAACTCAAAACGAGAAGAGGAAGCTGAAAACATCCTTTAATAATCGGAACCTAGAGTTCATGAAGTATGAATCTAGGAAAATTAAAAATCGTCAAAAATGAAATGGAATGTATGAACCCTTTACTACTGACTCAGAATATCTGAGTTTGAAGTATGGTGATTGTATTTCTAGAAAGCTCCAGAGACGATTGCAATACACACCCAAGAACCATTGGGGTTTACACAAAGCAGTTTGAATCCAGCTGCTCCTTGGAAACTCCATGGGGTAGCTCTACTCTGTTCTATAGGGTCGCTATGAATCAGAATCAACTCGACAGCAACAGGTTTGATTTTGGAGCCCTGGTGGCACAGTGGTTAAGACCTAAGATGCTAACTAAAAGGTCAGCAGTTTGAATCCACCAGCCACTCCTTGGAAACCCTATAAGACAAAGTAGACCTATCTTATAAGACCGCTATGAGTCAGAATTGGTTCGACAGCTATGACTTTTGGGATTAGACGTAACCCAAGAGCTCTGTATTCCCACAAACCACTAATACCACTCTTGATGTCAAACTCTTGGGAGTTCAGTTTAGAGGGACTTAGAAGAGATGTATTACCCCTTCCCATCAAGCTTCCAATGAAAGGTGCAGATTCTGCCATTCATTCCCAAGGAGGAAAATGGCCCTCTCTTCTGCAGAACTGGGCTGGGGCTGGCTAGAGTAGATGCCTTGACAGTCTATGCATGCCCTGAACTGCGGGGACAATGAACTCTCACAAGAACTGAGGTAAATCTAATTCACTTTCTCCCCCTCCCCTTCCCTTCACAAGGCAAGCCCTTCGACTAGATTCCTAGTGTTCACATTCCACTAGAGAAGGTGAGGAGGTACGACTAAAGCCTGAACTAGATGTGTATTAGACAGAAATGCAACCATATAGCCAAATTTCCAGGGATGTTCCTTAGGAGACACTGGAAGAAAGCCCTCAGCCAGCCTACTCTGCTCTAGTCAGGCTGAGGTGGAAGGAGTATGGAAACTCCAGAGCATAGACTGGAAGGGCATTTTGCTTAAACGTCAGGCTTCATTTTAATTCTGACTGAAAACAGGCCAAGTAGGAAATAGTTTATTTCCCCCTGAATACGGCCAATGAGATTGTGGATGTGGAATAACTGTAGGGAGCGGTGGGTGTGCTGCAGTTCTGTGAGAACAGTTTGCACAGCTGCAAAAGGGAGTTTTCTGTGTGTGTATTCCAGTTGGAGCAGGAGGGAGGAGAGGGCTTGACGTCAGCAGTGCCTCTGAGCTTAGAGACCAGGTATCACGCCCTCTCCCAGAGCTCACAGAGCCCCCCAACCCGGAGTCTCCCTTCCAAACGTGGAACCTTCTGAAAGATGCCCAGAGCTCTGCTATGAAAAGGAAACCATTGCTTGAGAAGGGTGGAGCATAGCATTTGGGCAGGGATCTGGGACACACTCCGTCATGTTGCCGAGCAGACTTCGAGTGAGCTGAACAGACTGCGGTGGCTAAAGTTTTGGCATAAGACCTTTATTTCCATCTTGTTCTGCTTTGAGCTGATGTACAAAGTTTCCCTTTCTTAAATAGGAATGTACTTTAGATGTGCAAAATCTGGTTACCATATTTTCTTGGCCTATTTGATTCCAACGGATTTTGAAAACCTACTTTGTTCTAACGGTGTCAGTTTTTAGGCTTTCCAAAGTGGTCTGTTTCTCCAAAGTCCACATCTTGAGGAGCAAAGATTATTAGGCCAAAAAAGTCTTTCAGGTGAAGATTTTCATAACCACTAGATTATGAGTTCTCTGTGATAATGTAGGTCTGACTTAGTGGTGGGCACAGGGGCAGGGGAGGGTCTGTTCCCACGGAATCATATTAGCAATGTGAGTAACCATTTGCTATCCTGATTTCTTAGCTCCCAGTTCACTGCTTTCCCGTTATGGCTCTGGTACTAATATTAGTTATCGTATCTAATCTTAGCAAGTGCTTTTTTGGGCACTCGGTTTCCTTGTTGGTAAAATGAAAACAACAATTTCTGTTCCATGACTGAGTTGTTATAAATATAAAATGATATTGTGGATGTGAAGTGCTTTAAAAAAAAAGTCTAAAATGTTATAAAATGTTTAAAACATGGCCAGAGATAGAAGAATGGAGATTGTGGGGAAAATTCCAAGAGAAACCAAGAGTTCAAAAGCACCATCTGCCAAACAAGTGCTAACTAGGGATGATTTCAAATTCTACAACCCTGTGGAGAAATGAAAGTCCTGATGAGACATGCCAGAGAGGGGAAAATGAAAGGTACTGAGTGAGCAGCGATTTTTTATGTTTTTCTTTATGTAGCTCACAGACTGAGGAACATAACACTCCATCCCTGCCTCTTGTCCTCCCCTGCACCAGTTGACAATATTCCCAGCTGTCAGAAGACCAGGAACAACTCTGATTACAGAAGTCAAGAATGCTAGAACTGGAAGGGAACTGCAGAATCATTTTACAGATAAGCTGGTTAATTTTTGTGGACATTGTTAACTCTCCAGCTCCAGGCCTCAGCGGCTACCCCAGACAATTATGACCTTCTATGATCTGGACCCAGTTTTCTTACCACATTCCTTCAGGAGTACCATGCTTCAGTTAAACTGGAATACTCTCTTACTTCAAAATTCTACACTTTTTCAGGACCAACAAAGGCGGGAAGGACTGAGTAGGTGGAACAGTATGGACAAAAGTGCAGAGCAGGGTGACACAAGTATATTCATGTGAAGTCAGGGACCTGGACTTGAGGAGCTGGGCTTCAAAAGATGTGTATGGCTTGGATAGGTGGGGAGGGAAGAGACGGGTAATTACGGAATCACAGAATTTTAGAGCAGAGAGAAAATTCAGTGATTATCTATGTTCTGTGAGTCCTTGGGTGTTCTAGGGAACACCCTCCCCAATCCCAGAGGTCACAGTGAAAAGGAATAGAAAGTTGGGGAAAGATGAGTCTGAATATGTGAGAATCTGGACTCTGTATTTATTATCAATAAAAATGACTTTAAAAATCTGCTTCACTTATAAGATTTCACATGAAGAAATGGTTTTGAGTCGAAGACAAAGAATCAAAATATCTGCGCTAGAAGGAGCCTTTGGAAATGACTAGAAACATTTTAGTAAAAATCTGAAAATTTCACTTGCATCTCAGTCCTTCTTACCCAGTAGTTCTGCTTTGAAGTCCTCTTTCATATATCTTTCATAAATCTCTTTTCTTCCACTTTCTCCCTGCCTCTCTCCCTCCCTCTCCCCCTTCCTTCTTTCTCTCTCTCTCTCTGTCTGTCACACACACACACACACACACACACACACACGAAGCAAATGCTTCTCTTTTTGTCATCTCTGCTCCAAATGAGGATATGCATGGGGCAATTTTTCTAAAATAGGCAAGCTTTATACATATTGGCCTGAGTTAAGTTCCCAGTTTGATATTTAACTCCATGTTCCTCGCATAGAGAAAATGTGGTAATAGAGAATAATCTAGGGGAAAACTCTCACTCTCCATCCAAAACCAAAACCCATTGCCGTTGAGTTGATTACGACTCACAGCAACCCTATAGGACAGAATAGAACTGCACCATAGAATTTCCAAGGAGCAGCTAGTAGATTCAAACTGCCGACCTTTTGGTTAGCAGACGAACTCTTAACCATTGCACCACCAGGGTCTCTCTCACTCCCCATAGACAACACTTTTACAAAACAACACTTCCAAAAATACTCCTGAACAGAAGGTGAGGTCATTGCAAAGTATTTGAATTGTAATCTTCACAAGCAGTAATCCATACTCATCAAGCAGAAAGTTGTCTCTAGTCACCAGGATTGTATACACATATGTACAGACACATAATCACTTCAAAGCAACACTTAAGATGAAGGCTAAAAATCATCTTATTTGTAAAATTTTAGCTATAATAGTATTACACATAATGTTCCTCTAGTTACCAGGAGCAGTGTTTCAGAGAAAGAAGCCAAAATTCAGAGAAGAAAGATGGGATGTGGTAGCCAGTATCCAAGACAGCCCTCAAAGATTCTTAAAACTGATTGCCAGGGAGAAGATTCCAACTCATAGCAACCCTACAGGACAGAGTAGAACTGCCCCATAGGGTTTCCAAGGCTGAAATCTTTAAGGAATCAGATTGTCACATCTTTCTCCTGTGGAGCAGCTGGTGAGTTTGAATTGTGGACCTTTGGCTAACAGCTGAGTAGTTAACCATTCTGCCACCAGGGCTCCTTCAATGATCCTTGCCTCCTGGTATTCATATCCTTGTGTAGGACCTCCCACATTGTATCAGAATTTGTCTTTGGGACCAATAGAATATGTCAGAAGTGATAGCATATAACTTCTGAAGTTAAGTCAAAAAAGACTCTGTGGTTTCTACCTTGTTCATTTTCTCTTGGATCACCACTCTGGGAGAAGTCAATTGCCATGTCATGAGGACACTCAAGCATCCCTATGGAGAGGTTCACATAGTGAGGAGTTGAGGCCTCCAACTAATAGCACATAAGTGAGCTTGGAAGAGAATCTCTCCAGCCCCAGTCAAATCTTCAGATGGCTGCAGCCCTGGTTATAATCTTAATTGTAATCTCACGTAGGACCAAGAGCCAGAATTATCTAGCCAAGCTGCTCCTGAATTCCTGACACACAAAAACTGTGAGGTAATAGAAGTTTGTTGTTTTATGGCACTGAATTTTGGGGTAATTTGCTACACAGTAATAGATAACTAATTCAGAGGGGCTTCATGGTCAGATAGAGAAGAACCTCACTCTGTGCCATTGATGTGACCCAGAGTGATATTTAAAATATATTAGAAAGAAAAAATGATTTGGGAAGTTACCTATGAAGCCAGGGTAACATATTAAATTTGATAAAAATAGCATAGAATAAAAAGAATTATAGACAACTCTCATTTAGGAATATGTAGGCAAATATCGTCAACCTGATATGAAAAATAGAATATAGTAATGTATAAAAAATGCATCATAAATAATTTGGATTTGTTCCAAGATGGTTTAAATCATCTATTTATTTATGTAACACAGTTTTGGAAAATCAATTAATGGAATATATTATATCAGTATATTAAAGGAAAGAAACCATATGGTTATCCAGATAGATGTCAAAGATAGTCAGTGTCATGGATTGAATTGTGTCCCCCAAAAAATATGTGTTGACTTGGTTAGGCCATGATTCCCAGTATTGTGTGGTTGTCCTCCATTTTGTGATTGTAATTTTATGTTAAGAGGATTAGAGTGGGATTGTAACACCACCCTTACTCAGGTCACCTCCCTGATCCAGTGTAAAGGGAGTTTCCCTGGGGTGTGGCCTTTACCACCTTTTATTTCTCAAGAGATAAAAGGAAAGGGAAGCGAGCAGAGAGTTGGGGACCTCATTCCACCAAGAAAGCAGCATCAGGAGCAGAGCATATCCTTTGGACATGGGGTCCCTGCACGCGAGAAGCTCTTCAACTGTGGGAAGACTGAGGACAAGGACCTTCCTCCAGAGCCAACAAAGAGAGAAAGCCTTCCCCTGGAGCTGACACTCTGATTTTGGACTTTTAGCTTACATTACTTTAAGAAAATAAACTCTTTGCTAAAACCATCCACTTGTGGTATTTCTGTTATGGCAGCACTAGATGACTAAGGCAGTTAACGAAATTCATCACCTATTTTTGATAAAACACATAAACCAAAAAACCAAACCCATTGCCATCAGGTTGATTCTCACTCATAGCAACCCTACAGGACAGAGTGGAACTGCCCCATAGGGTTTACAAGGAGGAGCTGGGATTCTAATTGCCAACCATTTGGTTAGCAGCCTAGCTCTTAACCAACAGGTATAGAAGGAAATTTGCTTATTTTGATAAAGATAATTTGTCAAACAAAGAACACAATACTTAGAGATACCTCTAGTGTTTGTACATTAAGTCATAATGTATAAACACTAGATAAATATGACCAATATTATCGTATTTAACATTCACCTGGAGGGCCTAGCAAATTCAATCAGACATGTGCATATAGTGGAAAGGAAGAGACAGGTGATCATTATTTGCCATATGATCAAATACACCTCAAAAACAAGTAGAACTAATAAAAGAGAGTTTAAGAGTATGCTCAGATAAAAGACAAATTTTTAGATATCAAACAATTATGTATATACCAGCAATAGCTTAGTTATTCCTAAATATTTTACCAAGTTCCAATAGTTTCTATGTTGTGGTAATTTGGGGATTTTTTAAAAAACTGTATTCTCCTAAGACTTCAATGAAAATAAAACTTTATTGAAAAACAAAAAGGGTTTAAATAAATGGATTTATACATTGTATTTCAGGATAGACTGATTCAAAACTTATCAGTTCTGAAGCAGAGCCAAGATGGTGGAATAGACAGATGCTTTCGTCAAGCCCTCTTTACAACAAAGACCTGAAAAAACAAGTGAAACGAGTATATGTGTGACAAGCTGGGAGCCCTGAGCATCAAAGGCAAGCTTAGAAAATGCACTGAGGGGCAGGTGGACAAACAGACCGTTCAGAAGTGGAGAGGAGTTACTGGACCTGAATCACGGGGAGCCCTCAGGCACCATTCCCCAAGGGGCGGTGGTGGTGGCAGGCTGGTACTAGAGTTCAGCCCAAGCTTTCTCACGGAGAAGAAACCAGCCACAGAGCCTACTCACACCTCAGGAACCTAAGGAGAATAGCACTCTCGGCAAAAGCTAAGTCCTTTCGTATATTTTACCATACCCCCCCCCACCCCCAAGCCGGCCTCAGCAGCTGAATCCCTGGGCCTGAGATAGACCCTGGTGAGCATCTAGAGCCATCCTCCCCGCCTTGGGGAAGGAAAAAAATTGCAACTGGGGGAAAAAGATAATTTGCTAGCTCCATTAACCAGGGGAGTTCAGGACAGAAGTGGCTCCTGTCCAGGCAAAAACTGTCCATGGACGTTGAGCACCTTTCCCTTCTGCATGGACCTGTGTGGGCAGGAGAATAGGCCCTCACTGGCAAACTCCAACCATTTCAGCTTTGCAGTGGAGAGGTGGGAGTTCGATGTTTGACGTTGCTTTGCCTATTAAACAAGGTCCTCACCTACCCACGTCAGGGACCTAAGGACTGGTAGCTCCACTCAGGTCACCCAGCTACCCACGAAACGGGTCCAAAGATAACTGGTACCTCCCAGGCCTTACAAACAAAAACTTTGGGTGCCCATGGTCCCTCTGCAGAGCCCACCCACCAGCACACTCTAGGGAAGAGAGACGCGTTTTCCTCAGAGACACTTGGGGGTCGGTTCTCAGCCTCCTGCCCTGTTCAGAGCGTGACCCCCTGCTGCAATCAGATACTGGTATATATGCCACTTACCTCTTCCCCTCTAAGACTGTAGGACAGAGCCTGTACCACCAACTTGATGATCAGCTACCTGGAAACCTGAGCTGAAGTCATACAAGAAAACTGAATGGACTCCTAGACTGATATACCTGACAACAGCTCTAGCCAGCTGGGGACAGGACACCAGAGCTCCAAAGGTGAAAATAATCAAGCTAGCTCACTCAAGCAACCCATAGCGGTACACCAAAACAAAATAAAGCAAGCAACTACAACACAGTAAGCAAGCATAAACTAATACAATAACTTATAGATGGCTCGGAGACAACAGTCAGTATCAAGTCACATAAAGAAACAGGCCATGATCACCTCAACAGGCTCTCAAAACAAAGACTACAGGGATCTTCTAGATGAAAGTGCGTTCCTGGAATTACTAGATGCAGAATACAAAAGGTTAATATACAGAACCCTTCAAGACTTCAGGAAGGAAATGAGGCAATACGCAGAACAAGCCAAAGAACACACAGATAAAGCAACTGAAGAAATTAGAAAGATTATTCAGGTATATGATGAAAAGTTAAATAAGCTGAAAAATCCATAGACAGACAGCAATCAGGAATTCAGAAGATTAACAATAAAATTACAGAATTAGACAACTGAATAGAAAATCAGAGGAGCAGAATTGAACAAGTAGAAGCTAGAATTTCTGAACTCGAAGATAAATCACTTGGCACTAAAATATTTGAAGAAAAATCAGATAAAAGAATTTTAAAAAATGAAGAAACTTTAAGAATCATGTGGGACTCTATCAAGAGAAATAACCTATGAGTGACCGAAGTACTAGAACAGAGAGGGATAACAGAAAATACAGAGAAAATTGTTGAAGATTTGTTGGCAGAAAACTTCCTTGATATTGTGAAAGATGAAAAGATATCTATCCAAGATGCTCATTGAAATCCACACAAGGTAGATCTTAAAAGAAAGTCACCAAGACATATTATAATCAAACTTGCCAAAACCAAAGATAAAGACAGAATTATAAGAGTAGCGAGGGATAAACGAAAAGTCACCTACAAAAGAGAGCCAATAAGAATAAGCTCGGACTACTTGACAAAAACCATGCAGGCAAGAAGGCAATGGGATGACATATTTAAAATATTGAAGGAAAAAAATTGCCTGCCAAGAATCATATATCCAGCAAAACTGTCTCTTAAATATGAAGGTGAAATTAAGACATTTCCAGGTAAACACAAGTTTAGGGAATTTGCAAAAAACAAATCAAAACTACAAGAAATAATAAAGGGAGTTCTTTGGTTAGAAAATCAATAATATCAGGTGTCAACCCAAGACTAGAACACTGGCCAGAGCAACCAGAAGTCAAAGCAGACAGGGAAATCCAAAAAAAGAAAGATTATTAAAAAAAAAAAACCCCAAAACAGGGTAACAGCGATGTTATTATGTAAAAGAGGACAACATTAAAATAATAAAGAGTGACTAAGAAATGTAACCATACACCTTCCATATGGAGAGGAAGATAAGGCGATACAAAGAAATAAAAGTTAGGTTTAAATTTAGAAAAATAGGGGTAAATAATAAGGTAACCACAAAGGAGACAAACTATCCTACTCATCAAAATAAAATACAAGGGAAAAAAAGAGACCCAGCAGAAACAAAACCAACACCAACAAAAATGAGGAAAGGACAATATATAAAGAGAATCTACTGAGCACATAAAATTAAGTGGGAAAAAGAAATTGTTAACAACACACACACAAAAAAATATCAAAATGATAGCACTAAATTCATACCTGTCCATAATTACCCTGAATGTAAATGGACTAAATGCACCAATAAAGAGACAGAGAGTGGCAGAATGGATTAAAAAACAAGATCTGTCTATATGCTTCCTACAAGAGACTCACCTTAGAGACACAAACAAACTAAAACTCAAAGGATGGAAAAAAATATGTCAAGCACACAACATTCAAAAAAGAGCAGGAGTGGCAATATGAATTTCTGACAAAATAGACTTTCAAGTTAAATCCATCAGAAAGGATAAGGACACTATATAATGATTCAAGGGACAATACACCAAGAAGACATAACCATATTAAATATTTATGCACCCAATGACAGGGCTGCAAAATATATAAAACAAGCTCTATCAGCATTTAAAAGTGAGATAGACAGCTCCACAATAATAGTAGGAGACTTCAACTCGCCACTTTCAGTGAAGGACAGGACATCCAGAAAGAAGCTCAATAAAGACATGGAAGATCTAAATGCCATCAATCAACCAACTTGACCTCATAGACATATACAGAACACTCCACCCAACAGCAGCCATTTATGCTTTCTTTTCTAGTGCACATGGAACATTCTCTAGAATAGACCACATATTAGGTCATAAAGCAAGCCTTAGGAGAATCCAAAACACTGAAATATTACAAAGCATCTTCTCTGACCGTAAGGCCATAAAAGTGGAAATCAATAACAGGAAAAGCAGGGACAAGAAATCAAACACTTGGAATCTGAACAATACCATGCTCAAAAAAAGACTGGATTATAGAAGACATTAAGGATGGAATAAAGAAATTCATAGAATCCAATGAGAATGAAAACACTTCCTATCAGAACCTTTGGGACACAGCAAAAGCGGTGCTCAGAAGCCAATTAATATCAATAAATGCACACATCCAAAAAGAAGAAAGGGCCAAAATCAAAAGAATTATCCCTACAACTTGAACAAATAGAAAGAGAGCAATAAAAGAAACCCACAGGCACCAGGAGAAAACAAATAATAAAAATTAGAGCTGAACTAAATGAAATCGAAAACAAAAACAATTGAAAGAATTAACAAGACCAAAAGCTATTTTTTTGAAAAACTCAACAAAATTGATAAGCCACTGGCCAAACTGACAAAAGAAAAACAGAAGAGGAAGCAAATAATCTGAATAAGAAATGAGAGGGGCGATATTACAACAGACCCAACTGAAATTAAAAGAATCATATCTGATTACTGTGAAAAACTATACTCAAACAAACTTGAAAATCCAAACAAAATGGATAAATTCCTAGAAACACACCATCTACCTAAACTAACACAAACAGAGGTAAAACAATTAAATAGACCCATAACAAAAGAAGAGATTGAAAAGGTAATCAAAAAACTCCCAACAAAAAAAAAGCCCTGGTCTGGATGACTTCACTGCAGATTTCTACCAAACTTTCAGAGAAGAGTTAACGCCACTACTACTAAAGGTATTTCAGAACATAGAAAAGGATAGAATACTACCAAACTCATTCTATTAAGCCACCATATCCCTGATACCAAAACCAGGTAAAGACACCACAAGAAAAGAAAATTATAGACCTATATCTCTCAAGAACTTAGATGCAAAAATCCTCAACAGAATTCTAGCCACGAGAATTCAACAACATATCAAAAAAAATCATTCACCATGACCAAGTGGGATTCACACCAGGTATGCAGGGATGGTTCAACATCAGAAAAACAATTAATGTAATCCACCACATAAATAAAACAAAAGACAAGAATCACATGATTTTATCAATTGATGCAGAAAAGGCATTTGACAAAGTTCAACACCCATTCATGATAAAAAATTCTCAGCAAAATAGGAATAGAAGGAAAATTCCTCAACATAATAAAGGGCATTTATACAAAGCCAACAGCCAGCATCACCCTAAATGGAGAAAGCCTGAAAGCATTCCCGCTGAGATCGGGAACCAGACAAGGATGCCCTTTATCACCACTCTTATTCAACATTGTGCTGGAAGTCCTAGCCAGAGCAATTAGGCTAGATAAAGAAATAAAGGGCATCCAGATTAGCAAGGAAGAAATAAAAGTATCTCTATTTGCAGATGACATGATCTTATACACAGAAAACCCTAAGGAATCCTCCAGAAAACTACTGAAACTAATAGAAGAGTTCTACAGAGTATCGGGATACAAGATAAACATACAAGAATCCACTGGATTCCTCTACACCAACAAAAAGAATATCGAAGAGGAAATCACCAAATCAATACCATTTACAGTAGCCTCCAAGAAGACAAAATACTTAGGAATAAATCTTACCAGAGATGTAAAAGATTTATGCAAAGAAAACTACAGTACGCTTCTGCAAGAAACCAAAAGAGACTTACATAAGTGGAAAAACATACCTTGCTAGTGGATAGGAAGACTTAACATTATAAAAATGTCTATTCTACCAAAAGTAATCTATACATTTAAAGCAATTCCGATCCAAATCCCAATGACGTTCTTTAATGAGATGGAGAAACAAATCACCAACTTCATATGGAAGGGAAAGAGGCCCCGGAAAAATAAGGCATTACTGAAAAAGAAGAACAAAGTGGGAGGCCTTACTTTACCTGATTTTAGAACCCATTACACTGCCACGGTAGTCAAAACAGCCTCGTACTGGTACAACAACAGCTACATGGACCAATGGAACAGAATTGAGAATCCAGACATAAATCCATCCACATATAAGCAGTTGATATTTGACAAAGGCCCCAAAACAGTCAAACAGGGAAAGGACAGTCTTTTTAACAAATGGTGCTGGCATAATTGGATATCAAACTGCAAAAAAATGAAACAAGACCCATACCTCACTCCATGCACAAAAGCTAACTCAAAATGGATCAAAGACCTGAATATAAAATCTAAAACATTAAAGATCATGGAAGAAAAAATAGGGACAATGTTACGAGCCCTAATACATGGCATAAACAGTACACAAAACATTATAACTAGGTAACTGGGAGCTCCTAAAAATCAAACACCTGTGCTCATCCAAAGACTTCACCAAAAGAGTGAAAAGACTACCTACAGACTTGGAAAAAGTTTTTAGCTATGACATATCTGATCAGTGCCTGATCTCTAAAATCTACACGATACTGCAAAAACTCAACAGCAAAAAGACAAATAACACAATTTAAAAATGGGCAAAAGATATGAATAGACACTTTACTAAAGAAGACATTCAGGTAGCTAACAGATACATGAGGAAATGTTCAAGATCATTAACTATTAGAGAAATGCAGATCAAATCTACAATGAGATTTCATCCAACAAGGGTGGCATTAATCCAAAAAACACAAAATAATAAATGCTGGAGAGGCTGTGGAGAGATTGGAACACTTTTACACTGCTGGTGGGAATGTAAAATGATACAACCACTTTGGAAATCGATTTGGTGCTTCCTTAAAAACCTAGCAATAGGGAGGCGGAGCCAAGATGGCGGACTAGGCAGACGCTACCTCGGATCCCTCTTACAACAAAGACACGGAAAAACAAGTGAATCGATCACATACATAACAATCTACGAACCCTGAACAACAAACACAGATTTAGAGACGGAGAACGAACTAATACGGGGAAGCAGCGATTGTTTCCAGAGCCTGGAGCCAGCATACCAGTCAGGTACGGCACAAGCACAGAGACCTGCTCCACCCCCCTGAACTAACCCCGGGAGGGGGACTAGCCGGTTCCACGGGCGGCGTGGGACGCAGCCGTTAGGAGAAGTCCCCGGGAGGCAGTGACTGATCTTGGAGCAGAAAGAGCAGCATCCGAGCTGGGGAACCATCCCACAGGGATTTGGACTGCACGCAGGTACACCATAAACACGGAGAGTTGCTCCACCCCCTGAACTAACCCCGGGAAGGTGACCATCCGGGTCGCGCGGGCGGCGTGGGACGCAGCCGGTAGGAGAAGTCCCCGGGAGGCAGTGACTGATCTTGGAGCAGAAAGAGCAGCATCCGAGCCGAGGAACCGTCCCACAGGGATTTGGACTGCACGCAGGTACGCCATAAACACGGAGAGTTGCTCCACCCCCTGAACTAACCCCGGGAAGGTGACCATCCGGGTCGCGCGGGCGGCGTGGGACGCAGCCGGTAGGAGAAGTCCCCGGGAGGCAGCGACTGGTATTGGAGCGGGGAGAACAGCATTCCAGCCGGGACACTCGGTCGCGGCACAAGCACGGGGAGCTACTCCACCAATCTGAACTAACCCCGGGAGGGGGCCCACCTGGTTCACGGGGGCGGCACGGCCACGCGGCTGGAGGGACGAGAAGTCCCCGGGAGGCAGCGACTGATTTTGGAGTCGAGAGTGCACCGTCCCAGTAGGGGAGCCTTGACGCTGGGCGTGGGGCTGGAAGCGGAGGATCTGACCGTGACTCCAGCGGGCCAGACCCCCCGGGGGCAATCTCCACACAGACAGCACACATAGGCGACGCGCCCGCGGGAATCTCAGATATAATAGTCATTCCAAGCAAGACAAGCAACTCTGGCTATATTCTGAGGTGCTACTCTCCTATCTCTCTGTTCCCTCCCCCACCCTCCCCAGGCGGCTTCATTAACATCTGAATAGCCTGAGCCAGAGGGAGAACTCTGATAGGGATCTGACTGCAGTTTTTTTTTAGCGGATTTTCTGGAAAAACTAGTTTCCCAGTGATGGCTCGGAGACAACAATCCATATCAAACCACTTAAAGAAGCAGACCGTGACAGCTTCTCCAACTCCCCAAACAAAAGAATCAAAATCTTTCCCAAATGAAGATACAATTTTGGAATTATCAGATACAGAATATAAAAAACTAATTTACAGAATGCTTAATGATATCACAAATGAAATTAGGATATCTGCAGAAAAAGCCAAGGAACACACTGATAAAACTGTTGAAGAACTCAAAAAGATTATTCAAGAACATACTGGAAAAATTAATAAGTTGCAAGAATCCATAGAGAGACAACATGTAGAAATCCAAAAGATTAACAATAAAATAACAGAATTAGACAACACACTAGGAAGTCAGAGGAGCAGACTCGAGCAATTAGAATGCAGACTGGGACATCTGGAGGACCAGGGAATCAACACCAACATAGCTGAAAAAAAATCAGATAAAAGAATTAAAAAAAATGAAGAAACCCTAAGAATTATGTGGGACTCTATCAAGAAGGATAACCTGCGGGTGATTGGAGTCCCAGAACAGGGAGGGGGGACAGAAAACACAGAGAAAATAGTTGAAGAACTTCTGACAGAAAACTTCCCTGACATCATGAAAGACGAAAGGATATCTATCCAAGATGCTCATCGAACCCCATTTAAGATTGATCCAAAAAGAAAAACACCAAGACATATTATCATCAAACTCACCAAAACCAAAGATAAACAGAAAATTTTAAAAGCAGCCAGGGAGAAAAGAAAGGTTTCCTTCAAGGGAGAATCAATAAGAATATGTTCTGACTACTCAGCAGAAACCATGCAGGCAAGAAGGGAATGGGACGACATATACAGAACACTGAAGGAGAAAAACTGCCAACCAAGGATCATATATCCAGCAAAACTCTCTCTGAAATATGAAGGCGAAATTAAGATATTTACAGACAAACACAAGTTTAGAGAATTTGCAAAAACCAAACCAAAGCTACAAGAAATACTAAAGGATATTGTTTGGTCAGAGAACCAATAATATCAGATATCAGCACAACACAAGGTCACAAAACAGAACGTCCTGATATCAACTCAAATAGGGAAATCACAAAAACAAACAAATTAAGATTAATTAAAAAAAAAATACACATAACAGGGAATCATGGAAGTCAATAGGTAAAAGATCACAATAATCAAAAAGAGGGACTAAATACAGGAGGCATTGAACTTCCATATGGAGAGTGATACAAGGCGATATAGAACAATACAAGTTAGGTTTTTACTTAGAAAAATAGGGGTATATAATGAGGTAACCACAAAAAGGTATAACAACTCTATAACTCAAGACAAAAACCAAGAAAAACGTAACGACTCAACTAACATAAAGTCAAACACTATGAAAGTGAGGATCTCACAATTTACTAAGAAAAACGCCTCAGCACAAAAAAGTATGTGGAAAAATGAAATTGTCAACAACACACATAAAAAGGCATCAAAATGACAGCACTAAAAACTTATTTATCTATAATTACCCTGAATGTAAATGGACTAAATGCACCAATAAAGAGACAGAGAGTCACAGACTGGATAAAGAAACACGATCCATCTATATGCTGCCTACAAGAGACACACCTTAGACTTAGAGACACAAACAAACTAAAACTCAAAGGATGGAAAAAAGTATATCAAGCAAACAATAAGCAAAAAAGAAGAGGAGTAGCAATATTAATTTCTGACAAAATAGACTTTAGACTTAAATCCACCACAAAGGATAAAGAAGGACACTATATAATGATAAAAGGGACAATTGATCAGGAAGACATAACCATATTAAATATTTACGCACCCAATGACAGGGCTGCAAGATATATAAATCAAATTTTAACAGAACTGAAAAGCGAGATAGATACCTCCACAATTATAGTAGGAGACTTCAACACACCCCTTTCGGAGAAGGACAGGACATCCAGTAAGAAGCTCAACAGAGACACGGAAGATCTAATTACAACAATCAACCAACTTGACCTCATTGACTTATACAGAACTCTCCACCCAACTGCTGCAAAATATACTTTTTTTTCTAGCGCACATGGAACATTCTCTAGAATAGACCACATATTAGGTCATAAAACAAACCTTTGCAGAGTCCAAAACATCGAAATATTACAAAGCATCTTCTCAGACCACAAGGCAATAAAACTAGAGATCAATAACAGAAGAACGAGGGAAAAGAAATCAAATACTTGGAAAATGAACAATACCCTCCTGAAAAAAGACTGGGTTATAGAAGACATCAAGGAGGGAATAAGGAAATTCATAGAAAGCAACGAGAATGAAAATACTTCCTATCAAAACCTCTGGGACACAGCAAAAGCAGTGCTCAGAGGTCAATTTATATCAATAAATGCACACATACAAAAAGAAGAAAGAGCCAAAATCAGAGAACTGTCCCTACAACTTGAACAAATAGAAAGTGAGCAACAAAAGAATCCATCAGGCACCAGAAGAAAACAAATAATAAAAATTAGAGCTGAACTAAATGAATTAGAGAACAGAAAAACAATTGAAAGAATTAACAAAGCCAAAAGCTGGTTCTTTGAAAAAATTAACAAAATTGATAAACCATTGGCTAGACTGACTAAAGAAATACAGGAAAGGAAACAAATAACCCGAATAAGAAATGAGAAGGACCACATCACAACAGAACCAAATGAAATTAAAAGAATCATTTCAGATTATTATGAAAAATTGTACTCTAACAAATTTGAAAACCTAGAAGAAATGGATGAATTCCTTGAAAAACACTACCTACCTAAACTAACACATTCAGAAGCAGAACAACTAAATAGACCCATAACAAAAAAAGAGATTGAAACGGTAATCAAAAAACTCCCAACAAAAAAAAGTCCTGGCCCGGACGGCTTCACTGCAGAGTTCTACCAAATTTTCAGAGAAGAGTTAACACCACTACTACTAAAGGTATTCCAAAGCATAGAAAATGACGGAATACTACCCAACTCATTCTATGAAGCCACCATCTCCCTGATACCAAAACCAGGTAAAGACATTACAAAAAAAGAAAATTATAGACCTATATCCCTCATGAACATTGATGCAAAAATCCTCAACAAAATTCTAGCCAATAGAATCCAACAACACATCAAAAAAATAATTCACCCTGATCAAGTGGGATTTATACCAGGTATGCAAGGCTGGTTTAATATCAGAAAAACCATTAATGTAATCCATCACATAAATAAAACAAAAGACAAAAACCACATGATCTTATCAATTGATGCAGAAAAGGCATTTGACAAAGTCCAACACCCATTTATGATAAAAACTCTTACCAAAATAGGAATTGAAGGAAAATTCCTCAACATAATAAAGGGCATCTATGCAAAGCCAACAGCCAATATCACTCTAAATGGAGAGAACCTGAAAGCATTTCCCTTGAGAACGGGAACCAGACAAGGATGCCCTTTATCACCGCTCTTATTCAACATCGTGTTGGAAGTCTTAGCCAGGGCAATCAGGCTAGACAAAGAAATAAAAGGTATCCGGATTGGCAAGGAAGAAGTAAAGTTATCACTATTTGCAGATGACATGATTATATACACAGAAAACCCTAAGGAATCCTCCAGAAAACTACTGAAACTAATAGAAGAGTTTGGCAGAGTCTCAGGTTATAAAATAAACATACAAAAATCACTTGGATTCCTCTACATCAACAAAAAGAACACCGAAGAGGAAATAATCAAATCAATACCATTCACGGTAGCCCCCAAGAAGATAAGATACTTAGGAATAAATCTTACCAAGGATGTAAAAGACCTATACAAAGAAAACTACAAAGCTCTACTACAAGAAATTCAAAAGGACATACTTAAGTGGAAAAACATACCTTGCTCATGGATAGGAAGACTTAACATAGTAAAAATGTCTATTCTACCAAAAGCCATCTATACATTTAACGCACTTCCGATCCAAATTCCAATGTCATATTTTAAGGGGATAGAGAAACAAATCACCAATTTCATATGGAAGGGAAAGAAGCCCCGGATAAGCAAAGCACTACTGAAAAAGAAGAAGAAAGTGGGAGGCCTCACCTTACCTGACTTCAGAACCTATTATACAGCCACAGTAGTCAAAACAGCCTGGTATTGGTACAACAACAGACACATAGACCAATGGAACAGAATTGAGAACCCAGACATAGATCCATCCACGTATGAGCAGCTGATATTTGACAAAGGACCAGTGTCAATTAACTGGGGAAAAGACAGCCTTTTTAACAAATGGTGCTGGCATAACTGGATATCCATTTGCAAAAAAATGAAACAGGACCCATACCTCACACCATGCACAAAAACTAACTCCAAGTGGATCAAAGACCTAAACATAAAGACTAAAACGATAAAGATCATGGAAGAAAAAATTGGGACAACCCTAGGAGCCCTAATACAAGGTATAAACAGAATACAAAACATTACCAAAAATGATGAAGAGAAACCCGATAACTGGGAGCTCCTAAAAATCAAACACCTATGCTCATCTAAAGACTTCACCAAAAGAGTAAAAAGACCACCTACAGATTGGGAAAGAATTTTCAGCTATGACATCTCCGACCAGCGCCTGATCTCTAAAATCTACATGATTCTGTCAAAACTCAACCACAAAAAGACAAACAACCCAATCAAGAAGTGGGCAAAGGATATGAACACACATTTCTCTAAAGAAGATATTCAGGCAGCCAACAGATACATGAGAAAATGCTCTCGATCATTAGCCATTAGAGAAATGCAAATTAAAACTACGATGAGATTCCATCTCACACCAGCAAGGCTGGCATTAATCCAAAAAACACAAAATAATAAATGTTGGAGAGGCTGCGGAGAGATTGGAACTCTCATACACTGCTGGTGGGAATGTAAAATGGTACAACCACTTTGGAAATCTATCTGGCGTTATCTTAAACAGTTAGAAATAGAACTACCATACAACCCAGAAATCCCACTCCTCGGAATATACCCTAGAGATACAAGAGCCTTCATACAAACAGATATATGCACACCCATGTTTATTGCAGCTCTGTTTACAATAGCAAAAAGTTGGAAGCAACCAAGGTGTCCATCAACGGATGAATGGGTAAATAAATTGTGGTATATTCACACAATGGAATACTACGCATCGATAAAGAACAGTGACGAATCTCTGAAACATTTCATAACATGGAGGAACCTGGAAGGCATTATGCTGAGCGAAATGAGTCAGAGGCAAAAGGACAAATACTGTATAAGACCACTATTATAAGATCTTGAGAAATAGTAAACCTGAGAAGAACACATACTTTTGTGATTACGAGGGGGGGAGGGAGGGAGGGTGGGAGAGGGTTTTTTTATTGATTAATCAGTAGATAAGAACTGCTTTAGGTGAAGGGAAAGACAACACTCAATACATGGAAGGTCAGCTCAATTGGACTGGACCAAAAGCAAAGAAGTTTCCGGGATAAAATGAATGCTTCAAAGCTCAGCGGAGCAAGCGCGGGGGTCTGGGGAACATGGTTTGCGGGGACTTCTAAGTCAATTGGCAAAATAATTCTATTATGAAATCATTCTGCATCCCACTTTGAAATGTGGTGTCTGGGGTCTTAAATGCTAACAAGCAGCCATCTAAGATGCAGCAATTGGTCTCAACCCACCTGGAGCAAAGGAAAATGAAGAACACCAAGCCCACATGACAACTAAGAGCCCAAGAGACAGAAAGGGCCACATGAACCAGAGACCTACATCATCCTGAGACCAGAAGAACTAGTTGGTGCCCGGCCACAATCGATGACTGCCCTGACAGGGAGCTCAGCAGAGGACCCCTGAGGGAGCAGGAGAGCAGTGGGATGCAGACCCCAAATTCTCATAAGAAGACCAAACTTAATGGTCTGACTGAGACTGGAGGAATCCCGGCGGTCATGCTCTCCAGACCTTCTGTTGACACAGGACAGGAACCATCCCTGAAGACAACTCATCAGACATGAAAGGGACTGGTCAGCGGGTGGGAGAGAGACGCTGATGAAGAGTGAGCTAATTATATCAGGTGTACACTTGAGATTGTGTTGGCAACTCTTGTCTGGAGGGGGGATGGGAGGATAGAGAGAGAGGGAAGCCGGCAAAATTGTCAAGAAAGGAGAGACTGAAAGGGCTGACTCAAGACGGGGAGAGTAAGTGGGAGTAGGGAGTGAGATGTATGTAAACTTATATGTGACAGACTGATTGGATTTGTAAACGTTCACTTGAAGCTTAATAAAAGTTATTATAAAAAAAAAAAAAAAACCTAGCAATAGAACTACCGTAGAATCCAGCAATCCCACTCCTTGGAATATATCCTAGAGAAATAAGAGCCTTTACACGAAAAGATATATGCACACCCATGTTTATTGCAGCACTGTTTACAATAGCAAAAAGATGGAAGCAACCAAGGTGGCCATCAACAGATGAATGGATAAATAAATTATGGTATATTTTTCACACAATGGAATACTACGCATCCATAAAGAACAGTGAGGAATCTATGAAACATTTCATAACATGGAGGAACCTGGAAGGCATTATGCTGAGTGAAATTAGTCAGTTGCAATAGGACAAATATTGTATAAGGCCACTATTATAAGAACTTGAGAAATAGTTTAAACTGAGAAGAAAACATTCTTTTGTGGTTATGAGGGGGGGAGGGAGGGAGGATGGGAGGGGGCATTTACTAATTAGATAGTAGATAAGAACTACTTTAGGTGAAGGGAAAGACAGCACACAAAACAGGGGAGGTCAGCACAATTGGACTAAACCAAAAGCAAAGAAGTTTCCTGAATAAACTGAATGCTTCGAAGGCCAGCGTAGCAGGGGCAGGGGTCTGGGGACCATGGTTTCAGGGGACACCTAAGTCAATTGGCATAATAAAATCTATTAAGAAAACATTCTGCACCCCACTTCGAAGAGTGGTGTCTGGGGTCTTAAATGCTAGCAAGCAGCCATCTAAGATGCATCAATTGGTCTCAACCCAACTGGATCAAAGGAGAATGAAGAACACCAAGGACACAAGGCAATTACAAGCCCAAGAGACAGAAAGGGCCACATGAACCAGAGACTACATCATCCTGAGACCAGAAGAACTAGATGGTGCCCGGCTACAACCGATGACTGCCCTGACAGGGAACACAACAGAGAACCCCTGAGGGAGCAGGACAGCAGTGGGATGCAGATCCCAAATTCTCATAAGACCAGACTTAATGGTCTGACTGAGACTAGAAGGATCCTGGTGGTCATGGCTCCCAGACCTTCTGTTGGCCCAGGACAGGAACCATTCCTGAAGCCAACTCTTCAGACATGGATTGGATTGGACAATGGGTTGGAGAGGGATGCTGGTGAGGAGTGAGCTCCTTGGATCAGGTGGACACTTGAGAGTATGTTGGCATCTCCTGCCTGGAGGGGAGATGAGAGGGTAGAGGGGGTTAGAAGCTGGCAAAATGGACACGAAAAGAGAGAGTGGAGGGAGAGAGTGGGCTGTCTAATTAGGGGGAGAGTAATTGGGAGTGTGTGGCAAGGTGTATATGGGTTTTTGTGTGAGAGACTGACTTGATTTGTAAATTTTCACTTAAAGCACAATAAAAATTATAAAAAAAAAAAAAACTTCCAAATCTGTAAATTTTACGTAATTCCAATAAAACAATAAAAGCCCCAATAGCGACAACATATTGGTCCGGTTGTAAGATTTTCATTTTTTTTATTTTGAGGTGTAATCCATAATGAAGCCTGTAGTCTTTGATCTTCTTCAGTAAGCGCTTGAAGTCCTCCTCACTTTCAGCAAGCAAGGTTGTCTCATCTGCATGTAGCAGGCTGTTGATGAGTCTTCCTCCAATCCCGATGCCCTGTTCTTCTTCATATAGTCCAGCTTCTCTATTTGCTCAGGATACAGGTTGAATAGGTATGGTGAAAGGATACAACCCTGACTCCTTTCCTGACTTTAAACCGCGCAATATCCCCTGTTCTGTTCGAAAGACTGCATCTTGGTGTATGCACAGATTCCTTATGAGCACGATTAAGTGTTATGGAATTCCCATTCTTCACAATGTTATCTATAATTTGTTATGATCCACACAGTCGAATGCCTTTGCATAGTCAATGAAGCACAGGTAAACATCCTTCTGGTACTCTCTGCGTTCAGCCAGTATCTATCTGACATCAGCAGTGATATCCCTAGTTCCATATCCTGTTCTGAATCTGGCTGAATTTCTGGCAGTTCCCTATTAATGTACTGCTGCAACCAGTTTTGAATGATCTTCAGCAAAATTTTACTTGTGTGTGATATTAATAGTATTATTCGATAGTTTCTGCATTCCATTGGATAACTTTTCTTTAGAGTAGGCATTAATATGGCTCTCTTCCTGTTGGTTGGCCAGGTAGCTGTCTTCCAAATTCCTTCACATAGATGAGTGAGCACCTCCAGCACTGCAACTATTTGTTGAAACATCTCAGCTGGTATTCCATCAGTTTCTGGTTGTTGCTGTTACTTGCCATCGAGTCAGTTCCGACTCATAGCGGCCGTAAGTACAGCAGAATGAAACACTGCCCAGTCCTGTATCATCCTCAGAATAATTTTCATGCTTGAGCCCATTGTTGCAGTCACTGTGTCAGTCCATCTCATTGAGAGTGTTCCTTTTTTTGCTGACCCTCTACTTTACCAAGCGTGATGTCCTTCTCCAGGGACTAATTCCTCCTGATAATGTGTTCAAAGTATGTGAGAAGTAGTCTCACCATCTTTGCTTCTAAAGAGCATTTTGGTTGTACTTCTTCCAAGACAGATTTGTTCATTGTTTTGGCCGTCCATGGAGGAGCCCTGGTGGCACAGTTGTTAACAGCTATAACTGCTAACCAAAAGGTTAGCAGTTCACATCCACCAGTCACTTCTTGGAAACCCTATGGGGCAATTGCACTCTGTCCTTTCAGGTCACTGTGAGTCAGAATCAACATGATGGCAATGGGCACAATGTCAGTTCCTAGAGCCTTGGTTTTTGCAATGTCTTCAGGGCAGCTTGAACTTCTTCCTTCAGCACCATCTGTTCTTGATCATATGCTGTCTCTTGAAATGACCGAACGTCGACCAATTCTTTTTGGTACAGTGACTCTGTGTATCCTTCCATCTTCTTTTGATGTTTCCTGTGTCATACAGTATTTTGCCCATAGAATCCTTCAATATTTGCAACTCAAGACCTGAACTTTTTCTTCAGTTCTTTTGGCTTGAGAAATGAAAAACGTGTTCTTCCCTTTTGGATTTCTAGCTGCAGGCCTTTGCACGTGTCAATATAATACTAATAAAACTATTAAAGAATCTATATAAAATTGTTAATTTGTCTGTTATAGGAATTTAGGAGTGGAAAATGACTTTCTCTTTCTGTTTTTTACCTTTAATTTTTGTAATTATTATAGTAGATTTTTAAAACCAAGAAATGTCAAGAAAATAGCAAAGGTATTTGTTACAATATCTCCTTTGCTTCACGTGTGAAAAGCTGGTCGTTTGCTGAGTTTGCTCATCTCATCATGCATGACATTTACAAGAACCCATTAGAGTCTGTGTTGTTAGTAGGGAAAATGGCAGAGGTCAGCCAGTTATCAGAATTTCTCACATAATCTTTATCATCAATAACCACAGAATCATCCTCCATCTGTATCACATCCTATCTTCTGAGAGTCTACATACAATGAAACCATGAACCATGCATGACCTTAAGGACTGTCAGCCTTATCTACAGCTACATGCAATGTGAGTATGAAAGTCTAGCCTTGGGCCCACTGACACCCAGGATGTCTGTCAGTGAACATTCACTGCAGAATCACTCTGAAATTAGATGCCAACAGCAGAAGGAGAAAGGTACAGGCAACACAGTTCTCCATCAATGGACCACACCACTGTGGCATGCCAGGCTCAGTGCCAGGAAATGCAAGGCCTACAAAGTTAGCTGGCCAGAATTCAACATTGGGGCCAGTAATCTATGTTTTAATTTGAAGCTCCAAAGCCAAAAGTCATCCAGTGATAGCCACGAAACAGACCATCAAGAGGATACCCTACCTTTCCTCTGTCTTATTTCAGGGTTGTGTTTGGAGCCAAAGCTGTGTGCATCAGGGGGGAAGTGGTATGAGTTCTCAGTTTACAGCCAGTTTCTAACAGGCCCACTGCATGTGGGGCCATGAAGTGGGGTCTGAAGCAGAAGTTTCATAGAGAAGTGGCATGTGCTCAGTTTTTCCTCTCAGTTTTTAGTGCACTTCAAGATGAAATGCATCTGGGCTGAAAAGGGAATGTGCCACAACCCATCTCCAGCTGTTTAAAGAGAACTGAGATAGTATACGTGAGAGCTGCCTAAACCAACCTTCTCTACCATCAGGGGAAACTGACTTCCTCAGTAAAAGTGGGAAGGTACACTCAACCACCAACCACCTTTCTTTTCTCAGCCCTTCTGCCTCTGAGTTGAGCGGCCAGTGTCTAAATGATAAGTGTCACATTCCTACTGACTTTTTCCAAATGGCAGCTGACATTGCCAAACCTTGGTCATTATAAAGCAAGCTGGCCCAAAACTAGAAGCCCCTTGACTCAGCAGAGTGAATGCTAACTTCTCAAAGATCAGATTCCCAAAACCTCAGTGACTTAACAGAGCAATAGCCTATTTCTTGCTCACATAAAGTCTCATATGACTTGGGAGGCCTTACACTTCTTGTAATTTTGCTATATTATACCTGGTCTCCAAAGTCTCTGCTGCAGGGCCAGTGAAGAAGGATGGAGAAGGAACACCCACTCACTGGTCTGGAAGAGGCATACTCCACTTCCATTTATGGTCCAATGGCATAAAGGTCATATGACTCCAACCTAAATGCAAAGGAATCTGGGAGATGTAGGAACCCCCGTGGGATAGTCACTGTGTACCAACTGTCTCTAGCACACTCATAAAATTGAAAATGTTTCATGAAATTTCAAGATGGAAGACCACAGCTGAACAGTAGAAAGAACCCTTGACTGGCAGTCCAGGCACAGGGTTCTGGAACCACTTCTGCCCACTAACTAGCTGAATAAATCCACTACTCCTCGATACTTCAGTGTTCTCATCTGTAGTAGAAGTGTGGCTACGTGTCCCACAATGTTCTTTCTAGGCCAAAAAGACACAATTCTATGAAAAGACTTGTGAAGGCAGCACCCACATGATCTCCCAGAATTTCACCAAGGATTCTACACCTAGAAATCCCTAATGGAAAAAAGCAGTGGTGTCTCCTGACTTTCTTCTAGTATCTGCCCCTCATGCTATCACTTAGGAAACCATCAACTCCCAGGAGTCTCACCTTCATTGGACTCACATTCTGGGAAGTTCCTCATGCCATGGAAGACCTCAATGCTGCTAAGTAAGATCAGCAAGAAATCTCTACTTGTGTTATTAAAACAGATGTAGGGGAAGGGAGATACTTTTAATTTCCCAGTCTATATTCACATATATAAATTCCCTCTCAATTAACAAACACAGAGTATCTACTTGGGGCAAGACACTGTATTCTCAAATAGTGTCTTGGTTTTCAGGCAGTAACATGAGGTAGTTCTACCTGACCTCTAAAGTCCCTTACTGTTTCAACAATTTACCTCTCTTGATAAGCAGTACAATGCATAGGTTCAAAGCAAAGCTGCAGAACTATATGGCTCGAGTACAAATTGCAGCTCTAGCACTGTCTCAGCTTGGGTTCCCTGGAAAGCAGACTATGAATCAGGGCTTAAAATGTTGACGTTTATTAGGGAGTAGTTAGGAATCAATTGTTATAAAAGGAAAATGAAAGAAGCTGGATTGGGCACAGGGAGAAGTTGGACTGCAATGCAGTCTCAACAAAGGTCTTATCCAACCCCATTGGTGACCCTGAAGCTGAAATGGCCCTTTAGAGTTATCCTGAAATGGCATGAGGGGGCTGTGGCTTTGTACCCCTGGGTCAATGCATTGTTGTATGTGGGCTGCCCTAGAAGCGGGCAAGATCCTGGGCTACGGGGCCATCTTTAGACAAGGCAATTCCCAAAGATGGATGACAGGTGAGGACTGTCTATCAGCCACACTATCAAAAGCTAGAGGTACAAGCACATCACAGCACCTCTATGGGCACTTATTGGTTATGTGATCTTGGACAAGTTACTTAGCCCTTTTATTTTACAAATGTAGTACTATAGTGATATCTACTTCATAAACATTTATGATCATTAAATGAGTTAATGAGTTAACACATGTAAAATCATTTATTGTTTTCTATATGCCTGTCAGTGTTCTAAGTATTAGTTGTTATTATGCACCTCTCATAAGCTCCATAAGAACAGTAATTTTTCAAATTGGATAAATGAACTGAGAGTCTTATGGGAGATCAGAGAAGGGTAAGATTTCCTTCAGACATGTATCTACGTTGTTGATTCCTCAGAGGCCCAAACTCCCAGCCAAAACACCTAGCCTGAAGGGCTTTACATCAGTTCACATGTATTTCTAATGTTAAAACCAAAAATAGCTCTAGGAAGAAACTGCTGTCATTTTACTAAAATGTCCTTTCTAATGCTTCTGAATATGATCAACTCTGATCTTTCTCCAGTACAATGGGTAATGTTCTACTCTTATAAGGAAAGACATCTATGAGCTCCATCTTCCCAACCCATGTTCCTGTATTTTTCAAGGCACCAGAAGAATGTATTTCAGAACTACTAGAAGAATCCCCAGCCTCTTTTTCTGCAGGGCTGGAAGCACACTTCTCAAGGAGGGACATATTCCAAGTTTGTTCCAAGGGCGGTCCTAGTGGGATGAACCAGAGACTCAGCCAGCATTTACCCTCTGTATGGGTCATTTTGTTAGGAACAAAATTAGGTTTCATGAAGAAAGCCTAAGGCTAGAGAATATGGGCCTTGCAGAAATTTTTTTTTTTTTTTTAGAAAACAAAAGATAAAAGCGTATATTGGGATGAGGATTTTGTCTTCCTATTTTTATTTGAAATGGGACTTATAACTGGTACTTTAATAGGAACTTTCCTTCTGAAAGCTCAGAGCATATTTCCATATTCCCTGTATCTTCCCCATAGTTCCCATGAAACAGCCTCCCCTGTCTCATCTTTAAAATAGGAATGGCAATACCTACCTCTAACTGACTTAATCTTAGGAGACTAGGATTCCTGTCCTGCTCCAGACTAGTTCTTGATCTGAGAGTTTAGACTAGGTTGTCACTCTGAAAGTCACCAACCTTTCTAGTCCATGACCTATTTTGCCATTAGGACAGGTCAAACAGAAATTTATTCTACATGAAAACCTCAGATTATTTTCCTTTCTTCTAACCAATAAACCTTATCGTTCCCTCACCATAGCCCAACCACTATCACCCCCTCCCTTCATCCAAATAATTCCTCCTCCACCTCTCCTTGATGTAGCTACTGATGTTGGTTCCAACTCCCTACATGTTTCGGTGCAAGCAGGACAGTTGTTTTCAATTACATTCCAAAGCATAGAAAAGAATTTCTCAAAGCAACTTTCTAGTTTTTAATTGACCATGGCAATAACGGCCTTAGAGAAGAAAACTCTTTCCAGGAAGAATGCAAACCTCGCTTATTCAGAAAGCAATCTGAGGCTTCTTTTTCCATTGTGCTCACACACAAAAAAAAATTGTTAGGGGCTTTCCTATGTTCATAAGCAAGGGTTGCTCAGCAAAGCACTTTATCTATAAGCAGGGCCACCAGGGGTCAGGCTAAAAGACAGGCTTCTGTCTTCTAGTGCTGGGGGGAACCCAAGAAAAACAGGAGCAAATGTATCATGGATTGAATTATGTCCCCGCAAAAATGTGTGTATCAACTTAGGTCATGTTTCCCAGTATTGTGTGGTTGTCCTCTGTTTTGTGACTGTAATTTTATGTTGAGAGGATTAGGGTGGGGTTGTAACACCACCCTCATTCAAGTCACCTACCTGATCCAGGGTAAAGGGAGTTTCCCTGGAGTGTGGCCTACACCACTTTATATCTCTCAAGAGATAAAAGGAAAGGGAAGAAAGCAGAGAGTTGGGGACCTCATGCCACCAAGAAAGCAGCACCAGGAGCAGAAAGCCCTGCACCTGAGAAGCTCCTCCACCAGGGGAAGGTGAGGATGAGGATCTTCCTGCAGAGCCAACAGAGAGAGAAAGCCTTCCCCTGGAGCCAATGCCTTGAATTTGGACTTGTAACCTACTGGACTGTGAGAAAATGAATTTGTCTTTGTTAAAGTCATCCACTTGAGGTATTTCTCTTATAGCACCACTAGATAACTAAGACAAAAGGCCTAGGTCTTTCCCTACTATGTTGCTGTTGTTGTTGTTGCTAGGTGCTGTGGAGTCGGTTCCAACTCATAGCAACCCCGTGCACAACAGAACGAAACACTGCCTGGTCCTGTGCCATCCTTACAATCGTTGTTATGTTTGATCTCATTGTTGCAGCCACTGTGTCAATCCACCTCATTGAGGGTCTTCCTCTTTTCTGCTGACCCTGTACTCTGCCAAGCATGATGTCCTTCTCCAGGAACGGATCCCTCCTGACAACATGTCTAAAGCACGTAAGACACTGTCTCACCATCCTTGCTTCTAAGGAGCATTCTGGTTGTACTTCTTCTAAGACAGATTTGTTCGTTCTTTTCACAATCCACAGTATATTCAATATTCTTCCCCAACACCACAATTCAAAGGCATCAACCCTTCTTCGGTCTTCCTTATTCATTGCCCAGCTTTCACATGCATATGATGCGATCGAAAATGCCATGGCTTGGGTCAGGCACACCTTAGTCTTCAGGGTGACATCTTTGCTCTTCAACACTTTGAAGAGGTCCTTTGCAGCAGATTTGCCCAATGCAATGAGTCTTTTGATTTCTTGACTGCTGTTTCCATGGCTGTTGATTGTGGATCCAAGTAAAATGAAATCCTTGACAACTTCAATCTTTTCTCCATTTATCATGATGTTGCTCGTTGGTCTAGTTGTGAGGATTTTTGTTTTCTTTATGTTGAGGTGTAATCAATACTGAAGGCTGTGGTCTTTGATTTTCATTAGTAAGTGCTTCAAGCCCTCTTCACTTTCAGCAAGAATTCCCTACTATAGAGTATGTGAAATGCAGGCCAAAATGGGGCCCTTAGAGCCTGCAGAACTCTAAGTGGCTCCTTCATCTGTAACAGAAAGAAAATGTTGGACAGCCTGCCTAGATTAATGATAGGAGACTTTTCTCATGAGCTCTGGCGTGATTCTTCAGAGTTTTTGGTCTGGATTTGTATTCAGATTAAATAAATTAAAAATTTTAAGTAGGTGGCAGCCCTGTGTCAATTCTGGAATTAAAAAGAAGAAAATAATTAGCCAATAAGTGCCTGAGAACAACTGAGCTCAAAGGAGAGAAGAGCAGGCAAGGGTTAAAAACCAAGGGGCCAACATATTCACACCTTTGTTCATTGCAGCATTAGTCACAAAACCACAGAGATGGAAAGAATCTAAGTGCCCATCAGCAAATGAATGAATAAACAAAATGTGGTAAATACACACAATGGAATACTATGCAACCATAAAGAATAATGATGAGTCCTCAAAACATAACATGAATGAATCTGGAAGACATTATGTGGAGTAAAATAAGTCAATAACAGAAGAACAAATACTGTATGATTGTACTTTTATAAGAAGATATGAAAAGATATATATACAAGAACCAACGGTCATTAATAGTTAACAGGGACTGGTGGGGGAGGGAGCACTATTGAGGTAGTAGACACTTGTTACTTTTAGTGATAGGAAAGGTAACATCAAATGTGGGTGAAGTGCGCATGGTTTGAACAAGGCAAATGATATCACTAAGAAGTGCACAAGAGAAAATGAGGTCTTTGGTAAAGGTTATAAGAAATATAATTTTGTAACAACACAAACAACACCAAAAAATATGTGTGTGGTTATACAAATGTGTATATAGACATGTAAGTATGAGTATGACTAAGTGGGTACATATATGTGCCCAGATAGAAATATCTACAGGCATATGTACATACAGGTATGCATATGCATGCATGGGTATCCATACATATAATAAACCACATAGGGGATGCAGGGACAGATGCTTCTTAGATATAACCAAACACCTTGTGAAATTGGCTTTTTGGGTTTGAAGACTTAAGGCCGTAGTCTCATGGAACAACTCAGGTATTGGCATAATATAGTTCACAAAGTGTAAGTTCTACATTCTAATGTGGTAAGAAGTGTCTGAGATCTTAAAATTGTGTGAGCAGCCATCTAAAATACAACTATTTGTCTCTATTCTCCTAGATCAAAAGAGAAAGAAGGATACCAAGGACTCAGAAAAGTAGTCTACAGGGCTAACAGTCAACATGAACCACAGCCCCATCTACCCTGAGACCAGAAGAACCAGATGGTGCCTGGCTACCACTACCAACCATTCTGATGAAGGCCACAATATATGGATCCCTACAGAAAGGGAGAGAAATGTAGAACAAAATTCAGATCCTTTAAAAGTCCAAATTTATTGGGCCAGTTGAGACTAGAGGACTCCCTGAGATTATCACCCTGAAATACACTTTAAACTCTAAACCAAAATTAAACCTGAGGTCATCTTTTAGCTAAATAGCTGATTGGCTCATAAAATAAAAAATTTTAAAAAACTACTCATAAATAATGAGCTTCTTTAAGAAAAATCATCTTCTTAAAAAAAAATCATAGAAGAACAAACATCAAAAATTACTCTAAAACAAAAGTGAGAAGGTAAGGGGACAGGGAAACTAGAGTACTGGAAATAATACAACCAGAATGGAATGAGAATAATGACACATTGTGAAAAATGTAACCAATATCACCAAATAATTTGTGTAGAAATTGTTAAATAGGAACCTAATTTGCTGCATAAACTTTCACCTTAAATACAATAAAATATTAATTAAAAAAAAAAAAAAAAGGAGCCAAAGGGCTGAAGGGCAGCAGGAGTTGACTTAGGGTTTTACAACCCTAAGTAACTACCTATAGCCACCTGGGCTAAAGAGTACCATTGAGGAATATAATATTTCCCTATAGGCTGGAAGGAAAGGCAAGGGAGTTTCCTTTGAAAACTAAGGTTTTCAAAAGCACGGGGGAATTGAGGAAACTACACACATGCTCAGAAATTACCTGAGATCTTAAGCCCTTATCTCAGGCTGATCACTAGACTCAGTGCAAGCTCAGCTAAGTTCTCAAAGGCAGCCCTTGTGCAGAGTCAGTTTGCAAAGACTGAGAAGTATTTGTTTGTTTGATGTTCTTTCCCCTGTGTTCAGTGAAATTTATGTCAAAACACTAGCTGAACACAAGCTAAGAAACAGAGTCTTCAGTGTCTACACACATCCAGGAAGTCATCCTTTGCAAAAATACTTAGGGGAAGTCCCTAAACAAACAGGTGACTATATCCTTCAACAATTTAAAAAACAAAAACTACAACATAGCAATCCCTGGGGAAGAACATGACTTCTGGAGTTACCACTTTATAATATTCAAATGTCCCAGTTTCAATAAAAAATCACAAGGCACACACAGAAACAGAAAGGATGGTCCAGTAAAAAGAACAAAATTAAGTTACAGAAACTATCACCATGGAACCCCAGATAATAGGCTTACTAGACAAAGACTTTAAAACAATAGTATTAAATACTATTAAAACATGGATAAAGAACTAACAGAAATCAGGAAAACATTACAGGAACAAAATGAGAATATCGATATAGAGACAGAAATCATAAAAAGGAACCAAACAGAAATACTGGTGCTGAAAATTAAAATAACTGAAATGAAAAATTCACTGCAGGGATTCAAAAGCAGATTTGAGCTAGCAGAAGAATCAGCAAACTTGAAGATAGGCCAATCAAAACCAAAAGAAAAGAATCAAAACCACTGAGATGCAAAAGAGGAAAAAGAATAAAGAAAATAAATAGAGTCTAAGGAACTTGTGGGACACCATCAAGCAGTCCAACACATGCATTATGGGAGCCTTAGAAGGAGAAGAGAAAGGAGCAGAAAGAAAATTTTTTTAAGAAATAATTACCAAAAACTTGATAAATTTAATGAAAGACCTGAATCTACATATTGAAGAAGCTCAGGGAGCTCCAAGTAGAATAAAAAGATTCAAAAAAGAGAGATTCACACTGAGACACATTATCCCTTTCAATACCCATTATTTTCTGCTTTGAATTTTTTGTTGATACCATGTGTTTTCATTAATGGAAATATGCTGAATCATTGAATGTTGTTGAATTTTTGGTAGGTAGTATGGATTTTTTTTTCTTGCCCACTCCCACAAACCTACCTTTAGAGCCCAGAGGGACATTCCTTGTCCCATTAATTCTACCCCCAGAGTTCCCTCCCACCAGTTCACTGGAGCACATGTCCCAAAAATTTTTTTTGAAAATTTCTATTTTTCCTACCAAAAAAGCACACAACTCATATATATAATGCCCTGTAGAAACAGCAATTTGCAGCACATACCCATTTTTTTTTTTCAGTTTGAAACAGTCATAAATGTCCCTGTCATGTACTGTCAATGGGAAAGCAGCTTCCCAATAACCCAGAGAGGCAGAAAATGTTGGTAGGCAACCATATATCCCAATGGTCATAAAAGAGTTATAATCAAACTCTCAAAAATCAAAGAAAAAAAAGAGAATCTTGAAAGCAGCAAGAGAGATGCGAATTGTCACATACAAGGGATCTTCATTAAGAAAGTGCCAATTTCTCCTCAGAAACCATGAAGGCTAGAAGGCAGTGGAAGCAGACCATAAAGCTCCTTGTGGGACAGTATCTTGCATCTTCAGCACAGGGGCAATATCTAGTGTCTCACATACATTAGGTACCTAATAGATGTTTGTTAATTGTTTTGAGAAGGCAGCCTCTACCAGATCTCTGTGAAGTTGCCAGTGGTGTTCCTGAGCAGGACATGATTATCCTACCCAAAGGATTCATCGCTCAGTATGCCAAACACTGGCTGGGCCCCACATTGCCTTTCATCTCTACACTTCTCCTTGCACAAAGCCTCCTCAAACCTCATTAGTAATTACAATGCCTCTGAAAGATTTTGGAGGTGGGTAGACCAGTGCCACACCCCAATACAAGGAATGTCACCTGATAGGTACTATCATCTCATCATTCATTACCTACCCTCCACCTTCCAAATGTATCCACTTCAGCCACAGAAATCTGAAGAAACAAAGGTAAGGAAAGCTTCTGTGTTGCCCTCTCCAATCCCACATAATTAATAAAGGATTCTAAGGGGGTGCCATCAGGTGTTTGAGGAGAGTCTCCAAAAGGTAAGAATCTGCCAAGGTCTACTGATAGGGAAAAATGTTAGCTAGAGGCCGGAATAAATAGGAGACACTGCACCCTCAGCCCACTCCAGATGGTGTATGCAAAAATTAACCAAGTGCTCTTCTGATACTCACCTCTGGTGCACACTTATGTACCAAAAAAAAAACCAAACCCATTGCATAAAGACTTATTAAATTCCTCAAGCATTATTAAGAAACAGTGGATTAATCCTGATAAAGATTTGAAACTATGCATTTATAACTCTGCATATGAGAAACTATTTCAGAATGATTTTCCGTTTCCAAAACTTCAGTTTTCAACACTAAACAAGGCTTTGCCAAAACTTTTTATTTCTTGCTTTATTTGAGTCAGCACTAAATGGTAGGCATTGTTACTTTTTAATTGAAGCCATCTGCAAATTAATAGAATATTCCAGAGCCTCTGGAAGAAAACTTTCCACACTCTACATTAATTACTCGATTAAACACTGGGGTTTGACATCTGGATCTCACACTGATGTTCTTGCCCTAGCAGGCACACTCACAAAAGATAATGCAAATTATTATTTTAAAGCATCTGTGTGTGTCTCATTTCAATATGGACACCAATTTTATTTGACTGGAGTTGCAAACTTAACAAGAAAAAGAAGAGGAAAGATCAGACTTTTTTTGTTTGGCCAGGCTGGTAATACTAGCTCCAGAAATCTTATGGCTGAATTAAGAAAGAGGTCAAGACAATCATTTAGCCAAGTATGTCTGGCTTTTCTACAAAGAACAGGAATTATCCTTGCCCAGTCAAGGGGGGGCAGAATCTACTAATCGTGTGCAAAGATGTTCCTCGGCCTTCCACTTCTGTGTGAAGACTCAAGGACACACTGCTATTCTGTTCCTTCAGAGTGCCCAGCTGCTTAGATTATGCCTAAGAAGAATTCTGAGTTGTATAGTGTGATAGTTAAGTTTGTGCGTCAACTTGGCTGGCCCAAGACTCTCAGTGGTTTGGTAGTTAGTAATAACGTTATTTGGCAGTTATGTAATGATGTAACCATCCTCCAAGGTATGATCTAATGTGATCCGCTGATCAGTTTACGGGAAGTTTCTTTGGGAGTGTGGCCTGCATCCTATATATATTTTTTCCAAACGTCTATATAGAGAGAGAGGGAGGCATTTGGAAAAGCTTGCTTACTTGCTCTGGATCCTGTATCCAACACATTATCATCTGACCTCCAGTTCTTGGGACTTGAGCCAGTGGCCTGCCTTCTGATCTGCTGATTTTGGGTTAGTCAACCCCTGCAGCTACGTGAGTTGGCAGAAGCCTTCAGCCTGATGCCTTATCCAGATTTGGAACGTGCCAGTTTCTACAACGACGTGAACCATTTCCTTGAGATAAATCCCTCTCTCTATATATATGCTTCACTGGTTTTCTTCTCTAGAGAACCCAGCCTAAGACAAATAGTGATTAAGTCAGCCTTGGGTTAAGACTCTCATTTCTCTCCCTTTCTAAAGGGATCAAATACAAAAACACTGGAAAGAGGCTATATCTAACTCAGGAACCCAGAATACAGGAGAGAATCACTTCTGGAAGAAGAATAATTTCCTTTGGCAACAGCTGTCCATGCCCATGCATGAAAAGCAACAGTTGCCTGTGGCATTAGATCCATGGATCTAAGACATGGGTAGTTGTTTCTACACCCAAGTATGCTACATTTCCATTTATTCCGTAGATTGTGAGATCTGTTTTCACAAAAAGCAGTTAAAACTGGGTTGAAGGGAAGAACAACCTAGAGGAACAAAAAAAGGAGAGAGATAAAAAAAAAAAAAAAGTCCTTTCCATATGGAACACATTAGAGGCATCAGATTTTAGGGATATTTTGACCTCATCTTTACCTTTGCAAATATCTTACCTCATTTTTTTCTCATCTGATATATTCCACTTGTTAGCACAAGGCAAAATCTTTTCCTTAGATAAGGAATGTGAAGAGATTAATCCACCTTCAAGTTTTGTGTTGTTTTAACATACCCTCTTTGAAAAATGTTCATGTTTACCATTAGCCAATCAGAGTTTCAAACATACTGTGGAATTTTCATCCTTCCATTCTAATTTCAGGATATATTTTTTGCCTAGACTTGGTCATGGGTTTGTTTATACTTCATTGGGTGTACAAGAAAACTCTTCATTGTGGCTTAAACAAGGGTTTCTCAACCTTGGTACAACTGCCATTTTGGGCTAGATAGTTCTTCTAATTCTTTGTTCTGGGAGCCTATCTTGTGCATTGTTGGATGTTTGGTGTCATCCATGGCCTCTACTCATTAGATGCCAGCAGCACACACACTGTGGCAACTAAAATTGTCTCCAGACATTGCCAATGTCCTCTGGGGGACAAAAATCAAAATCACTCCCTTCTCCCCCAATTGAGAACCACTGGCTGCTGGCTTTAAACAAGTCATTACAAGAAGGAAATATTTCAGTAAGCATCAATTTCAAAGATTAAAATCTTTGTTGCCCTAGATTTCTTGAATAGTATTCTAACAGATCCTATTCATTGCCTAACCAATTGCTATTCCTCCATTCTTCCCTGTGAACAGAGCCCCGATTTCACACTTGGTAGATCTATTGATCCCTGATATAGTAGATGCCTCTTCCAATCAAGGAGAGATTATGTCAGGCATGAGAATCCCATTCCCCTTTGCCAGTGATTGGGTGATGGATGAGCATCATGTAACCCAGTTCGGGGGCATGGGACATAAAGGGAAAATCTGTTTGGGGAGGAGGACTTCCCTTCCCAGATTAAAATACACAAATAAAACCAAGAATCTTTTTAAGGAGAAGCCTTTTTTGTCATATCTGTCTTCCCCTCAGTACGATTTTCTGCCTTTCACTGTGGCTGTATCTTGTGGATCTTCAGTAATCATTTTATAATCACAAGGAATTAAACAAAAGAATGGAACACCAGCAGCTTGAGAAAGGTAGAGCAGAAGGAATAAAAGAGCTTTAGTTCTTGATGACATCCTTGAATGCCCATCTCTAGACTGCTTGTCAGTTGAAATAATTCAGCACTCTTATTGCCTAAACCATAGGTCAGCACACTGTGGGCCAAGAATGGATTTCACATTTTTAAAAGATTGTTAAAAAAAAAAAAAAATCATGTATAACAGAGACTACATGTGGGCCACAAAGTCTGATGTTTACTATGAGGCCCTTCACAAGAAAAGATTGCCAACTCCTGAATTAAACTACTGATAGTGGATGTCTTGTGATTTGCAGCCCAAAGCATTCCTAGTTAATAAAAGTACAATATCCTCATTTTACAATTACAGAAACTGAAACTTGAGTTGGCCAATGGTGGGCTCAACTAGATAATTCAAACACAAATTTGCTGTTCCTTTAATTCACTGCAAAGTTAAGCCAAATTGAAGTATCATAAATTCTTTTAAGAAACTCTTCTACCCCTTGAGGCTTCAAATAATGTGCTAACTCTAGGCTTGATTTTTGCCCATGGAACCAGCAGTCAAGAAATCAAACAACATACTGCCTTGAGCAAATCTGCTGCAAAAGACCTATTTAAAGTGTCAAAAGGCAAAGGACTAAGGACTAAGATGAGGACTAAGATGACCTGACCCAAGCCATGGTATTTTCAATTGCCTCATATGCATGCGAAAGCTGGACAACGAATAAGGAAGACCGAAGAAGAATTGATGCCTTTGAATTATGGTGTTGGTGAAGAATATTGAATATACCACTGACCGTAGAACAAGCAAGCCTGTCTTGGAAGAAATACAGCCAAAATGCTCCTTGAAAGCAAGGATCGTAAGACTTCATCTTACATACTTAGAACATGTTATCCGGAGTGACCAGTCCCTGGAGAAGGGCAACATGCTTGGTAAAGTAGAGGAAGACCCTCAACAAGATAGACTGACAAAGTGGCTGCAACAGTAGGCTCAAACATAGTAACAATTGTAAGGATGACACAAGATAGGCAGTATTTTTTTCTTTCTGTTGTATATATGGTCTGCTATGAGTCGGAACCAACTTGACAGCACCTAACAACAACAACAGCCTTGGTTTTATAAATCAGAATAAACAGGCAAACCCTCTTGATGAAACACATGTTTGGTGAATATCCTCAAAGGAAGCCAGGCTGTTCCACTGTCTGGCGCACAGAGGCATTTCCTGCATTAGGAAATTGAACCTGGAGACTCCAAGAAGGAAGAGATTTTACAGAAAAACATTACAGAAACAAACTCACTGATTTGATAAATTACCTCTTCTACTTGCTGAAACAGTTCCTGCACTTCCTGCTGACTCACTTGGAGAGACTGAATCCTCGGTGAAAAATATTCAAAGCTTTCCTCCATTAACTGTAACTCCCAAGTTAGTAGTGCAGGCTCCAGTCAGGCAAGCATGCTATATAGCACCTTGGTAAAGAGTTTAAACAGTGATAAAAACTTACATGTACTGAGAAAGTCAGATCCAGAAGAGGGCACACAAGGCCCGCTACAGAGAGGCTGTAAGATGACCATTATAACAACGTCTGAGCATTGGATGACTGGAAGGGCCAGGCTGCTCACAGTTGATTCAACCAGCATTTCTTTGCCATTATATACCAGTGCCTATCCCAGTACCTGGAACACAGTCAATAAGAAACAAGAGCCTGTACCCAGTACTGGTTGTGCTTCAGTGTTGGGTTGGTTTGCCAACAGAGGTTCACCATGTCAGAATCCGGGTTCATCCATGTCTCCTAAGAAGCACATTTCTCCACTGGCTCAGCCGCTGGAGAAGCCATTTGCTCATATTGTGGGGCCCTAAGGGGACTAATTAGGGGGCTGCTGGAGCTTTTTATAAGGGGCATCACTGTGACAGAAGGAACGGTTATGCTCCTTTCTGGCCTAGTCCTTGGGGCTGTGGGTTCTGGGTTCATCTGGGGCTTGATAAGAGGTTTTGCTTTTTCTACCTTCTGACCCAGTAGCCAACCACACAAGGCCACTGCAATCTCTATTAGCAGGAAGATCACTACAGCCAAGGGTGTGATGACCATCAGGGGCTAGATGCTCTCACTGAGTTGGGTGGCTGTCCCAAGGCTGACTTTGGTGGTGGGTGGTGGCCAAACAGCCCTGGTGGGGGAGATCTTCCCATCCACAGTAGGCTCTTTAGCACTATGACCGCCCCAGGAACCTGTTTCCTGCCATCTGGCCTGGGTCAGCTTCCCCAGAATTTCTGGTTGTGCTATGAGTCCTAAAGAAACCACAGACTTTTCCTGAGAGGGATCTGAGGTTACAAGGTTAAAGTTATCTGTAGTAACTAATAAAGGAACATCTGGGATAAAATCGTGCAAAAGGGTCTGGTGGCACAATGGTGAAGGGGAGATAACCTATTGCTGGCTGCACATGGTCTGGCCTGAGCAAGAAAGCGAAGGAATCATTCATTATATCAGTGCCTGTTAGATTAGCATGTGGGTCAAGCATCAACAGCCCTTGGTCAATGTCCCTTTGAGTGAACAATATAGTGTATTCCACTGACGTGTTGCAACTCTCTCTTTTTACAAGTCTTCCATGGGCAGGGGGTGCTATCGATTCGGAACTGGGATCATCGTTAGTCATATCAGCGAGCTCAGTAACATCCAGATCCTTACTCCTCAGCCAATGAGCCACTCTGTTGGCAATTTTCAGGTTTGATGTAACCTACAGTAGAGGCTGAACTCTGATATTCAGTGCTTGTCCTGTCAGGTTGCTTTCCGAGATAAACAGTAGCTGGTCCTCTGAGGCAGCGAGATTTGTCATGTGGTAAGAGTCTTCCTGAATACAAATCTTCCTGTTTAAAGTTGGTGACCTCCTGGTTTTCAATCAGCAGGTGTCCATATTGGAGGGGCTATGTGACCTTGTAAGTGATTTGGGAGCTCCTCCCATTAGTCACTGCCGACACGTAAGCATTGGTGATTGAAATAGTTGTCTGGCCCTGTGGGAGGTGTAGGTCAGTGAGGTTCACAAGAGTGTTGGAGATGGGGTTGACTTCCAGGTGGAAGAGCTTGTAGAGTGGGCGATGTTTGCCATCAATCACACTGAAGTAAAAAAAAAAAAAAAATCACACTCCAGAGAATGGGCTTCCATCTTGTACAAACCACGCTTGGGAGTTATCAATGTCAGCTTGTGTAAAATGGTGAACAGGTGTGTCTGGATGGTAAGCCATTGCCAAAAGCCATTACTGGGGTTACAGATAATCATATATCTGACCTCCTCTAGGGGACTATCTAGATCTCCCCCTTTTTCAGGTTTTCAGGTCCCACAATCAACCTACTACCCTGTAAAAGTTTCAACCGAAGTCCTTTTGTCTTTAATTCTGGTGTCTGGTCTTTAACAGGAGAAATGGTAATATTAAACATCTCTTCAAGAAAGCCAGCCTCTGGCTTGGTGAAGAACTTGCTCTTTTGGTTTGGCCAAACGGCAAACACAAAATTATCAGTCAGTGATTCAGAGTCATTGTGAAAGTAGGTGATTCCAAATTTATTAATTATATACCGGGAGAAATTCAGTTTTCCTTCAGTAATATTTCTTTCTACAACCATAATGGTTCCATGGTGAGGAAGGAATGTAACCTGGAACCACATTTCATAGGAAGAATGCTGAGATTTGGGTAGTTTAAATAAGAGATTGGAAGCACGTAACTTAGACTGGTCAATCAGAACTTTGTTTCCCTCCTAGGCAGCAGCTCCTGTTAAAACATAAATACAAAGAATAAAGTGGCATTTCATTTGAACTTTCATAGGACAGCTGTAAAGTGCTTTCCTCCCTCAAATTTGCCTGGCCTAGTGTATTCCTCAAAACACCTTGGTTGCTCAAGTATTGAATTAACATTGCTACCCAAGGCAAATGAAAAAAATAAATTTTATTTTTCATGCACACACATAATTAACTCAACATTTCAAGCAAAGAAGCTTTACAGCTTTTAGATTCACTTATAAAATGTTAATTTCCTAACTTACCTACTACTGCATTTTCTTTTGTCATGAGAACTGATGCACTATTCCTTTCCTTTCAAAACCCCTCTCCTTTCAAGAACCAACGCTATTTCTCATATTCATTTTCTATCAACAGTTTTCCATCATGGGCTTGGTAAAGCCCCATGGGAGGACTTTGGGAGGCACAAATAAAATTCTTCAAAGCTAATTTGCCATCAGTACCCTAATCCACCATTAAGGCTTATGAGAGGAAATGGAATAGGTTTAGAGAAAGATTGTGAAGAAATAACAATTTTGGATAACAGTATAAGTTCTATTTCAAAGGTTGATACCAAGACATTGAAAAGATTGATTTCCAAACTTTCCTTTATTTAAAAATCATAAATAAGGCGCTGACCATATCTTGTGGGCTTTACCTGTATTTGCAAGCAGATGACTCTGCTGATGAGGTTCATTAATTTCATATGAAACAGTAATCCAAAACATATCAGGGCCTAGAGCTGCTGGCGAGGAGGGCGTTGAGAACATGAAAGAGTCTTCTGCAGTCCAGCCTGTGTTCTCAAAGTCCGCATGCTGATATAACATCAGCCTTTCATTGACCTGGCCAGATAGTAAGAAAAATCAGTCCCTGGTTTCAGGGATGATACAAGGATTAACAGATATCCTAACTGGAGGAGGTAAGTCTTTTCAGAATTTTCTCTACTCATGGTCAATGTATTGCACATATCCACGTGAATGCAGTAATGTTAAGAGGATGGTAACTTATTTGTCAAATCATTGTAATTTTCTATTACAAAAATTATCCAGACATCAGAGAAACAAAGATGTGTTGATTTTGAGATGACTAATGCTCAAAGTATCTGTATTATAGAAGGTTTATAGTAAACCTCCACTTACCTGTCAGACAATTTCAACAACTATCAACTTATGATCAATCTTGTTTCATATATATTCCTATCCTTTCACCATATTTATTCAATCTGTATGCTGAGCAAATAATCTGAGAAGCTGGACTACATGAAGAAGAATGTGGCATCAGGAGTGGAGGAAAACTCATTAACAACATGCATTATGCAGATGACACAACCTTGCTTGCTGAAAGTGAAGGGGACTTAAAGCACTTACTGACAAATATCAAAGACTACAGCCTTCAGTATGGATTGCACCTCAGCATAAAGAAAATAAAAATCCTCACAATTGGACCAAAAAGCAACATCATGACAAATGGAGAAAAGATTAAGGTTGTCAAGGATTTCATTTTACTTGGATCCATAATCAACACCCATGGAAGCAGCAGTCAAGAAATCAAAAGACACTTTGCATTGGGCAAATCTGCTGCAAAAGACCTCTTTAAAGCATTAAAAAGCAAAGAAGTCACCTTGAAGCCTAAGGTGCACCTGGCCCAAGCCATGGTATTTTCAATTATCTCATATGCATTCAAAAGCTGAACAATGAATAAGGAAGACCAAAGAAGAATTGACACCTTTGAGTTGTGGTGTTGGAGAAGAATACTGATTACACCACGGACTGCCAAAAGAAAGAACAAATCTGTCTTGGAAGAAGTACAACCAGAATGTTCCTTAGAAGCGAGGATGGCGAGACTTCATCTCACATACTTTGAACATGTTATCAGGAGGGACCAGTCCCTGGAAAAGGACATCATGCTTGGTAAAGTAGAAGGTCAGTGAAAAAGTGAAAGCCCCTCAACAAGATGGGTTGACACAGTAGCTGCAACAATGGGCTCAAGCATAACAACCATCATGAGGACGGTGAAGGACCGGGCAGTGTTGTATTCTGTGTACATAGGGTAGCTATGAATCAAGGCTGACTGGACCGCACCTATCAACAACAATACACTTTTCTATGCAGCAGATTATTTAGAGCAAATTGCAGACATCATATCATTTTATCTGTAAATGCTTTAGTAAGTATTGGTAAAAGATGACTCTTTTTAAAACATAAACACATTACTGTCATGCCTAAATATTAACAATAATTACTTAATGCCACCAAATATCCAATCAGTGTTCAAATTTCTTTGATCTTCTAATGCTTTTTATTTTACATAGTTGCTTTGTTTAAGTCAAGATCCTAAAAGTCCACATATCACATTTGTTTGGTACTTTTCACAGGTGTATTTTAATCTGTAGGTTCCCCTTCTCTGATTTTTTTTCTTGTTATTTATTTCTTGTTCAGTCAGAACAAGGCTAGGATATGACTGCAGAACAGACCATCAACTGCTCATATGTAAGTTCAAGATGAAGTTGAAGAAAACTAAAACAACTCCATGAGAGCAAATATATAACCTTGAATATATCACACCTGAATTTAGAAACCATCTCAAGAACAGATTTGATGCATTGAACACTAATGAACTAAAACCAGATGTGCAGTGGGATGACATCAAGAACATCATATATGAAGAAAGAAAAGGTCATTAAAAAGTCAGGAAAGAAAGAAAAGACCAAAATGAATGTCAGAAGAGATTGAAACTTGCCCTTGAACATCGAGTAGCTAAAACAAATGAAAGAAACAATGAAGTAAAAGAGCTGAACAGAAGATCTCAAATGGGGGATCAAGGAAACAAAGTAAAATTTTATAATAAAACGTACAAAGACCTGGACTTAGAAAACAAAAAGGGAAGAACATGCTCAGCATTTCTCAAGCTAAAAGAACTGAGGAAAAATTTCAAGCCTCAAGTTGCAATGTTGAGGATTCAATGGGCAAAAAATTGAAAAACACAAGAAGCATCCAAAGAAGATGGAAGAAATACACAGTCACTGTACCAAAAAGAATTGATCAATGTTCAACCATTTCAAGAGGTAGCATACGATCAAGAACCAATGATGCTGAAAAAAGAAGTCCAAGCTGCACTGAAGGCATTGGCAAAATAAAAGTCTCTGGAAATTGATGGAATACCAATTTAGATGTTTCAACAAACAGATGCAAGGATGGAAGTACTCAGTCATCTAGGCAAAGAAATTTGGAAGACAGCTAACTGACCAAGTGACTGGAAGAGATCCATATTTGTACCCATTCCAAAGAAAAGTGATCCAACAGAATGCGAAAATTATCAAACAATATCATTAATACCACATGTAAGGAAAATTTTGCTGAAGATAATTCAAAAATAATTGCAGCAGCGCATCGACAGGGAACTGCCAGAAATTCAAGCTAGATTCTGAAGAGGAGGTGAAATGGGGAATATCATTGCCAATGTCAGATGGATTTAGGCTGAAAGCAGAGACTACTACAAAGATGTTTACCTGTGTTTTATTGACTATGCAAAGACATTCAATTGTGTGAATCATAACAAATTATGGATAACATTTCAAAGAATGGGAATTCCAGAATACTTAATTGTGCTCATGCAGAACCTATTCATAGATCGAGAGGTAATCGTTCGAACAGAACAAGGCAATACTGCGTGATTTAAAGTCAGAAAAGTGTGCGTCAGGGTTGTATACTTTCATCATACTTATTCAATCTGTATGTTGAACAAATAATGAAAGAATCTGGACTATATGAAGAAGAACGTGGCATCAAGACTGGAGGAAAACTCATTAACAACGTGCGATATGCAGATGACACAACCTTGCTTGCTGAAAGTGAGGAGGGCCTGAAGCACTTACTGATGAAGACCAAAGACTACAGCCTTCAGTATGGATTACACCTCAGCATAAAGAAAACAAAAATCCTCACAAATGGACCAATAAACAACATCATGATAAATGGAGAAAATGTTGAACTCAAGGATTTCATTTTACTTGGATCCACAATCAATGCCCATGGAAGCAGCAGTCAAGAAATCAAAAGATGGATTGCATTGGGCAAATCTGCTGCAAAAGGCCTCTTTAAAGTGTTAAAAAGTTAAGATATCACCTGTGGACTAATGTGCACCTAACCCAAGCCATGGTATTTTCAATAGTCTCATATGCACATGAAAGCTGGACAATGAATAAGGAAGGCCAAAGAAGGATTGACACATTTGAATTACGGAGTTGGTGAAAAATAGTGACTATACTATAAAAAAAAAAAAAATAGACCTCCAGAAAAATGAACGAGTCTGTCTTGGAAGAAGTACAGCCAGAATGCTTCTTAGAAGGGAGGATGATACGACTTCATCTTCCTTAATTTGGACATGTTATTGTCAGGAGGGAGGGACCAGTCCCTGAAGAAGGACATCATGCTTGGTAAAGTATAGGGTCAGCAAAAAAGGGGAGATGGATTGACACAGGAGCTGCAACAGTAGGCTCAATCATAGCAAGGATTGTGAGGATGGCGTGGGGCTGAGCAGTATTTCATTCTGTTGTACATAGGATCACCATGAGTCAGAAATCACTCTAAGGTACCTAACAATGACATTTGTTGAAGAAATTAGGTTATTTGCCCTGTAGAATTTCCTACATCCTGGATTTTGCTAATTGCATCCTTATGGTATTGTTTACTCGATGGCACTGGGGGTGGGGGTATTGTTTAACATGTTCTTCTGTTCCCTATATGTCCTGTATATGGATAGTTAAATCTAGAGGCTTAGTAAGAATTGGGTTTAATCCTTTGGAAGAATACTTTATAAGTTGTATTATATGTTTCCTATTGCATCTCATCATAAAGCAAAATAAGGTTTGGTATCTCTCTTTTGGATATGTTAAGACTGGCAGATGGATTTTAGCGTTGCCAGGTTGATCCATTTATTTTATAGTCCCCATCAGCCTGTCTCCTTATAGTTTTATAGAGTCATTGATATCATTGACTAAGTGCATTATTTTTACAATGACAAAAAGTGATATTCTTCATATTATGATTCCTTCTTCATTTCTTATATGGAATTCTTCTATAAAAAACTTTCCCCCATCAACTGTTTGGTTACACTGAAATATAGCTCATACAGGACCAAAAACAGATAGGATAAATGCTTGATTATTTTCTTTTGTATACCAATTTTTAGAATAGCGAGTTGGTTCCCTGGCTCCAACCTCCAAACATGACGATTGGATTGGTTTTGTTTGCTTTTGCTTTCTGAATCGGTGTAAACTCATACATTTTAATATATACTGTATTTATTCCATTGCAGTTATTATTATCATTGATATTCAAATTGTCTCCCCCCGGCCTTCAAGTTTTAATCTAAGTCCCTAATGCTTGTTGACTATCAATGTCCTTTCTAACTCAACTGTTCAATTACATTGAACACACAGGTGGATTTTTCCAAGGAATTCAGTGTTAAATTCAAAAGTGCCTAGGATAAACTATCATATGATTTAAGGAGCTGTTGAGTCTACTTCACCAGTAAATATTTGTAAATACGGTGTTAAATTACAGAAGTTTGGGTCTCTAGAGATGCATTGCTCTGGCTCGACGCTGTTACAGTGGAGGTCTTTAGAACCAGAGTTCTCGATAAGCAATTAGTGTAGGGAATTTCCATGAAATACAAGCTCCTTGTCCCCAAAGTGGCCAAAACCTGTTAGTGAGGAGTTTTTCTGTTCCTGATCCCATTCAAGGATGAGACAAGGAAATGCTGACATTAGGAGATTTTAAATGGGGAAATCTCATTTCTCAACATTTCCTTATAGACAAAGAAGCAAGGTTACTTGTGAGAAACTGAACTTTCCACAGAGATGGTACTTTCTAGTGATTCAAGTCCCAGCAGTTTCTGGGGAACAAAGTCATGTTTATGTAGCAGTCACGCCATTTCTATTTCCAGCTTAAGATTTATGATACAATATTTGTCATAAATATATTGCTCCTTCCAGAAACAGGTGCCTGTGCTGTGGAATTTGGATAAGAGGATGGTTCCTAATAGGTTTCTGTTCTGCTTACAAGAGACATATTATAGAGTAAAAGAAATCCAGTGTCCTAATATTAAAAGTAGCATTGTCTATTAACCAGGAGGAAAGGTTTTCTTAGAAGCTGGTTGACCTTATCCATTGATCTTTGCTATAAATGAAAATCAACTTCCCTGAAAAAAATATGTAACAAGTCATTGAAATAACCCAAGTATCATCTGATATCTACAGCAGGGACAGTGATATCCCAGGGAAGGAATGGTTCTCATAGATGAGGAAGATTGAGAGGAAGTCAGAAATCTTTTGGGGGGTATAGCTGGGGAAGGATCCTGAACACAGTTTTGAACTACATGAGTCTAGTGGAGGAGAGGTCTGTTATCGGTCTATTTTTGAGAAGACATTTCAAGAAGTGAGAAATTAAGTGCAAATAAACAATTGGCTTCTTTTACACTGAAGAGTGGTGAGAGAATCTAATTAGATGCACCTTGAATGTACAGGTTTTAAGACTGGATATCAGGTAATTGAAAGTGCTGAGCTAGAAGTAAAAGGGAATAAGGATGTCTGTCTAGTATCAGCTTGCCCGTCATGCCCTGAAAGAGGTTTACAGGTGAGTAGAATTTTTAATGTTTAGAAGAGAACATTACCCTGGCAATCTCTCCAACTTTATGAATCAGGTTCTAAGGGGTGTGTGTGTGTGCGTGTGTGTGTGTGTGTGTGTGTGTGTGTGTGTGTTGGAAAAGGGCCAGGAAGGTGAGAATTAGCCCAAAACTTTAAGGAAAAAAAAAAAAAAGTATGGGGTAAACCTGAGGAGAAAAGGATCTCAGAGAAGGCTAGGAATTTTGTCACCCCAGATAGAAAGTGGCTTTAGGAACAAATTCCAACCGCACTGCATATTTCCACTGTATTTAATATGGATAGATAAGCCACTTTATTGACTACCTGGGTTTTGGGATTAAGGAGGCAGGGAAGAGAGATTTTTATTTCCTATAAATTTATATTAGCCCAAATATTTTCTCTTTTACAGATTAAGTCTTTCTGGAACGTCATTAGAAATTCCATGATGTATAATTTTAACTCTAAGTGTAAAGGAAAAGCAGAATGAGAAAATCATCAGTCAGCAACCACCTAAAATGGTTACTAAAACTAGTGGGCTAAAGAGTGATGAGAAACAAGATATTTCAATAGTTTCAAAATATCTCCACACAAAATACTTATCAATTACTAAAAGGAAACAGTAACTTTACAGTGGAGAAACCTGGAAGGCAGCACCTTAACCAAGTGACAAAAGTAAACATCATCATTAATGGGGAAAAGTGCTCATCAGTGCCTCCAGATAGGAGGCTCTGAGAAGCAGCCAGCATCTCTTGTGGTATTCCTGCCAAAAATGCATAACCTGAATTTGATCATGAAGAAACATCAGATAAAGCCAAATTGAGGGACATTCTACAAACAACTGGCCTGTACTCTTCAAAAAATTGCAAGGTTTTGACATAAAAATGGCAAGCCAAATAGGAGAGATGAAGGGTTCTAGGTTAAATGAAATTAAAAAGACATGACAACTAAATGCTATACTTTTTTCCTGTGGATTTGGACAATGGAGATTCAGTGAGTGGTTCATTGGCAGAATTCATGCCTTTGATGTGAGAAGATCCAGGTTTGATTCCATGCTAATTCACCTCAAGCACTGCCCCCAACTGTCTGCCATTGGAGGTTTGTGTGTTGTTACGATGCTGAGCAGGTCTCAGCAGAGTTTCTAGACTAAGACAGACTAAGAAGAAAGGCCTGTCCATCTACTTCCAGAAATCCAACAATGAAAACCCTATGGGTCACAGCAGCCCAATCTTATTGTCACGGAGCTGTCATGAGTCAGTGGCCAAATCAACAGCAGTTATAGCAACAATATCCTGTGGATTTTTTTTCCTTTACTATTAAGGGCATTCGATATTCAATATTCTGGTGAATAGTGGATTCTCTCCAGAATACTGAGTATACCATAGACTGCCAGAAGAATAAACAAGTCTGCCTTGAAAGAAATACAGCAGAATGCTCCTTGGAAGCAACGATGGCAAGACTTCATCTCACATATTTTGGACACATTATCAGAAGGGACCAGTTTCTGGAGAAGGACAGCATGCTTGGTAAAGTGGAGGGTCAGTGAAAAAAGAGGATGAGATGAATTGACACAGTGGCTGCAACAATGGGCTCAAACAGAGCAACAACTGTGAGAATGGTGCAGGACCTGGCAGTGTTTTGCTCTGTTGTACACAGGGTTGCTATGAGTCGGAACCGAGTCAACAGCACCTAATGACAACAAAAATTAAGGGTATTAATGAGAAACTTGTGAAATTTGAATAAGGTCTATAGATTAGATATTAGTATTGTATCAATGTTAATTTCCTGATTTTAAAAATTATACTGTGATTGTATAAAAGGCCTTGTTTTTAGAAATATACAGTGAAATATTTAAAAGTAAAGGGGAATCATATCTACAACTTGCTCTCAAAACTTCCGTGTGTGTGTGTGTCCAGAAAATGATAAAGCAAATGTGGTAAAATGCTAATATTTGGGTAATAACGGGTAAAGAGTATATGGGAATTTTTTGTTGTTGTTCTGGAAGTCTGAGATCATTTCAAAATAAAAAGTTTAAAAAAATTTTTTTTAAATAGTAAATCCTGTAATGTTTTAGTACATCAAGTTCAAGAAGTGACTAAGACATTTTATTCTCTGATGACCCAATACATGCAGATTTGGGAGAGGAAAGGCAAACTACAAAGGCCTTGGGCACTCTGAAATCAAGAAATGGTTCTTTCCTGTTTTCAAACATGCTGTTGTGTGCTGTCAAGTCGATTCTGACTCATAGTGACCCTATAGGACAGAGTAGAACTTCCTCCATAGAGTTTCCTAGGTTATAAATCTTCACCGGAACAGATCACTCGGTCTTTTTCTCCAGTAGAGTGGCTGGTGGGTTCAAATTGCCAACCTTTCAGTTAGCAGCCAAGTGCTTAACCACTGCACCACCAGGCCTCCTTTTCAGACATGGCCCCCTCATATTTTGGTCCATTTCTTAAGACTTAACAAGATTCTATTCCTATCTGACCTATAAATAGACCCATTGACATTGAGTCAGTTCCGACTCATAGCAACCCTATAGGACAGAGTAAAACTGCCCCATAGAGTTTTCAAGGAGTGCCTGGTGGATTTGAACTGCCAACCTTTTGGTTAGCAGCTGTAGCTCTTAACCACTGTACTACCAGGGTTTCCACCTATAAACAGCTGGTTTGAAATCTTAAACCTTCTCAGAAAATCAGAGTAGTGCTTTAATTTGAAGGAACAATATTATAATATCTCTTATATTTCTAAGATTCAAACCTTCTGGATCTCGTATCTCTAATTCCTACTGAGTCACAAAGAAAAACATTTGTTAGCCTTAAAAGAGATAGATTTGGCTCCAAGAAGACTCAAGGTCAGATTGACCTTTCTGTGATGAGTTAGAGTTTATAGTTGAGAGGCTGATGAAAGGCTCAGAGAAACTAAGAAATTAGAGAACTGCCCTCACTCCCCAGCCCCTCCCCAATCACAGCACCAGAAGTCAGATCTCCAGACTCTTAGATGAGGGCTCTTCCTCCTATACCAGTTTATTGGGGTCTCTTCGGCTCCAACTGCCTGAATTACTCCTCCTCATCCCCCAGTCAAGAAAATGACACTTATTATTAGTATGAAAACGGGAGCAGAGAGGTGTAGTAGATTTTGAATCTTGTATTGGTAAGATCTAAATTTAAATATCAGTGCTACCAATTTCCAGCTCTGTGGCCCTTGTTCAAGTTGTTTAATCTCTCTGAGACTTTCTTTCTGCATCACAGTATAGAATAACATCTCACACATAGACATGCATTTGGCATAAAAAGTCTACTGCCATATCAATGTTTAAAATGGCAGGCCCTGGAAATTGCCAGGTCTTTCATGTCCTTACTAGCCAATTCCTTACTGGAGCATCAAGGGATTCTGGTTAGGATGTAAGGCTACGCTCACTTTTTATTGTGACTCACAGCATGAGAATGTTAAGCAATCAGCAAGTTCTAAAATATGCCTAATAAAATCTGTAGCCACAAAAACAACGGAATTTGTAGGCTGGAATCTAGGCACGTATTCCAAAGCTTCTAATTGTGTTGTACATAAGTATTAGTTCACCATTTTATACTCGGCATTTCATTAAATATTTGTTTAATGAACAAGTATTTAGAAGCACCTTATAAGACTTAATTATAAAGTATATGTTTATAATCACAAAGCAGTAGAAATAAAGCAACCAAGAATATTCCTTAGCCACTTTTTAATAAAAACTCATAGATAGTACCTAACTTTCACTGAGCCCCGAATACGTCACAGGCACTATGCTGAGCAATTTATGTAACTCATTTTGTTTTTGAAGGACTTGTTATGCCCATTTAACAGATTTTTTAAAACCTGAGGCTCAGAAAATTTAAATAATCCACCAACAGCTAGTAAGTGGGAGGACCTAGTTTTAAACCTAGTCCTATGTGACTCCCAGAGTCCATACTTTTTCTACTACTGAACAGCGGTACCTAGTGTTCAGAAAACCCAACGAGGATCTAGGCAACATAGAAAACCAAAAAAACTCGTTGCCATCGAGTCGAATCTGACTCATAGCGACCCTATAGGACAGAGTTTAACTGCCCTATAGGGTTTCCAAGGAGCACCTGGTGAATTTGAACCTCTGACCTTTTGGTTGGCAGCTGTAGCTTTTAACCACTATGCCATCAGGGTTTAGGCAACATAGAAGTTCACCAGACATGCTCTCCTACCCCCAAGGAGTCTAATAATATGGATAGTCAGTTGGCAGGTTTGACTAGGACCAAAAAAATGTCATTTTGTGGTCTGGCCTGGCTAGTACACAGTTACAATTGGCCAGAGCTTGTCCAACCTTGTAATGGTTCAAAGAAAATGGCTTATTCTATACACACCGTATTTATTTTAAATGGCAAGTTGCCATTATTGATCAGATAGAGCCTTTCTCATAAGACAATGGGCTAAAGAGGGTGGGAATGAGGGAAAGAAGTTTCCACTTGCTTCCAGGCAGAAGCCAATTCCTATCTGGGTTCCAAAGTAACTAGAATGGTCCTGCATCCTTGAGGCTATGCTTTTTAACCTAGAGGTAAAAGAGCTGAGGGTCATTATGCATGCCCTTGAATGAATCTAGGGATGAAGTGGGAGTTCTGATACATCAAGCTTGGTGGAGTTAATCATGGAACAGAATCTAAAAAAATTTTTTTTTCCTAAAGTTATTTCTAGGTCCACAGAAGTAAACGCAAACACGACTGAGTGTGAGGAAAACAGAATTGCCAAGCTAGGCCAGACGGCAGAGCTAGAACTCTCTGGAGCATATCTTTATTCTGAGGGTCTTTCTAAATATAGCTCCTTATGGTCCTGATCCCCCAAGTGTCTGTCAGCTTGTCATACTGTGGGGGGCTTTCATGTTGCTGTGATACTGGAAGCTATGCCACCAGTATTCAGATACCAGCAGGGTTACCCATGGAGGACAGGTTTCAGCTGAGCTTCCAGACTGAGACAGACTAGGAAGGAGGACCCGGCAGTCTACTTCTGAAAAGAATTAGCCAGTGAAAACCTTATGAATAGCAGTGGAACATTGTTTGATATAGTGCCAGAAGATGAGCTCTCCAGGTTGGAAGGCACTCAAAAGACGACTGGGGAAGAGCTGCCTCCTCAAAATAGAGTCAACCTTAATGACGTGGATGGAGTAAAGCTTTCAGTACCTTCATTTGCTGACGTGGCATGACTCAAAATGAGAAGAAACAGCCGCAAACATCCATTAATAATTGGAAGCTGGAATGTATGAAGTATGAATCTAGAAAAATTGAAAATCATCAAAAATGAAATGAAACGTTGATATCCTAGGCATTAGTGAGCTGAAATGGACTGGCACTGGCCATTTTGAATCAGACAATCATATAGCCTGCTATGCCGGGAATGACACCTTGAAGATGAATGGCATTCATAGTCAAAAAGAACATTTCAAGATCTATCCTGAGGTACAGTGCTGTCAATGATAAGATAATATCCATACACCTACAAGGAAGACCAGTTAATTGACCATTATTCAAATTTATGGACCAACCATGTCATGGATTGAATTGTGTCCCCCCAAAAATATATGTCAACTTGGTTAGGCCATGATACCCAGTATAGTGTGGTTTTCCTCCATTTTGTGATTATAATTTTATGTTAAGAGGATTAGGGTGGGATTGTAACACCACCCTCATTCAGGCCACCTCCCTGAGCCAAGATAAAGGGAATTTCTCTGGGGTGCGGCCTGTACCACCTTTTATCTCTCAAGGGATAAAAGAAAAGGGAAGCAACCAGAAAGTTGGGGACCTCATGTCACCAAGAAACCAGTGCGGGGAGCAGAGCGCATCCTTTGGGCCTGGGGTCCTTGCACCTGAGAAGCTCCTCAACCATGGAAAGACTGAGGACAAGGACCTTCCTCCAGAGCTGACAGAGAGCCTTCCCCTAGAGCCAACGCCCTGAATTTGGACTTGTAACCTTCTAGACTGTGAGAAAATACATTTCTGTCTGTTAAAGCCATTCACTTGTGGTATTTCTGTTATGGCAGCACTAGATGACTAAGACAAACTGCTAAGGCCCAAAATGAAGAAACTGAAGATTTTCATCAGTTTCTGCAGTCTGAAATTGATCAAACATGGAATCAGGATGCATTGGTAATTACTGGTGATTGGAATACAAAAGTTGGAAACAAAGAAGAAGGATTGGTAGTTGGAAAAGATGGCCTTGGTGGTAGAAACAATACCAGAGATCAAATGATAGAATTTTGCAAGACAAATGACTTCTTCATTGCAAATACCTTTTTCACCAACATAAACGGCAGCTATTTTTTTTTTTTATACACATAGGCCTCACCAAATGGAACACACAGGAATCAAATCAACTACATCTGTGGAAAGAGACAATGGAAAAGCTCAGTATCATCAGTCAGACTAAGGCCAGGGGTCTACTATGGAACAGATCATCAATTGCACACATGCAAGTTCAAGCTGAAACTAAAGAAAATCAGAACAAGTTCCTGAGAACCAAAAATATGACCTTGAGTATATCCCATCTGAATTTAGAGATCATCTCAAGAATAGATTTGATGTGTTGAACATTAATGACCCAATACCAGACGAGTTGTGGAATGTCATCAAGGATGCCATACATGAACAAAGCAACAGGTCACTGAAAAGACAGGAAAGAAAGAAAAGACCAAGATGGATGTCAGAGGAGACTCAAGCTTGCTCACGAACATCGAGGAGCTAAACCAAAAGGAAGAAATGATGAAGTAAAAGAACTGAAGATTTCAAAGGGCAGCTTGAGAAGACAAAGTAAAGTGTTATTATGACATGTGCAAAGAGCTGGAGATAGAAAAACAAAAGGGAAGAACACCCTCAGCCTTTCTCAAGCTGGAAGAAACGAAGAAAAAAATTAAGCCTGGAGTTGCAATAGTGAAGGATTCTATGGGGAAAATACTAAACGACGCAGGAAGCATCAAAAGAAGATGGACGAAATACAGAGTCATTATATCAAAAAGAATTAGTCGACATTCAACCATTTCAAGAGGTAGCATATGATCAGGAACCAATGGTATTGAAGGAAGAAGTCCAAGCTGCACTGAAGGCATTAGCGAAAAACAAGGCTCCAGAAATTGATGGAATATCAATTGAGATGCTCCAACAAACAGATGCAGCACTGGAAGTGTTCACTCATCTATGCCAAGAAATATAGAAGACAGCTTCCTGGCCAACTGACTGGGAAAGATCCATATTTATGCCTATTCCCAAGAAAAGTGATCCAACCCAATGCAGAAATTATTAAACAACATCATTAATATTAAAAAAAAAAAAAAAAAACCGCACTGCCATCGAGTCGTTTCCAACTCATAGCAACCCTATAGGACAGAGTAGAACTGCCCCATAGAGTTTCCAAGGAGCGCCTGGTGGATTCGAACTGCTGACCTCTTAGTTAGCAGCTGTAGCATTTAACCACCAAGCCACCAGGATTTCCTTTCATTAATATCACATGCAAGCAAAATTTTGCTGAAAATCACTCAAAAGTGGCTGCAGCGACATATCGACAGGGAACTACAAGAAATTCAGACCAGTTTTAGAAGAAGACGTGGAACCAGGGATATCACTGCTGATGTCAGATGGATCCTGGCTGAAAGCAGATAATACCAGAAGGATGTTTACCTGTGTTTTACTGACTATGCAAAGGCATTTGACTGTGTGGATCATAACAAATTATGGATAACATTGCAAAGAAAGGGAATTCCAGAACACTTAATTGTGCTCATGAGGAACCTGTACATAGATCAAGAGGCAGCTGTCCCGACAGAACAAGGAGATACTGGGTGGTTTAAAGTCAGGAAAGGTGTGCATCAGGGTTGTATCCTTTCACTATACCTATTCAATCTGTGTGCTGAGCAAATAATCCTAGAAGCTGGACTATTTGAAGAAGAACGGGGCATCAGGATTGGAGGAAGACTCATTAACAACCTGCATTATACTGAGGACACAACCTTCTTGCTGAAAGCAAAGAGGACTTGAAGCACTTGCTGATGAAGATAAAAGACCACAGCCTCCATTATGGGTTACACCTCAACATAAAGAAAACAAAAATCCTCACAACTGGACCAATGCGCAACACCATGATAAACGGAGAAAAGATTAAAGTTGTCAAGGATTTCATTTTACTTGGATCTGTGTCATCTGCATAATGCAGGTTGTTAATGAGTCTTCCTCCAATTCTGATGCCCGGTTCTGCTTCATATAGTCCAGCTTCTAGGATTATTTGGTCAGCATACAGATTGAATAGGTATGGTGAAAGAATACAACCCTGACGCACACCTTTCCTGACTTTAAACCAATCAGTATCCCCTTGTTCTGTCCGAACAATTGCCTCTTAATCAATGTAAAGGTTCCTCATGAGCACAATTAAGTGTTCTGGAATTCCCATTCTTCACAATGTTATCCATAGTTTGTTATGATCCACACAGTCGAATGTCTTTGCATAGTCATCAAAACACAGGTAAACATCCTTCTGATAATCTCTGCTTTCAGCCAGGATCCATCTGACATCAGCAATGATATTCCTGGTTCCACATCTCTTCTAAAACTGGCCTGAATTTCTGGCAGTTCCCTGTCGATACACTGCTGTAGCCGTTTTTGAATGATCTTCAGCAAAATTTTGCTTGCGTGTGATATTAACGATATTGTTCTATAATTTCTATATTCAGTTGCATCACTTTTCTTGGGAATAGGCATAAATATGGATCTCTTCCAGTCATTTGGCCAGGAAGCTGTCTTCCGTATTTCTTGGCATAGACGAGTGAGCACTTCCAGTGCTGCATCTGTTTGCTGAAGCATCTCAATTGATATTCCATCAATTCCTGCAGTCTTGTTTTTCACCAATGCCTTCAGTGCAGCTTGGACTTCTTCCTTCAGTACCATTGGTTCCTGATCATATACCACCTCTTGAAATGGTTGAACATCAACCAATTCTTTCTGGTACAATGACTCTGTGTATTCCTTCCATCTTCTTTTGATGCTTCCTGGATCGTTTAATATTTTCCCCATAGAATCCTTCACTATTGTAACTTGAGGCTTGAATTTTTTCTTCAGTTCTTTCAGCTTGAGAAACACCAAGCATGTTCTTCCCTTTTGGTTTTCCATCTCCAGCTCTTTGCGCATGTCATTATAATACTTTATTTTGTCTTCTCGAGCTGCCCTTTGAAATCTTCTGTTCAATTCTTTTACTTCATCAATTCTTCCTTTCACTTTAGCTGCTCAATGTTCAAGAGCAAGTTTCAGAGTCTCCTCTCACATCCATCTTGGTCTTTCTTTCCTGTCTTTTCAATGACCTCTTGCTTTCTTCAATGACGTCCTTGATGTCATTCCACAACTCGTCTGGTCTTCGGTCACTAGTGTTCGATGCATCAAATCTATTCTTGAGATGTTCTCTAAATTCAGGTGGGATATATTCAAGGTCATATTTTGGCTCTCGTGGACTTGCTCTGATTTTCTTCAGTTTCAGCTTGAACTTGCATATAAGCAATTGATGGTCTGTTCCACAGTCGGCCCCTGGCCTTGTTCTGACTGATGATATCAAGCTTTTCCATTGTTTCTTTCCACAGATGTAGTCAATTTGATTTCTGTGTGTTCCATCTGGCGAGGTCCATGTGTATAGTCACCATTTATGTCAGTGAAAGAAGGTATTTGCAATGAAGAAGTCATTGGTCTTGCAAAATTCTATCATTTGATCTCTGGCATTGTTTCTATCACCAAGGCCATATTTTCCGACTATTGATCCTTCTTCTTTGTTTCCAACTTTCACATTCCAATCACCAGTAATTATCAATGCATCTTGATTGCAAGTTCGATCAATTTCAGACTGCAGCAGCTGATAAAAATCTTCTATTTCTTCAAGTAAACTTGAATAACAGTTGTGATTAACTGGTTTTCCCTGTAGGCACATGGATATTATCCCTTCACTGACAGCATTGTACTTCAGGATAGATCTAATAAAACAATAAAAATGTGTATTTTTGAATACACAAGCTAAACATGATTGAAATGTTTTCAGATTAACACCAATTGTACATTTTTTTAGTGATGCTCTGTCCTTTTTCAATATAAATTTAATGTTTTCTCATTTCATTTTTACAATAAGCATGTGTTATTTTTATACTCTGAAACCCACACACACACTGAAACATCCAAGTAACCTACTACCCTGAGAGAGCCACAGCTAGCATTTGGGTTTATAACCTTGCCGAGTTTTTCTCTGCACACTGTCTCCCTGACCCACATTATATCATTGTTATATCATTATTATGACTATTAAAGTAGAAGGAGAAATAGGGTATTTCAATGATATGCATAGAGATTTAGCCAAACATACCCCATAAAAACACCTCAACTTTGGAGTCCTACTCTGATAGGCTAAGATGGGGTCCTGGATGATCCCGTGGCCCCTGGCTGCATTCTTCTGCAGCTAGTGCTTCACCAAGGACTCCATGCATGAAAACCAAAAATCCATTGACTTCCAGTCAAGTGAATTCCGATTCTTAGTGACCTTATGGAACAAAATAGAACTGCCCCCACATGATTTTCAAAGCTGTAATCTTTATGGAAGCAGACTGCCATATCTTTCTTCCATGGAGCGGGTGGTGGGTTTGAACCGTGGACCTTTGGTTAGCAGCTGAGGAGCTCTAAACCACTGTGCCACTAGGGCTCATTCCAGGCATGAAGCTCCTGTGTATTTTCTTCATTCTCTTCTCATCACCTCTCCAGGGAATGGACTAAAGAACACAGGGGACTTTCCCTCAAAAGGAAACTAGAGTGGATTATAAAGTGAAGCAAATGTCGTTCTTCTCTAATTATCTCATTTCCATTAATTAAGTCACTGCAGCCCATTAGGGTAAACACAGCAGCCAATCTGAGTGTCCCAGAAAACTGTCTTCCCCTGTGAAGCTAGTCTTACAGCTACTATGAGAGGAAAGGGACTTCTCACATTTCCCAGGACAAAAAGATAAGAACGACAGCAGCCTTAGTCACCATTTGTTTAGTGTTTGCTATACGTGGGGTGGAGCCCTTATGGCGCTGTGGTTAAGAGCTTGGCTGCTAACCAAAAGGTTTGCAGTTCGAATCCACCAGCCATTCCACATCAGCCCTGGGGCAAGGACAAGAAGGCAGGAGGGGAGAAGAAAACTGGTAGTGGGGAAGCCAAGGAGGAGAAGGGGAGAGTGTTGACATGTTATGGGGTTGGCAACCAATGTCACAAAACAATATGAGTATTAATTGTTTAATGAGAAGCCAATTTGCTCTGTAACTTTCATCTAAAGTACAATAAAAAAAAAAAGGAAAAAAAATTTTAAATTACAGTCTTGGAAACCCTATGGGGCAGTTCTACTCTGTCCCATAGGGTCACTATGAGTTGGAATCGACTTGACAGCAATGGGTTTGTTTTGGGGGTTACTTTTTAATTTTTTTGGTATATGTGGGGCAGTGTGATAAACATTTTACATTTGTAATCTGTCTTAATTCACTGCAAACTCTAAGAGAAAAGTATAACCACCCAGGACTCCTGTTCAGTAATATACCTTGTATAAAAAGTCCTGACACACAGTCTAATGTCCTTGTGTACAATCAAAAGAGCTCTCCTTTTTCCTTTGAGTCAAAGAACTGCTCCAGGCCACTGGTGTGGTGGGTGTATGCTTTGTGAGGAAACGGCTATGTGCAGCGGGAAGAGAGCTCCACCTGACTTGTGGAGACAGGTTGTGCTTCAGACTGGAATCACCAGTCTCCAGCGAAGTCCACAAGGACCAGCAGTTGGGCCAAAAGTCCCTCATCCCAGACACAGTTGTGCAGGCCCCTCAAAGCTCTGCCCAGGAGAATGTAGCACATGGACTGCTTTGGCTAAGACCTGCCATCGCTAATACATTTTCTTGATGCCTCTTTCTTCATAAAAGTAGAAGGAATTATGAGAGGAAAAATAAAACCTTAAAATAACTGCCTTCCTGGGGTATTAATTTCCTGTTTACAAATGTGTTATAGTCTACATGTTCTTTCATTGTATAAGAAAATGTACTCTAACTTCCAGTGTTACGAAACAGTATTCCAGTTTTCATGTCACCACTGTGGTAGATTGTACTATTGTTCCCATTATTAACTGCCTCCTCCCTATGAGAAGATTATACTGCTCTACCCAGTGACATCAGGCTTGCTCATGTGACTTTCTTTAGCCAATGAAATGTGGGCACAAGAGATATATGGCACTTCTGATCAAAGAGTCATCACATGGTCCCACTATCACCGTTATAAGCACAGAAATGCCGAAGACAGGGCCTGATCCTTCAACTTAGATCCTAGAATAAAGAAGACATACAGAGCAGACCAGTAGCCAACTCATGTTGTTGTTAGATGCCGTCAAGTTGACTTTCAACTCATAGCAACCCCATGCTACAGTACAATTGCCCCATTGGTTTTCTTGGCTGTAATCTTTACAGAAGCAGATCACCAGGTCTTTCTCTCATGGAGTGGCTGGGTGGTTCAAACCACCAACCTTTTGGTTAGTAGCAAAGAGATTAAGTGTTGTGCCTCCATGGCCCCTAGCCAACCTATAGCCAATACATAAAGGAAGTGAAAAATCAGTTTTTGTTATGGTAAACCACTGAGATTAGAGAATTATTTGTTACTGCAGCATAGCCTAGTAGATCCTGGCTACTGTATGCACTAAAGCTTATTTAGACCATATTGATCTAAAATACTACATATTTGCGATGAAAATAGTAGAAAATAATTTTTGCAATTGTCATAATCAATTTTTTTTTTTTTTTTCAAAAAAGGAACTAAGGTTAGAGCCAAGGCATCTTTGTATGACATATCAATATTCAAAATGCAAGCTGCCCCTGGGCATTTGTTTTGATGCCTTTGGACACATTCCCACAGAATGTAGTCTTCATCCTAATTCTCTTTTCTTTCCTCCAGAGAGCATCTGTAAAGTAGACAGTTTATACTTCCTCTTTTCAGCGGCACATTTGAAGCTTGCTAGCCCAAGGCCTGTTCCCATAAATGCACCCTAGACGAAAGTCAATTGCAAAGCAGAAGTCAAATTCAATCCAGCCACACCACACTGCAACAGAAATGTCTCAAAGTTTAAGGGCAGACATGTGGTTTACCTTTGCTATTTCCTCTAAACTTGACTTTGAATTTTTTTAATCAAATCAACTCTCTCGGGTCCACATACACATTATCTCAACACAGAAAAATAAAATTGAGTAGTAAAAAAGAGAAATGGTAACATTCAAGAAGATCATTTGGAAACAGACTTTTAGAAAATGAAATCACATATAAACAAACGTGTCTGTCAATGAGATTCCTGGGGTGCCCCCCAAAAAAGAATCAGAAGTTATATTTGTGGACAGTGTTGCTGTTATTAGGTGCCATCAAGTCAATTCTGACTCATAGCGACCTATAGGACAGGATAGAACTGCCCCATAGGGTTTCCAAGGAGTGACTGGTGGACTCAAACTGCCAACCTTTTGGTTAGCTGCCAAGCTCTTAACCACTACCCCACCAGAGCTCACCAGTAAGTGCCAGTGGTGGTGAAATACCAGTAAAGTTTAAAACAGATGACTCTAGGTACAGATTAAATATATGTCTGTGTGTATATATGTATGTGTATACACACACTTGCATACACATATACATATATACACATACACACACATTTATATTAAATAATGCATTAATATTATATGTAAACATACACACACATATGTCCTATAGGACTTACTCCTCCAACTATGCTTTGGATTTCTTTTTAAATCGAACTTTAATGATAAAAGTGTACTTTTTTTTATTTGTTAGACAAAGAGTTTGAATGTGCTTAGTGCTTTCTGACAATTGTGTCTCACCTTGCTCACTACAAGGTGTTTGGGTTTAAAACCAACACAGTTGAAATGAGCTATTGCATTGCCTGGGCAAGGAGCATTTCAGCTTGGTTTAACAGGATGAAGACAAGTGAGGCATGGGCCCTACTGAGACTGCAGGGACATCAGTACTTACCAGATATTGTGTAAAAATGGAAATGTCCTCTGTGCTGTTGTCGGAATTTATTCTCACCAACCTCCCAAGTCTTGAGGAACTTACAACCGTAAAAATTATAGTTCTGTTTCCTGCACTGCCCACATCACTGGTCACAGCTTTCAGCTCACTAGACGAAATGGGCTTCATGGAACCTAGGATGTGAACGTGCATTAAATATGGAGCATAGGAAGGCTGCTTGTTCATCAAATGAGCTTTCCAAGCCCCTGAAACTCTTTGTATTGGGGTAGGGGGAAGGAGGGGTTGGCTAGATCTAAACTGAAACTGGCCTGTGAAAGGCTAGTGATTCCTGAGGCTTCTATTTGTGGGGGCCCGAGATGAAAAACAAGCAGAGGAGAAGAGATGGGCTGCACTCCCAGCCCGAGTCCGGGCGTCTAACTGATCCCCAGAAGAGGAAAACAATGGCAGTGTGCGTGCACCCAACTTGGCTCCAAGGGCGTGGGAGAGGAGGCAGATTGTGTAATACTGAGAGAACAGGAGACAGCGCCGTTGCCTGGGAGCGTAGCAGGGCTCCAGGGGGTTCCACATGACCGAGGCTGCAGGTGCTCTTGAAGAAATGTGAGGCATCTCCTGAGGACCCCCAGACATGCTGGGTGCACGGATATTGTGAGCATTGAAGGGCCTGTGAACACCAAGGGGGGAAAGAGCCAGTGACAGATGGGTGTTTGTGCTAATGTGACCTCATGGGTAACCAAAGGCCAGACGGGCTTAGGGACACCCAGGTTAGAGCAATACTACTCAGACACTCTATAGTGAAGGATAAGTGTTTTCCCCCCAATCCATACGGACCAATAATTTTATAAAGTATAGTAAAAATGTCACAACAATGTTAAACTGCTGTCAAAATCTCTAAACACTTCCTCTCACTTTCCATTCTTGTCACTGACCAGAAGGTTCCTGGGTCATCCTTTGGGGAGCATGGCTTAGAGTGCTTTTTTTTCTTTACTTCGCAATGACTGAAGGAACATCCTCAACCTTATAGGGCGGCAGGTCTGGAATAGTTCAACTCAGACCAGAGTTTTACCTCATCGCCTCTGTTTTAGCCATTAGGCTTTGTGCAGGGTAGCAGTTGAGGTAGGCACTTCATAAATTGTTTTTGAAGTTGAGTCAACCATCCAAGAAGCCCCTCAAATAACATCCTCTTTCACTTTCCTTATTCAGCTATGTTAGCCTTAGGGAAAAAGTCCACCAATTGTAGGGTTGAAACTGCATTATGTGCTTAAAAGCAGGACCTTGACTACAATTACAAAGGAAAGCCAGCTCTGGACATGGAAGATTTTCAAACTTGCAAGGATTGTTCCAAGGCCCCAATTTGGAGGCTCCATTTGGAACATCTTGAGTCCCTGGTATGGGCATGAGATCCTGGGGCTCCTAGGAGGTGGAAGTTAAGGTACTCAGGAGCGTGAGCTCAAAAACACAGCTCTGCCCCAGGTTCAGGACTGCCTTGGCACAAGCCTGTCCGTAACATAAAAATGTTCATATGATGCTTGTAACTGCCTCCCACATTCCTCTCACTTCTTGCTGCGGGTATTTTTGCAGTCATCTTCCAGGTTCTGGAGCTGCTGGGGACCAGAATCAGAGGTCACCCCAGGAAGATTGAGAGGAATGTTTCTGTGCCATTATTCAATGTTACGTACTGTTACATAAAGTCAGAACGGGAGCCGTCTTCTGTTTCCTGCCAGGTGGATTATGTCTCTGGGGAAAACCCAACTTCTACAACTTCAGCTTTTCTTTGGAACCTTTCCCCACTGTCCCTTATTAATGATTCCCTTCTTATAAAGGACCCTAACTTATAATTCACCTTATTTCTTCACCTGAGTTGTTCCAGGACAAGAGTGCTTTTCTCTCAGAAAGGATAGGAAGATCCCTCATTCTCTTCTTCATCTACCTCAGCCAGAAGGGTTGTTGCTGTTGTTAGATGCCATTAAGTTGCTTCCAACTCATAGCAACCCTACGTACAACAGAATGAAACACTGCCTGGTCCTGTTCCATCCTAAAGATTGTTGTTATATTTGAGCCTGTTGTTGCAGCCACTGTGTCAATCCATCTCATCAAGGGTCTTCCTCTTTTTTGCCAACCCTTTACTTTATCAAGCATGATGTCCTTCTCCAGGGACCAGCCCCTCCTGAAAACATGTCCAAAGTACATGAGAGGGAGTCCCACCATCCTTACTTCCATGGAGAACTCTGGCTGTACTTCCTCCAAGAAAGAAAGGTATGTAGGGTTTTATTCCTATTCAGCAGTCACCCTGGGCATGCTCCGTCAACCAGACCAGCTGGTCCTATCTTCTACATCTCTCATTGCCCACCACAAATTCACCAAAAGCCAAGCATTCCTCCTCCCTTACCTCATTGTTATTCAAACAGTTGATATTTTCATCAATGAGCCATCCTCCTAATATACGTTCTTCACATAGCCCAGTTTCTTGGATTATGCCACCCTGACCCACACCTTTCCTGGTTTTAAACCACACACTATCTCTTCATTCTGTTGGAACAACTGTCTCTTGGTCTATGTACAGGTTCCTCATGAGCACAATTAAGTGCTCTGGAATTCCCATTCTTTGCAATGTTATCCATAATTTGTTATGAACCACACAGTCAAATGCCTTTGCACAGAACAATGGTCCTAAAAGGGACTCAGTAATAAAAGGGCTCTACAACTTTATCAGCATGGCTATTTCTCATTCTATATGTTCTTCTTAGAGACTCACAAAGCAAATCAGTATATTAAAGACTCTGAAAAGTCTTTGAGTAAAAAATTTTGTTTTAACCTTCTTTAAAACACAGCACTTCTCACACACACTTGTATCCCAATGTGTTTGTTTCATGGAAAGCAACCGCCACCACAAGAGCAAGGGCCCACAGTCACCAGGCTGGGCCTTAGATATTTCTTCTACACACATTGTCGAGTGCCTAGTACACCACAATGGGGCATTGGTGGTTCAGTGGTAGAATTCTTGCTTTCCATACGGGAGACTCAGGTTTGATTTCTAGCCAATGACCTCATGCATAGCCACCACCTGTCTGTCAGTGGAGGCTTGCGTGCTGCTATGATGCTGAACATATTTCAGCAAAGCTTCCAGACTAACTATGAAGGAAAGCCTGGCAATCTACCTCTGAAAATCACCAATGAAAGCCATACAGATCACGATGGTCTGATCTGCAGCTGATCACAGGATGGTGCAAGACCGGGCAGCATTTCATTCCATTGTGCATGGGGTCCCCGTGAGTTGGGAGCTGACTCAACAGCAGCAAACAACAGTATGTGACAAACCCTACAAGAAGGAGATATGCCAGGAAATAGGGCAGACACAGTCCTTTTCCTTTCTTTTAGACATCATGATAATCCTATCATACATTTAGTATGTAGTATGTATTTGTTTCCTCATCACTAAAAAGAGAAAATAAGCCTCAGAGAGGTTAAGCAACTTGCCCAATGGACAAATGCAAGTCTTGCTGATTCTGAAGCAAGTACTTTTAAGCTCAACACTATATTGCCTATACCATACTACTTTGAACTTAGTTTGTGAAATGATTTCTGAGTTAGGATACAATGTGATCAGCCACTCAAAAAATTTGATAGATTCTCCTCCCCACCTTCCAAACACAGCCTGCCTCTTCCCTGGTCTTCACTTCTGCAGGCATGGTTGCCCTCTCTAGCATAGTCATCCCTCTTCCTGGCCACCCACTAAAATGTTATTTATGCTATAAGGGCTGCTCAAGCCCGTCTTGGCCAATGAGCTTTCCCTCGCCATTCCAGTCTATGGCTAAATTTTCCTTCCCTGAACTCACACAGCCCACTCAGTCTATACCACTCATGGTCAGTTTTGCACAATCCATGTACTCTCGATGTGTGAGTCTCCTATTTCACCACGTAGTAAGCCTTTAATTACTTCCTTGTGACCGATGATTTTTTTCACATAGTTTTTGGTTGTCATCCACAAAGCCTTACAATACTCAATTCAGTGGTTCAATACTGGTCAACTAAAAAGTTTACAAATCTCTGCTATAAACCCTTTAGTGACACACAGTAAGTTCATTCTTCTTTCTTCTCTCCCTGAATTCCTACCATGGAGGACAGATGGCTTGTTGGTGAGATGTGGTTCTATATCAGGGTGGAATCCAAAAAGACTGAAGTCACATAGTTTGCTAAGAATATCCTTCACTGATGGGCTGTTTACTCTGCATAAGCTCATATTCTAGATCATGTAAACAAAACTGTCAAGGTCAATCTTTCTCCAATACTTTGAAAAAGAGCCAAGCAGAATTTGGATAAGCAAAATAACTAGGTCCTGAGGCCACTGTATGTTCCAACATGCTACCGCTAAAGATAGATAAACAAAATCAATGGTAGCATTCAATGTGAAAACCTAGTTACAAAACTCCTTTCTGGGAGTTAAATTTTATGGAAAGAAATAGCACATGCTTCAATAAAGCATTCATATACATATACTTACAAAGTAACAAAAATGAAAATTACTTTGAATAGTTACTTCATCCTAAAAAACATTTTTTTCTTAGTTCACACAAAAAAACAGCACATTTAGAACTGTAGCTCTTTCTACTTTAACATAAATGAGTTAAAAAAATTACTTTCAAAATTGGCAGGTAATAGAAGCCACGGTTAACCTAAAAATGTTCACCACAGTAAGTGTTTTTATAATTATTTTGGTTTGTTATGCACATTCTTACCAGTCTTACCATTCTAAAGCCTGAGCCACTTTTTAAAGAGGATAAACAGGATGGCCAAAGTCTAACAGGCCAGTAGAGAAAGTCCAACTGGAATGGGACAACGTGAGTAAAAAAAAAAAAAAAAGCATAACTAATACTGGGTTGGAATATTTCCCTAACCAAACAAAGTAAAACATACACAACCTTGACATAATCTCTGTTGTTTATTATATTGCTGTGTATACTATGGACTTCCAGAAGAATGAACAAATCTGTCTTGAAAGAAGTGCAACCAGAATGCTCTTTAGAAGCGAGAATGGTGAGACGTCGTCTCACATACTTTGGACATGATATCAGGAGGGGCCAGTCCCTGGAAAAGGACATCATGCTTGGTAAAGGAGAGAGTCAGCAAAAAAGAGGAAGATCTTCAATGAAATGGATTGACACAGTGGCTGCAACAATGGGCTCAGACATAGCAATGATTGTGAGGATGGCATAGGACTGGGCAGTGTTTTGTTCTGGTGTACACAGGGCCACCATAAGTCAGAACCAACTCAAGGGCACTTAACAACAACCTGCATAATCTCCTGGTTGTATGTATCAATCCATCAACAACATTGAGAAGGGGACAAAATAAGCAGCTACCAGGATGTCTCCCTCCACAGGGAACTGCCATTCTAACACAGACACAGCCCCACAACACAGGCACACACACACAGGAGATGTGCTGCCATAAAGCAAGTAGCGGATTTGGGGCCCGAGATGGAACCCAGTCTGAGACTTTTGATTCCTGTTAGTTACATAACCTTGAACCTTCCTGAGTCTCAATTATTTTACCTGCCAAGTAGAAATAATTAAAACTTGCTCTTACATACATGATTTCATTTAAATCCTTTAAATAACCCAGCTCAGTAGGGATAAAATATACCTTATACCACTCATTGCCATGGAGTTGGTTCCAACACATGACAACCCCAGGTGTTACAGCATAGAACTGCTCCATATGATTTTCTTGGCTGTAGTCTTCATGGAAGCAGTTTACCAGGTCTTTCTCCCATGGCAGTGCTGGGTGTATTCGAACCACCAACCTCTCAGTTAGTAGTCGAGCACTTAACTTTTTGTACCACCCAGGGACCTACATAGTGGAAATATATATGAAAATGGGCTAGGAGCTGGAGTTGGTTGGAAACAAGTCACAGTCTGGTGATAGAAAGTGGGACAGAAACCAAGAAGAACAGCAAAGCTCACATGCTAGTGGGAGCAGAAAACAGAGCAGCTCACTTTGGGATTTGAGTATAACACACAAATTCAGTTGGAGGGTCCTTGGACACAGGACAGGTGAGCACAGGACAGATGCAGGACATGTTGTAAAGGGAAAGGAGATAGTTGCTCAGTGCTATGTCCAAATATTAAACAGAGGCCTACGAAAACTATGCATTGCATAACTCCACAAAGGTGAACTCGGTGGACTCAAACTCCAACAATTATGAAGATGGTTCAGGACCAGGCAACCTTTCATTCTCTTCTACATAAGGCCGCCATGAGTCAGAGCCAACTTGATGGCAACTAGCAACAACAAAGGTGAAGATGGGATTTTGGCCACTTTAATATACTTTTCCTGCCAGACTAAAATATTCAGTAAAATAAGCACCAGAAACTCAAACGTTTCTAAGTCGTAGTGGCTATGTCTCTTCTTTCATCTGACTTAACTTTCTTTAATTACTAAACAGAATCAGTTTAGCCAGAATAGATGAAAGGAATTTAATCTGTTGCAGCAACCTGATTTTCCCTGTCATTTTGGCACTTGTTTTTTTTTAATTACATAGATTACCAGATTTTTCTGATAACTAGGATGCACTGGTTTGTTGGCTTATTTTTTAAAACACAAAATGGTACCCTAATTGCTTTGAAAGAACTGATAGAAGCATCATACTTATTCTCAGAGAAAAGTTAAGAGCAACAGCAACAACAAAAAAGGGGGATGTAGAATAGAAAAATCTGGGTTAGCATATCTTTTTTTTAAATAATTTTTATTGTACTTTAAGTGAAAGTTTACAAATCAATTTTCAGTCTCTCACACAAAAACCCACATACACCTTGCTACACACTCCCAATTACTCTCCCCCTAATGAGACAGCCCATTCTCTCCCTCCACTCTCTCTTTTCGTGTCCATTTTGCCAGCTTCTAACCCCCTCCACCCTCTCATCTCCCCTCCAGGCAGGAGATGCCAACATACTCTCAAGTGTCCACCTGATCCAAGAAGCTCACTCCTCACCAGCATCCCTTTCCAACCCATTGTCCAGTCCAATCCATGTCTGAAGAGTTGGCTTCGGGAATGGTTCCTGTCTTGGGCCAACAGAAGGTCTGGGGGCCATGACCACCAGGGTCCTTCTAGTCTCAGTCAGACCATTAAGTCGGGTCTTATGAGAATTTGGGGTCTGCATCCCACTGCTGTCCTGCTCCCTCAGGGGTTCTCTGTTGTGTTGCCTGTCAGGGCAGTCATCGGTTGTAGCCGGGCACCATCTAGTTCTTCTGGTCTCAGGATGATGTAGTCTCTGGTTCATGTGGCCCTTTCTGTCTCTTGGGCTTGTAATTGCCTTGTGTCCTTGGTGTTCTTCTTTGATCCAGTTGGGTTGAGACCAATTAATGCATCTTAGATGGCTGCTTGCTAGCATTTAAGACCCCAGACCCCACTCTTCAAAGTGGGATGGGTTAGCATATCTTTAAGCGGATTTCTATAAGCTTTCTTTTCATGAGATCAAATGCTTAAGACAATTAAAAGTTTCAAATTTCTCATAAAAATAGTTGTCTTCTAAAAATTAGTTACAATAAGACATGAAAAGATGGTTGACACCGTTCCAAAAAAAAAGAAACTCATTGCCGTTGAATCAATTTTGACTCTTAGCGACCCTATAAGACAGAGTAAACTGCCCCATATGGTTTCCAAGGAGTGGCTGGTGGATTTGAACTGCCTATCTTTTGGTTAGCAGCTATAGCACTTAACCACTGTGCCACCAGGGCTCCTCAACACCATTAGTCATCAGGAAAATGCAAATCAAAACCACAAAGAGACACCACTTCACTTGCACTAAACCAGTTGCCGTTGAGTTGGTTCCAACTCATAGCGACCCTATAGGACAGAGTAGAACTGTCCCAGAGTTTCCAAGGAATGGCTGGTGGGTTCAAATTGCCAACTTTTTTGGTTAGCCGGCAAGCACTTAACCACTGTGCCACCAGGGCTCCTCACTTTCATTAGGATGGCTATTAACAAAACATTGGAAAATGAAGTGTTGGCTAAGATGTGGGGAAACTGGAACCTTCATCCACTCCTGGTGATAATATAAAATGGTGCAGCCACAGTGGAAACAGCCACACTGAAAATGGTTTGGTGGTTTCTCAAAAAGTTAAACACAGCATTACCATGTTGTTGTTAGGTGTCATCAAGTCAGCTCCAACTCACAGCCACCTTATGTGCAACAGAATGAAACACTGCCAGGTCCTGCACCACCCTCACCATCCTTGCTATGCTTGAGCCCATTGTTGCAGCCACTACATCAATCGATCTCATTGAGGGTTTTCCTCTTTTTCGCTGACCCTCTACCTTACCAAGCATGATGTCCTTCTCCAGGAGCTGATCCCTCCTGATAACGTGTCCAAAGTACATGAGATGAAGTCTCTCCATCCTTGCTTCTAAGGAGTATTCCGGCTGTACTTCTTCCAAGACAGATTCGTTCATTCTTTCGGCAGTCTGTGGTATATTCAGTATTCTTTACCAACACCATAATTCAAGGCATCAATTCTTCTTCAGTCTTCCCTATTCATTAACCAGTTTTCACATGCACATGAGGTGACTGAAAACACCATGGCTTGGGTCAAGTGCACCTTAATCCTCAAAGTGACATCTTTGAGGTCCTTTGCAGCAGATTTGCCCAGTGCAATATGTTGTTTGATTTCTTGACTGCTGCTTCCATGGATGTTGATTATGGATCCAAGTAAAATGAAATCCTTAACAGCTTCAATCTTATCTCCATTTATTGTGATGTTGCTTTTTGGTCCAGTTGTGAGGATTTTTGTTTTCTTTATGTTGAGGTGTAATCCATACAGAAGACTATAGTCTTTGATCTTCTTCAGTTAGTGCTTCAAGTCCTCTTCACTTTCAGGAGGCAAAGTTGGGTCATCTGTGTATCGCAGGTTGTTAACGAGTCTTCCCCCAATCCTTCTTCATATAGTCCAGCTCTTTGAATTATTTGCTCAGCATAAAGATTGGATAAGTATGCAGAAAGGATACAACCCTGACACACACCTTTCCTGACTCTGAGCCAGGAAGTATACCCTTGTTCTGTCCAAACAACTGTCTTTTGTTCTATGTACAGGTTTCTTATGAGCACAATTAAGTGTTCTGGAATTCCCATTCCTCACAATGTTGTCCATAATTTGTTATGATCTGCATAGTTGAATGCTTTTGCATAGTCAATAAAACACAGGTAAATATCTTTCTGGTATTCTCTGCTTCCAGCTGGGATCCATCTGACAACAGCAACGATATCCCTCATTCCACGTCCTCTTCTGAATTCAGCTTGAATTTCTGGCAGTTTCTTGCTGATGCACTGCTGCTGCAGTCGCTTTTGAATGATCTTCAGCAAAATTTTACTTGCGTATGATATTAATGATATTGTTCAATAATTTCTGAATTCTGTTGGATCACCTTTCTTTGGAATAGCCATAAATATGGATTTCTTCTGGTCAGTTGGCCAGGTAGCTGTCTTCCAAATTTCTTGGCATAGATGAGTGAGCACCTCCAGCACTATATCCGTTAGTTGAAACATCTCAGTTAGTATTCCATCAATTCCTGGAGCCTTGTTTTTTTGCCAATGCCTTCGGTGCAGCTTCGACTTCTTTCTTCAGTAGCATTGGCTCCTGATCATATGCTACCACCTGAAATAGTTGTACCTCAACCAATTCTTTTTGGTACGGTGACTCTGTGTTCTTTCCATCTTCTTTTGATGCTTTCTCCATTGTTCAGTATTTTGCCCTTAGAATTCTTCAGTATTGCAACTAGAGCCTTGAGTTTTTTCTTCAGTTCTTTCAGCTTGAGAAATGCTGAGCATGTTCTTCCCTTTTGGTTTTCTAACTCCAGGTCTTTGCACATATCATTATAATACATGACTTTGTCTTCCCAAGCCACCCGTTGAAATCTTCTATTCAGCTCTTTTACTTCATCATTTCTTTCATTCACTTTAGCAACTAGAATTGTCATATGACCCTACAATTCCACTCCTAGGTTTGTACCTAAAATAATTGAAAGCAGAGACTAAAACAGAAACTTGTACACAAATATTCATTGCAGCATTACTCACAATAGCTCAAAGTGGAAACAACCCAATGTCCATCAACTGATAAATGAATAAACAAAATGTGGTATATACACAATAATGGAACACTATTCAGCCATAAAGAGAAATGAAGTTCTGATAACATGGTACAACATGGATCAACCTTGAAAACTATGCTGAGTGAAATGATCCTGACACAAACGGACAAATATTGTATGAGTCCACTTATACGAAATAGCTAGAATAGGTAACTTTACAGAGACAGAAAGTAGATTAGAGGTTACTAGGGGTTGGGAAGAGAGCGGAAGGAAGTTCTTGCTTAATGGGTACAGAGCTTCTATTTGGGATGATTAAAATTTATGGAAATAGTGATAGTTGCACAACATTGTGAATGTAATTAGTGCCACTGAATTGTACACTTAAAAAATGGTTAGAATGGCAAATTTTATGTTAAATATATTTCATAACAATAAAAAAAATTGTAATTCAGATTTTAAAAAAATTAGTTGTACCCAGTGATTTTTCTCTAGGTCTACTATAGAAGCATGTGGGCTCTATCTACCATTTACTGGCTGTATGGCCAAATTAAATCATCATCTATCTGAGCCACAAATCCTGCCAGATTCCTGCGCATATATCACCTACCCCACAGAGTCGTAAGGAATAAAGGACTAGTACCATGCCTAGCCCAGCAGCTCTTAATCCTGGATGCACTTCAGAACCATGTGGGACTTAAAAGGAAATAATGATGCCCAGGCTCCATCCCAGAGAGTACCATTCAAGTGGTGCAGGCTGGAGCCCAGGCATTGGTAAGGTATCTTCTAAAAGCTTCCTTTCCTTTCCTGGCTAGAGTGGTCACTGACAATAAAAATATTAGTGTCTTTTTCATCTATGTTTTGCTGCTAATGGACAACAATTAAACAAGTGACAATGCACAGGGTTTTTACAATTCATAGTTGGAATATCAAAAAATAGCACAAGGTGGTCACTGCACACAAGGGCTGGCCCTTCTTGTCTCCTTAAGGACTCTAAGAAAGAGAGTAGGAAAAAAGCACACATGAACCATAGAGATGACTGCTTCAATGGCTCTTACCCCCACACCTTTCCCAATATGGCTCTTCTGAGGAAGAGCAAAGGGGAGAGAGGGGACGAGAAAGACCCAGCCTTGCTTTTGGTGAGTTCCTGCAATGAGAGAATTCTTCAACTGTTGTTGGTATCACTTTGCACTAAAACATGATACTTTATGCTATGCAGGTAGAACGTTCTAAATAAACAGAGAAGCCCTTAAAATGAAAAACACACTCAAGTAAAAATCTTATTTGGAAAGATGCTCAGTCCTGTGTTTGCTTCTAAGCTAATGATCGGAGCTCAAGCTGTGATGCTAAAAATTTCTCGAGGTGCAAAGTTCAAACCATCAGTAACCTGAAAATTAAAGCCTCCTGACATGGCTCCTTCAAAAGAAGAAATTATACTCTGATCAATTGGGCTGTTTTGGAAAAGCCATCCACTTTCACCCTCACTCCCACCTGATCCCCCAGCAAAGCAACTCTTGTCAATTTGAAAGTGCGCTAATTCAGCAACTGAGTTTACCAAATCCAATGTTGCCAAAGACACAAGCTAAAACCCACACATCCCTCATGAAAAATATCAGCCAAAATCTAAAATGCAGATTTTTCCTTCCTGTGACATACTAAAAATCGCTTCTGCAATATTTTAAGACATGTTCATCACTTATACTCTATTATTATGGAATCCATTTTTTTTTTATTTATACCAGTAAAAGTAATGCATGCATACAAAACACACACAGAAACACACACACATTCCAGCAATTTCTTAAATATATAGATAATATTTCCTTGTAATACTGAAAAGCAAAACAGGAGGAAGTAAATAGAGTTACTTGCATTTCTAATTACCTATCTCAAGCTAGCTGTTGAGATAAGTGGATGACCTACTCCTACACTTCTGTCAAAGGGTTAGCGATACCGGTAAGGTTATAGATTAACTTGTGTGCAAAACTGAAATTGAGATGGACTACCTATCAATCTAATTCCCAGGAGTGCTTTACCAATCTGACTCACAAAGCATGAGACAGGATTACTATTTATAAAACCTGAGGTTTACACTCCCATCACCCCATGAAAAGATTCATGGAGCAGCATATTTGAAGGGCCACAGGTTTTTGCATCATGTAATGGATAGAAAGGTACTCCTCATTGACCTCAGGGACGGCACATGGTAAGGAACAAAGACACGGTCAGACTCTGCAATTACGTGCAAGTACTTCCTTAATAATATGATTTAATAAAAGGTGGCTCAGGTGGCTTAACAGCCTCTCAAGTCCCTACATAAACCCTGTGAGTTCTCATTTCTCACAAAAAAAGGCTACAGGCTTTTAAAAATTCCCCCTACACACTTAAAAGTTATCATGAAGAGAAAATTAAGAATTCTGAGCCTGCCTAGTTCAGAATAGGCATCCACATTTTTTGTTCACTTGTCTCTACTAGAAATTGCACTGTGAAAATTATACTTAATGAAACATGAAATTAAGGAGTGCCATTAGGCACTTTGAAAATTTCATGAACTGGTGTGAATGGAGGTAGGATCAAAAAAAATGCTAGAATATTACACTGGGTGTGCCCTAACTATTAGACTAATTATCACCAAAGAAAGGTAAGAAGAGGGTTGACCTGTGAATTTTCTATTGCATAATCTCAGATTTGTCCTGACAGTGCTTTCAGAAGGGCAATCTTAAATAAATTATGTAGCCTCCCATATCTTGGTTTGATCAACCTACTGAGGTTGTTATGTGGAATAACGAATTAGATTAATGGCAGAGCACTTTGCAAATATAAAATGCTAAGAGAGACTAATTAAACCTAAGCCTTTGTTTGGGGCTGATGGCCAGATGTACCAAGAGAGAGCCAGCTGGTTCCTGCAAGAGACTCATCTGCAGCTGGGCTCCAGCCACTTTGAGGGTCATTAGCTGGCCTCAGCGTCCATTTAGAAAATCTAATGGATTGGCTCTCATGTTGAGCTTGCCTTTAACTCTCCTTCCTTCTGTCTTAGGAGAAATTATTTTCTCTGCTCACCAAAAGTGAATATGACTTGGTTAGTTGACAAATACAGCAGTCTGGAGAGTTAATTTTGGTTTTACTTTCATTGCAAATAGTAACTTCAGTTCTTCAACCTATTCTGCCCTTTAATGGGTGACTGCTAGTAGAGAAAGCCCAGCTTTAGAGTCAAACCAACTTAATCTTTCACAGCCTGTTTCTTTATTTTTAAAATGGGATCATTACTACTTACCCCTCAGAGGTCTCCTGAAGATTAAATAAAATGGATCACGTGAAGGTACCTTCTGCAACGCCTAGCATTATAAACTGTGTAGTTTTAAAAATCTGAAACTTCCCTCGTGTAAGTCTCTGGAGCAGTTGTTCTCTTCTTTTGGAAAATATGATAATTCTTTTATTAAAAAAAAAAAAAAGCCTTTCTAGGCTCTCACCAGATAATACTTGGATTTTCAGTATATAGAATAAAAAACACACATAACTGGCAAAAACTTCCCTCTTTAAATATTTTATTAATCAGCAGATCTGGAGCCCTGGTGGCACAATGATTAAGAGCTCAGCTGCTAACCAAAAGGTCAGCTGTTCAAATCTACCAGCCACTCCTTGGAAACCATATGGGGCAGTTCTCCTCTGTCCTATAGGGTCCCTACGAGCTGGATTCGACTTGATGGCAACGGGCTTGTTTTTTTTGGTTAATCAGCGGATCTACATACAGTTAAATTCTAATTATCTATTTGACTTTATTAGTTTATTAATATCATCTTAATTTATTTCTAATAATTCTAATCCTGTATTAGAGTTATTTATTCCACAGGAATGTGGAAAAAAATCAGTCAGTTACGTATGCAGGCAGATTTAGGATCCTGCTGCAGGAACTCTAGCCCACCCAGGTCCCCGAGCTGCAGGTTTGGAACCACTAGATGAGAATGTTCACATAATAAATGGTTTTCAGATGATTTAGGCATTGTTTGCATTAGCTGCAAAAGAAGTTACCACATTTCAATTTAGATGTTTTATTTTTATATTCCCTACTAGAATTTCAAAGAAATTAACGAACAATGGCTGAAAAGATAAGACTTTTTTAGCTTTCCATTCTGCCCTCCTGGAAACCCTGGTGGCATAGTGGTTAAGCGCCACAGCTGCTCACTAAAGGGTCAGCAGTTTGAATCCACCAGGCGCTCCTTGGAAACCCTATGGGGCAGTTCTACCCTGTCCTATAGGGTCGCTATGAGTCGGAATCCACTCGGCGGCACTGGGTTTGGTTCGGTATTATGCCCTCCTGGCTCACACTCTCTCCCATTTCCTCCTGCTGGCTGGGAATGTGTCCCCTCTCAGGCAAGGGGCAAGGGCAGCCTTGAAACAAGGCCAGGCTGCCCAGCAGGGTGGCTGGATCACCCCTTCTGCCAGACGCACAGTGGCTGTTTGGCTTGTTGAGTTATTGATAAACAGGAGGAAGAAGAAAAGGCCTTTTAATGTCGGGATCTCTCAGAACTACAGGTATATTCATTCATTTTTGTATTCATTCAGCAAATATCTTTTTGTTTTGTTCCCTAATGTATTCCAAGCACCTGGAATGGTATCTGGTACATAGCTGATGTTCAATATTATTTCATTCTTTGAACCAATTTTTATTAAGCACCTACTATTTTTTTTTTTATATACCATGTGGGGCCCTGATGGCACAGCAGTTAAGAGCTCAGTCTGCTAACCAAAAGGTCGGCAGTTCAAATCCACCAGCCTTCTTGGAAACCCTACAGATCAGTTCTACTCTGTCCTATAGGGCTGCAATGAGTCAGAATTGATTCGATGGCAATGGGTTTGGTTTTTTGTTTTTTGTTTGTTTTTTTTGGTATGTGCCGTGCAGTGTTCTAAGTCCTGAGGGTACAAGAGTGAACAAAACAGAGAAAGGTCCTGCCCTGCACTTATAATCTAGTGGGGGCGGGGGGGGAAGACAAGGAATGCATACACCGATGAAACTATATTATAATGTCAGGTAGCCAGGGAAGGGATGGAAAATTACAGAGAAGAGGTGCTATTTTAGTGAACGGTCAGGAAAGAGTTCTGTGAGAACCTTATATTTGACCACAGACTTTATGTGAAATGAGCCTCATGAGTTATATGTACTTTCTAAAATTAGCCTTACTAAAATATGTCACTTTTTTTTTTTAGTTATACAGACTGGAAAGTTTTTAGATGGTCTGTGGTTTACGGTCAGTAACAATTAGCCAGGACAATCACATTAACCTTTTACTGAAACACATTTGAGATTCACATTGCTTTCTTTAGGACATACCAGTGTGTACAAACACTAGCTGGCCCTCATTGATCTGAGCCTGGGTTAAGCTCTGGATGCTTCGGTCAGGGAAGAACTTGAGAGCCAAATGCCCATTGCTGGGTGGAGTGACCTAATAGGCCAGGTCCTAAGGGAAGGAGTCCCCATCTTCTGCACAGAGGTCACCAGGGGTCATCTCAGTAACAGAATTCACCCACACCTTAAAAAGAAGAGGACCGTACATATTGCAAGGACCAATTCCAACCACACCACATTAGTAAACTGGATAACTACACATCACCCTTGCCCCTTGCACAACGATTTAAAAACTAAAGCCATTCACCAGAGTTTTTAAAGCATGAGGTTTCTTGGTTCAAAACAGATATATAATTAAATGCCAGATGAAATGCAGGGCATGTTGTAGTGTTTATTTAATTTATGAGGTTTATGAGATTTCAATAAAAAAAAAAAGGATTCATAATTATTCATTCGAAAGCACTTATGTATTTATATAAAGCATAGTAACAATTTATATAAAGTACCTTCTGTATGCCTGGTATGCGCTAAGGGCTTTACATGGAGTCTCAGATAAGCACAGAACCTACTTCATAGGGTTAAGGATTTCTATTCCTAACGTTGGAGCACAGTTCTACTTTGACACACTCGGGGTCTCCATGAGTCAGAATCATTTTGACAGCTACTGGTTTGGGATTTTTTGGTATTCATAACAAATGATTTCATCGGCTTTTAAATATTTGAGGAAAAAACACATCACTTACTGTTTTTTTTTAATTCTCATTTATCCTGTCTTCCATGAAAACGAATATCTGGTTCCTATAACCTTGCAATGTTTGTTTTTGTTTTTCACATCTAGAATTGTACCTGAGTAATGTTCAGATAATAATCTCTGGTTTCTAATTACATTTAAAATCTACTTACATTGCCCAAACATCTTAATTCAAAAATTCATCAAGTATTTATAGAGCATCTACTATGTTCCAGGCAATGTTTTGGGCACTTGGGCTACATCAGTAAACAAAACAAATTCTTGTCCTCATGGAGCCTAGAAGGAGGGGTCAAAGGGACACAGAGACAGAAACAACAGATATAACAAAGAAATTAATTATATCCTGTAGTAGAAAGTCACAGTCACTATGAAAAAAAAAAGAAAGCAAGATAAGGGGTGTCAGGAGTAGGAGAATGTTAAATAGGAGACTCATTTGAGGAAAGGCTGGAAGGAGGTGAAGGACGAGCCGTGTGGACAGCATTCAGGCAGAGGGAACAGCCAGGAGGCCAGTGTGGCTGGAGAAGAGTAAGTGGAAGAATAAAAGGAGATGAGGTCAGTATCGTCACAGGAGGTCAAGTCACGTAGGGGCGTAGGCTTTTACTTCAGTGAAGATTTTATTTGAGTCAAAAAAAGTCATTGTAGGGCTTTAGATGAGGAGGGCCTAGTCTGTCTTACATCTTAACAGGATCGCTCTGGCTTCTGTGGAAGAATAGACCGTGAAAGGGCAAGAGGGGAAGCAGGGAGACCAGTCAGGAGGCTGCTGCAATAATCCAGAAGAGCAATGGTAGAAGAGAGCGGCTGGGAGCTGTAAAGGTGGTTAGCGGTGGTTAAACCCTGGGTATATTTTGAAGGTAAAGCCAACAGAGTTTCTGAAGAATTAGAAGTGGTGAGGTGCGGAAGAAGCAGCAGCAGCAAGAATGACTTCGCGGTTTGGGCCTGAGAACTAGAGGGATGGAGTTACCGTAGCTGAAATGAGGAAAGCCACCAAACCAAAACCAAACCTACTGCCGTCAAGCCGATTCTGACTCGTAGAGGAAAGCTACAGGTAGAGCATATTTGGGGAGTCAGATCAGGAGTTCAGTTTTCAACACATGAGTTTAAAATGTTTATTTGGACATCAAATCACACCTGATGAAATTTGGGCATTTTGAGTTTTTATAATCATGTGATACTTCATTAACACTAAAAACAGGTGACTTTATTACTAACTAAAATTCCACATTTCATTCTGTATTTATAAATGTCTTACCCACAGAAACACTACGTGCACACTCCCAAGCTTATGGGCCGTTCTTTGCTCTGTGACTAGAACCTTATCATCTTCTATGCTTGTTACCAACTTGTTTAAAAATTCAATCCAAAGCAATTAATCATCTCTCAGTACTAAAGGAATTATTTCCTTCAGAAGATAAGGTAGTTTATGAACTAACTTAATTCATTCCCACTTATCATCTAATAACTATTGAAACAGAATTTGTGGAAGGGAGATCAGAAAGTACATAGGATTCCTACATTTTCATATCAGGCATGACGGGACTAGAAAGGCCATTCTGACTCCTTCTAATGCCTCAACTCCTGAAAGCACAGAAAAAAAGTCTGCTTTGTGAATTAGCCCTTAACTTTTCAAAAGTTAACAGTTGAGATCATAAAGTAGGTGGATATAAAGAAATACAGTTGCACTCCATATTTTCATATGTGCACACACACAAGCATGCTAAAATTTATACAGCCAAATCAATGTTTAACAGTCAAGGTGACTACACTGAAGGACAACACTTGTGCCAATAACAATGTTATTCTTCTTTTGAAATTGTTTTCAGGTTGTTCAAGAACCTTAGCCTTTGATTACGTTTTTGTCAGAAAATGGCATGGATGACTCAGACTCCCTGGGTTCAAATCACTGCTTTGCCACTTACTAGGTATGCAGCCTTGGCACATTTCTGTACTTTAATTGCCTCATCAGTAAACTAGGAATGACCCTCAAGTTATTACGTGTATTGAGTGATTTAATATATGTATAGTGTTTAGAACAGCATCATCTGTACATAGTAAGCATTTAATAAATATTAGCTTTATGTTACCCATCTTCTCCTCCATCAGAATTGGCTCTGACCCAAGAGACAGAAAGGGCCACATGAACCAGAAACTACATCATTCTGAGACCAGAAGAACTAGATGGTGCCTGGCTATAACCGATGACTGCCCTGACAGGGAACACAACAGAGAACCCCTGAGGGAGCAGGACAGCAGTGGGATGCAGACCCCAAATTCTCATAAGACCAGGCTTAATGGTCTGACTGAGACTAGAAGGACCCTGGTGGTCATGGCCCCCAGACCTTCTGTTGGCCCAAGACAGGAACCATTCCCGAAGCCAACTCTTCAGACATGGATTGGATTGGACAATGGGTTGGAGAGGGATGCTGGTGAGGAGTGAGCTCCTTGGATCAGGTGGACATTTGAGAGTATGTTGGCATCTCCTGCCTGGAGGGGAGATGAGAGGGTGGAGGGGGTTAGAAGCTGACAAAATGGACACGAAAAGAGAGAGTGGAGGGACAGAGTGGGCTGTCTCATTAGGGGGAGAGTAATTGGGAGTGTGTAGCAAGGTGTATATGGGTTTTTGTGTGAGAGACTGACTTGATTTGTAAACTTTCACTTAAAGCACAATAAAAATTGTAAAAAAAAAAAAAAAAGAATTGGCTCTGAACAGGGATGTGATTTTTTTAATAGAGCTTAGAAGTCAGTCAAAGCATGATGGCTTACCACTGTGGAAGATATTTTATAACATGCACTGCAGGTTTTGTTTAATCCCACAACATTATGCTATAACCTGGGGTGAGGAGTTTATTTATTTAATGGTTGTGTTGTAGATGGATGCTCTCATTTTTTGCCATTCAGAGTATCCCACTGATAATTCATCTGTCATGCAAACTCTTAAGTTATCCCTAGGAGGTACGATGGTTAATATATTCAGCTGATAAATGAAAGGTTGGAGATTGGAGTTCGTCCTACAATAACTCAGAAGAAAGGCCTGGCAATTTGCTTCCAAAAAATGAGCCTTTGAAAACCCTATGGAGCACAATTCTTCTGTGACACACATGAGGACACCATGGGTTGAAATCCACTCAATGGCAACTTCAGTTAACTGGTGGAAAAGTTGTCATTTCTATAAAATACACAAGTTGGCCTATTTAACAAATTTCTAAGCCCATTCATTCTAGTTTTTCAGATTTTACTTTTTTTTAATCCATCTGTGTATCTTATCCTCATTTCCAAACTGATTTGGAAATGTACTGCCATTTTTCTTCCCATGACTCGGAGATGCTCATTTTTTCCAGCACCCTACATACAAAAGCTGGACGAAGCATTTTTTCCACTGTAGATACTCTACTGTAGAACGCTGTTTTTGGTCTCTTTTACCCCTAGACTATGCCACCTTCCAAAACAAATGGAAAACTTGCCACTCAAAATAGGAACTAGTAACCTCAGGTCTTCATTTTTGCTCAAACCAAATTCAGTTCAATCAACAGCCCTATTGCTTTGGGTGAGGCCCAGTCCTTGGTAACAGAAACTTCAGACAAGTGGGGAAAAGAACAGCAAGGACCCAAACTTGAACTCAAATTTAAAAGTGATCCAAAGCTTAAGAAATAACGGTTCTGGGAATAAATATTTCAAAACATTAAAAGCACTTGAACCTGGAATTGTATTTTTACATTCACCGTTAGCTTTAAGAGGAGGTTAGTGGGATTCAGAAGGAGAATTATGATCCAGTTTAATCCTAATTATAATCCTAATGTTTAAAAGCTCAGACCTTTGTTTTGAGTTTCGTACATACAGAGAGAGTTTCATATTGCTCCCCAAGGAATATAAAATTCTCAGGAATTCTCTATTTCACTCCAGGCCCGTGGTTGTCATTTTGGACTTTGCTGTCCCAACTCTTCAGCGGTCATTCGCTCTTACAGTTCATTTTAGTGATGACAACTGCTTATCAAAAACAAGCAAATGGTTCTATTTTCTGTACTAAAAAAACAAAACAAAAAGTACAGTATAGTTGAAAGAGAAACTTAAAAATAGGAAAACGTAGCCCTCTTGTGGACACATCTATATTTTATCAAAACCAAAAACTAAACCCAGTGCCGTAGAAGTATCCACAACAGTCACAGTTCATGCTTGAATACACAAAACCAAACCCGTTGCCGTTGAGTCGATTCCGACTCATAGCGACCCTATAGGACAGAGTAGAACTGCCCCATAGAGTTTTCAAGGAGCACCTGGTGGATTCGAACTGCCGACCTTTTGGTTAGCAGCTATAGCACCTAACCACTACACCACCAGGGTTTCCACAAAAGTACCCAGTAGAATATATTTCAGAATAAAATGCAAAGAATTCACCAGAGGCAATCTAACTTTCATTCCTCACTCTGGTTTATCTGGATTGAAATGACCCCTTCCATCGCCCAATGGCCTTGGAGATCAGCCAAGCACAAGTCTTGGGGCCTAAGGCAATGTTGTCTTAGTACTCCAGGAGAAAAAACAACCCCTTGCCTGTCAAGTTGATTCTGACTAATAGTGGCCCCATGTGTGTCAGAGTGGAACAGTGCTCCATAGGGTATGCAATGGCTGATTTTTCAGAAGTAGATCACCAGACCTTTCTTCCAGGAGCCTCTGGGTGGACTCAAAGGATATCTTTTGGGTAGCAGCTCTTTGCACCACCCAAGGACTCCCAGGAGAAAAAAGTGTGCTTTGAAATGCTGACACAGAGCAATTAACATTCAGACTTCTGGCTTTGAACCACCATGGGGGTCTGAGATCCTATCAGTGGCTCTATCCCCCACAACTCCACCTCTTCCCTGTTGGAAGTAAGGTGGAGATGACCCTTATTGCCACCTCCTCCAGGGTGGGATGACAAGTGAGAAGAGTGAGGTACTGATCATGATGAGGTCATCTGAAGGTCTGGGAACATGCTGTTTGGCAAGGTAAAGGCAGCAGGTAGAACTGCCTCTGCCCCAGACTCTGCCACTGACTAACTTTGCTAATTTGGGCAAGTCACCAAACCTCTTGAGCTTTAATTTTCTCTTCTTTAAAATAGGTATAAGGGCAATACTCACTGTACTTCACCAGGTTCATGGGCTTCATGGGAAGACGCACTAGAGTTTTGTCTTAGGCTGGGTTCTCCAGAGGAGCAAAACCAGTAAAGCATATAAATATATACACACCCATTGCCATCGAGTTGATTCTGACTCATAGCAACCCTATAGGACAGAGGGTTTCCAAGGAGCACCTGGTGGATTCAAACCGTTGACCTTTTGGCTAGTAGCTGTCGCTCTTAACCACTGTGCCACTCCATAAATACAGAGAGATTTACATCAAGGAAATGGCTCACGTGGTTGTAGAGGCTGGAATGCTACTCTGAGTCACGTAGCTGCAGGGGCTGGCGAAAGGTCAGAGAGCAGGGCTCTTGCTCACAGGATACAAAGATCAACAAATCCCAAGATCAGGAGGCAAGACCACAGGTAAGCTGCTAGCTCAAGTCCCAAGAACCGGAGGTCAAACAGTAGCCAGCTGCAGGGTCCAGAGCGAGCAAAAGCCCAAGAGCCCTGCCAGAATGTCCACTTATATTCGATGCAGGCCACATGCCCAAGGAAACTCCCTTTCAACTGATTGGCTACTCACAGCAGATCCCATCATGGAGGTGATCATATTATATCAAATCTCATCATGGAGATGATCACAAACATCATATGACTGCCAAACCACTGAGAATCGTGGCCCAGCCAAGTTGCCATACAACCTTAACCATCACGAGCATCACGGTTATGCTCAAACTCGCATCCTAGCCCTGTCACTTACAATCTACTAGTGGCTCTTCCATTTTTTACCTTGGCCAAGTGTCTAAGCCTCTCTGTGCCTCAGTTTCCTTATCTTTAAAATAAAAATGATATCCCATTCAGTTTCTGAAGATCAATGAGTAAATAAATACAATGCGCTTAGGACAATGCTTGGCACAGAGTAAACACTATTAGCTCTCACTATGATTACATAAATGGTAGTTACTATCATGATATGCTCTGAATTCCAGAAAAGGAAAAATCACTGTCTGAAATAGTCCTGTAAGTTTGAACCTTTGCCTGGAAGAAGTACCTGTTATCAGAAAACACTTTAGACATTAGTTTTCAGAGAGAAAGTTAACAAGCCTAATATGTAGTAATTCTTCAATAGTATTAAAGATTATCAATGTGTCAGAGCACCCTGCAATATGGTCAACACACACAGTCTTTCCAAAGGGTTTTCTACGCTCATTTACCTTTGGTATAACACCCTAATGGATGTGACAGAGATATCGTATTCCAATAAAAAATTCAGAGGTAGAAAGAAAAACGATGTCTCAGATGTCATAAATTGCCTACACAGGCTCTCAAAATCAGTAAGACCAATTCCTGCCTGCCTCTTGGCTGTGTTTCATCAAGTCTAAATTATGCTGAGATCGATACCAGACATTATGATTGCTATCATAAAATTTCAGTGCCCAGGACTTTACTATTCTAAAATCCTTAGAGCAATTTCATTCACATTATATTACATATAATAGAAAAATAATACTGTAATTATATGCTCTCATCTCTATCTCTTTTTCTTGGAATATTTTTAAATTTTTAATTTGTTCTTTTTCTTCCTTTCTGCATTTTCCTTCCTCAGTCTGATTTTGGGCCACAACAGCAGTACATAAATGAATCAGCCAGATTTGCAGACAAGCACAAATCTTTGAATGTACCTATCCCCTCCATCTCAACATTTTTACCTGCTGAAAAGAACAAGGCAGATGGGCAGGACTAGGGTTAACCACCAGGCAGGCAGGGTTATAATCTGATTTCTCTGCTGGAACACAGGGACCTCTTTCACATTGTAAAATAACCTGACACACAGGTATTGGGGGCGGGGGCGGGGGTTGTTACAGGCTGTATCAACTCTGTTGTAACTCTATAGTACTAGTTTCTAGAAACCCTGGCTAACAGAATTTCAGTAAATGAAATCCTGGGACTTGACTCAACCCATAAAATAACAGGTTTTCCCAGAAATAAGGAAAATGATACTGAAAAAAAAAAAAAAGTCATTCATCCAGATAAAATCGTCTAATTTTGCTAGATTGTTGTCGTTGTTAGGTGCCGTCGAGTCGGTTCCGACTCATAGGAACCCTATGCACAACAAAACGAAACACTGCCCGGTCCTGCGCCATCCTCACAATCATTGTTATGCTTGAGCTCATTGTTGCAGCCACTGTGTCAATCCACCTCGTTGAGGGTCTTCCTCTTTTTCACTGCCAAGCATGATGTCTGTCTCCAGGTACTGATCTCTCCTGACTACACGTTCAAAGTATGTAAGACCCAGCCTTGCCATCCTTGCTTCTAAGGAACGTTCTGGTTGTACTTCTTCTAAGACATATTTGTTTGTTCTTTTGGCAGTCCATGGTATATTCAATATTCTTCGCCAACACCACAATGCAAAGGCGTCAACTCTTCTTCGGTCTTCCTTATTCATTGTCCAGCTTTCATATACATATGATGCGATTGAAAATACCATGGCTTGGGTCAGGCGCACCTTAGTCTTCAGGGTGACGTCTTTGCTCTTCATCACTTTGAAGAGGTCCTTTGACCAATGCAATGCGTCTTTTGATTTCCTGACTGCTGCTTCCATGGCTGTTGATTGTGGATCCAAGTAAAATGAAATCCTTGACAACTTCAATCTTTTCTCCGTTTATCATGATGTTTGTTGCTCACTGGTCTAGTTGTGAGGATTTTTGTTTTCTTTATGTTGAGGTGTAACCCATACTGAAGGCTGTAGTCTTCGATCTTCATTAGTAAGTGCTTCAAGTCCTCTTCACTTTCAGCCAGCAAAGTTGTGTCATCTGCATAACCCAGGTTGTTAATGAGTCTTCCTCCAATCTTGATGCCCTGTTCTTCATATAGTCCAGCTTCTCGGATTATTTGTTCAGCATACAGATTGAATAGGTATGGTGAAAGAATACAACCCTGATGCACACCTTTCCTGACTTTAAACCAATCAGTATCCTCTTGTTCTGTCCGAATAACTGCCCGTTGATCTATGTAAAGGTTCCTCATGAGCACAATTAAGTGTTCTGGAATTCCCATTCTTCGCAGTGTTATTGATAGTTTGTTATGATCCACACAGTCAAATGCCTTTGCATAATCAATAAAACAGAGGTAAACATCCTTCTGGTATTCTCTGCTTTCAGCCAGGATCCATCTGACATCAGCAATGATACCCCTGCTTCCACGTCCTCTTCTGAAACTGGCCTGAACTTCTGGCAGTTCCCTGTCGATACACTGCTGTAGCCATTTTTGAATGATCTTCAGCAGAATTTTGCTTGCGTGTGATATTAACAATATTTTTCTGTAATTTCCACATTCGGTTGGATCACTTTTCTTGGGAATAGGCATAAATATGGATCTCTTCCAGTCAGTTGGCCAGTAAGCTGTCTTCCATATTTCTTGGCATAGACGAGTGAGCACCTCTAGTGCTGCATCTGTTTGTTGAAACATCTCAGTTGATATCCCATCAATTCCTGGAGCCTTGTTTTCGCCAATGCCTTCAGAGCAGCTTGGACTTCTTCCTTCAGTACCATCGGTTCCTGATCATATGCCAACTCTTGAAATGGTTGAATATCGACTAATTCTTTTTGGTATAGTGACTTTATGTATTCCTCCCATCTTCTTTTGATGCTTCCTGCATCATTTAATATTTTCCCCATGGAATCCTTCACTATTGCAGCTCGAGGCTTGAATTTTTTCTTCAGTTCTTTCAGCTTGAGAAACGCCAAGCGTGTTCTTCCCTTTTGGTTTTCCATCTCCAGCTCTTTGCACATGTCATTATAATACTTTATTTCGTCTTCTCAAGAGGCCCTTTGAAATCTTCTGTTCAGTTGTTTTATTTCATGAATTTTTCCTTTTGCTTTAGCTGCTCGATGCTCAGGAGCAAGTTTCAGAGTCTCCTCTGACATCCATCTTGGTCTTTTCTTTCTTTACTGTCTTTTCAGGGACCTCTTGCTCTCTTCATGGATGATGTCCTTGATGTCATTCCACAACTCGTCTGGTCTTTGGTCACTAGTGCTCAATACATCAAATCTATTCCTGAGATGGTCTCTAAATTCAGGTGGGATATACTCAAGGTCATATTTTGGCTCTTGTGGACTTGCTCTGATTTTCTTCAGTTTCAGCTTTAACTTGCATATGAGCAATTGGTGGTCTGTTCCACAGTCGGCCACTGGCCTTGTTCTGACTGATGATATTCAGCTTTTCCATCATCTCTTTCCACAGATGTAGTCAATTTGATTTCTGTGCATTCCATCTGGCGAGATCCATGTGTATAGTCGCTGTTTATGTTGGTAAAAGGTGTTTGCAATGAAGAAGTCTTTGGTCTTGCAAAATTCTATCATTTGTTCTCCGGCATTGTTTCTATCACCAAGGCCGTATTTTCCAACTACTAATCCTTCTTTGTTTCCAACTTTCGCATTCCAAACACCAGTAATTATCAATGCATCTTGATTGTATGTTCAATCAATTTCAGACTGCAGCAGCTGATAAAAATCTTCTATTTCTTCATCTTTGGCCCTAGTGGTTGGTGCATAAATTTGAATAATAGTCATATTAACTGGTCTTTCTTGTAGGCGTATGGATATCATCCTATCACTGACAGCATTGTACTTCAGAATAGATCTTGAAACGTTCTTTTTGACAATAAATGCAACACCATTCCTCTTCGAGTTGTCATTCCCAGCATAGTAGACTATATGATTATCCGATTCAAAATGGCCAACACCAGTCCATTTCAGCTCACTAATGCCTAGGATATCAATGTTTATGCGTTCCATTTCATTTTTGACAATTTCCAATCTTCCTAGATTCATACTTTGTACATCCCAGATTCTGATTATTAATGGACGTTTTCGGCTGTTTCTTCTCATTTTGAGTCATGCCACATCAGCAAATGAAGGTTCTGAAAGCTTTACTCCATCCACATCATTAAGGTTGACTCTACTTTGAGGAAGCAGCTCTTCCCGAGTCATCTTTTGAATGCGTTCCAACCTGGGGGGCTCTTCTTCCAGCACTATATCAGACAATGTTCTGCTGCTATTCATAAGGTTTTCACTGGCTAATGCTTTTCAGAAGTAGATTGCCAGGTCCTTCTTCCTAGTCTGTCTTCGTCTGGAAGCTCAGCTGAAATCTGTCCTCCATGGGTGACCCTGCTGGTATCTGAATACCGGTGGCATAGCTTCCAGCATCACAGCAACACACAAGCCCCCACAGTATGACAAACTGACAGATTAGTGGCTTACAAATTTTTTTTATTAACACTCAAAGTAAGGAATACATTTTACATGGCAATCCAGTACACATACATGTATATATATTTGTATGTGTGTGTGTCAATAAAATATGTGTGTATAGATATAGATATGTATGTATATCTATATATAGGTAGATGTGTGTGTGTGTGTATATATATGTATACATATATCAACAAACCCATATCCATCGAGTTGATTACAACTCATAGCCACCCCATAGGACAGAATAGAACTATCCCATACAGTACGCAAGGCTGAAATCTTTATGGAAGCAGACTGCCACATCTTTCTCCCATGGAGCAGCTGAGTGGGTTCTAATCACCAACCAGTAGGTTCTTAGTAGCCTAAGTGCTTAACCACTGTGCCACCAGGGCTCCTTCTCATATATATAGATATAGACATTGACACTGACATAGACAGACAGACAGATAGATAGATGTAAATATATATAGATGGATAGATATACATGTCATCGTCGTTAGGTGCCGTCAAGCTTTTTTTTTTTTTAATATGCATTTTTTTTTTATTGTACTTTAGATGAAGGTTTACAGAACAAACTAGTTTCTCATCAAACAGTACACACATTGTTGTATGACATTGGTTAACAACTCCATGACATGTCAAAACTCTCCCTTCTCAACCCTGGGTTCCCTATTACCAGCTTTCCTGTTACCTCCTGCCTTCCAGTCCCTGACCCAGGGCTGGTGCACCCCTTTAGTCTTGTTTTGTTCCTTGAGCTTGTTCAACCTTTGGCTGAAATGTGATCCTCAGGAGTGACCTCTTTACTGAGCTGAAAGGGTGTCCGGGAGCCATACTCTCAGGGTTTCTCCAGTCTCTGTCAGGCCTGCAAGTCTGTTCTTTCTTTCTGAGTTAGAATTTTGTTCTACATTTCTCTCCAGATCTGTCTGGGACCCTCTAATGTGATCCATGTCAGAGCAGTCAGTGGTGGTAGCCGGGCACCATCTAGTTGTACTGGACTCAGCCTGGTAGATGTGGTCCATTAGTCCTTTAGACTAATCTTTCCTTTGTATCTTTAGTTTTCTTCTTTCTTCCTTGATCCCGAAGGGGTGAGACCAGTGGAGTATCCTAGATGGCCACTCACAGGCTTTTAAGACCCCAGACGCTACTCACCAAAGTAGAATGCAGAACATATTCTTTATAAACTATGTTATGCCAATTGTGCTAGATGTTCCCTAAAACCATGGTCTCCATAGCCCTCAACCCAGCAATTCGGTCCCTCAGGGAGTTTGGGTGTGTCTACAGAGCTACCATGACCTTGCCCAAGCTGACTTTCGACACCTAGCGACCCCATGTGATGGAGTAGAACTGCCCCACAGTGTTTTCTAGGCTGTAATCTTTATGGGAGTAAAGTGCCAGGTCTTTATCCCGTGGAGTCACTCGGTGGGTCTGAACTGCCAACCTTTCAGTTAGCAGGTGAGCATTTAACCGTTGCACCACCAGGGCTCCATAGGTAGACAGAACTTTTGCAAAAGTTTCACAAAACAACACTTATTCTCACATTGTACTTGCATTCTGATACTACATATTCTCTTATTCTATTTAATTTGTTTTTAAAAAGCTTGGTCCTGATCCACTCAATTAATTTCACAGCCCAATAATCGTTTACAATCCACAGTTTTAAAACACTGTTCTGGATCATTCTCATTACATATGGCAGAGCATGGACTCTGTATTCAGAGTGCCTGGCTCAAATCCCAGCTGGGATCTCTACGAACTATATGATCTTGGTCAAGTGACTTCAGCTTTCTAGCCCCACGTATTATTATAAACCTCATTTTATAGGTGAGGAACCTATTTCAAGGGTTGTTGACAGAATTAAATGAGAAACCACATGTGATGCTTTTAGAACGAAGCCTGGCTCATAGCCAGGGCTTAAAAATGCTGGCCCTCTACCTCATCACCATCTCTGGAAGGTAATGGAACACAACCAGCCAGGTTTGCTTTGTAGAGGTCCTTACGCCCAGAAATCAGCTCTCACCATTGAACTTAATATCTTACCATGCTTCTGCCTCCATCTGCTCTGGTCACTGAGCTTTTGGTGTCATCAAACATGCCAGGCCTACTACAGACCTTTTCTCTTGATTATCCCCTTCCCAGAATGTTCTTCCCTCTGATATTCACATGGCTCCTTGCTCCCCCACCTAAGAGAACCTTTCCTTAGAAAGGCTTGCTTGCAAGGTTGGCCCTTGGCAGGTTTCTGGGAACTAGACTGGTATACAGTTTCCTACACTGATACAAAACTTTCCCTAAATAATAAGAGTGGTTCACTCTGCCTAAACCATTTGTACACGCAATGTAGTTTATACTGAACAGCTGCTTTCCTTCAGGGAGTCTAGCATTTTGGTATGAGTTAAGCAGAGGGCGCCTACATGACCAGCCCCCAGTGTAAAAACATTGGGCACTAAGGCTCTAATGAGCTTCTCTGGTAGTCTACACTTCATGTAGTGAGTTGAACAGTGTTCCTCACAAAGCTGGGTCTATGTCCTAACCTCTGGTACCTGTGAATGTGACCTTATTTGAAAATAGAGTCTTTGTAGATATCGTTAAGTTAAGGATCTTGAGATGAGATCATCCTTGAGTTAGAATGGGCCCTAAATCCAATGACTGGTGCCCTTAGATGAGAAAGGGGGAGATTTGAAACACAGAGACAGAAAGGAAGGCCATAGGAAGGCTAAGGCAGAGATTGAAGTGATGAGTCTATAAGCCAAGGAATAGCAGGAATTGTCAGCAGCCATTACAAACTAGGAGAGAAGCACAGAACACATGCTCCCTCATAACCTCCAGAAGGAAGCAACCCCGCTGGCATCTTGATTTTGGACTTCTGGCCTCCAGAACTGTGAGAGAATAAATTTCTGTTGTTTTAAGCCTCCAAATTTGTGGTAATCTATTACAGCAGCCACAAGAAACTAATACAGTTTGCATGTGTTGCCATAACTGCTGGAGAACTACACATCCTGTGTGACTCCACCTGGAGAGAACTCTTGCCCCTGGTTTTCTCTGGACTTCATCCCATGTGCCTTTTTCCTATGCTGATTTCGCTTTGTATTCTTTCACTGTAATAAACTTTAGCCATGACTATGACTATAGATAGACTGAGTCCTATAAGTCCTCCTACCAGATCACCCAACCCAGGTGGTCTTGAAAACCCCAAACACACAGGCCTTCACTCAAATGTCCTTTCTTGGAGAGTCCTTTGTTCATCATTTCTCACTCTTTGTCCCCTTAGGTGCTATGCAGAAAATTACAGCAGATCAGCACTTGAAGTTTATTACACAATCTCATTGCCTTCCTCACTAAACATAGGCTCCATGAGAGTACTTAGGCATTTAATATTTATTGTACTCTGGCATAAATATGATATACACTGTATAATATGCAATACAAAGACTTTTTATTTTAAATCAATTGATCTACATTACCCGTTCCCATCAAGTCTATTCCGACTCATAGCGACCCTATAGGACAGAGTAGAACTGCCCCATTGGGTTTCCAAGGAGTGGCTGGTGGATTTGAACTGCCAACCTTTTGGTTAGCAGCTGTCATGGATTGAACTGTGTCCCCCAAAAACTATGTGTGTCAATTTGGCTAGGCCATTGTGATGGTTAACATTGTGTGTCAACTTGGCTAGGCCATGATTCTCAGTGTTTATATGTGATCACTCCCATGATCAAATCCTCTGTAAGTAGCCAATCAGTTGAAAGGGATTTTCCTTGGGGGCCTGACCTGCATCTAAATACAAGCAGACATTCTGGCTTTTTTGCTGACTCTGGATCCTGCAGCTATCTGCTGTTCGTCTGACCACCGGTTCTTGGGACATGAGCTATCAGCATATTTGCCAATCTTGGAATTTGTCGATCTTCACAGCCTGTGAGCAAGAACCCTGCTCTCTGACCTGCTGATCTTGGGTTCACCAGCCCCTGCAGCTATGTGAATCAAGAGAAGCCTCTATCCTGATCCACAGACTTAGGACGTTCCAGCCTCTACAATAGCATGAGTGGTTTCCTTGATATAAATCTATATATATATTTATACACTTTACTGGTTTTGCTTCTGTAGAGAACCCAGCCTAAGACAGCCATGATTCTCAGTGTTGTATGATTGTCCACCATTTTGTCATCAGATGTGATTTTCCTATGTGTTGTAAATCCTATCTCTGTAATGTTAATGAGATGGGATTAGAGACAGTTGTGTTAATGAGGTAGGATTCAATCCATAAGATTAGATTGTGTCTTGAGCCAATCTCTTTTGAGATATAAAAGAAAGAAGTGAGCAGAGAAAGAGGGGAATCTCATACCACCAAGAAAAAAGCACTGGGAGCATAGCATATATTTTGGACCTGGGGTTCTTGCACTGAGAAGCTCCTAGACCAGAGGAAGATTGATAACAAGGATCTTTACCCAGAGCTTATGAGAAAGAAAGCTTCCCTTGGAGCTGGCACCCTGGATTAGGACTTCTAGACTCCTAGATTGTGAGAGAAAAAATTTCTGTTTGTTAAAGCCATCCACTTATGGTATTTCTGTAATAGCAGCACTAGATAACCAAGACAACAGCCAAACTCTTAACTACTGTGCCACTAGGGCTCCTGACCTACATTATTAGTTGGTTATTATACAAAATGGCCAAAACTCATGAAAAACTGTGATGGGATCTTGAAGACCCATAACTAAATTCAGCCTCATGGCCATTCAGATACTGCTACATAGATTTCCTATCCTTTGTCCATGATTATAGTGAACTTCAGAAACGGAGGGAAGTAGGACAGATACAGATGTGCTTTAAAAGGCAATCAGGATCCAGACTATGAAAACAATGAAAGGTTGTCTGCAGACAGGGGAAATCCCTCACACAATGAAAATATTATATTTTCCTTTTAAAAACATTATGCAGACTAAGCTGCTTTGAAAGTTCTGTGTCCCCCAGCCATTTCAGACAGATAGACTATATCTGCTTATTTTTTCCCATGGCCACAAAATAAAATCCAAATCCTTTCCTAGAATTCAAGGCCCTCGTTTCCAACCACAGTGAAGAATGAATCTTCCACTACAGGTGGGTTATTTTTGCTCCCTATCACATAAGTGTAGTTCTGTGCACGTTCTTGCCTCTGCCTATCAAAAATTCCCCCATCCTCCATCAGGGTAGCAAATAGGCACATGTAGCTATTTAAACTTAATTTGAACTAATTAAAATTACATAAAATTAAAAATTCCATTCCCTAACCTTACATTTCAAATACTTTATAGCCACATGTGGCTAGTGGCTACTCTATTGGACAAACCAGATACAAAACATTTTAATTATTGGAGAAAGTTCTATTAGACAGTGCTGGTCTATACCAGAGGTTGATAAACTTCTTCTATAAAGAACCAGAAGGTAAATAATTTAGGCTTGCAGGCCAAGAGGCAAAATCAAGGTTATTACATAGGTGTTTACATAACATGAAAGAAAACAAATTTCCAAAATTTTTTTACTAATAAAATTTCAATTGTAACAATAATAATTGGCTACAATTTTTTTCTAATACAGAGCTACTAATGAGAATGGAATTCATTCTCAGAGGAATAACATTTCACTTAAGTGGGGTTCAAAGTTAGTGTTCCCTATTATCAAATTGATAGCAAATGTTCATCTGTTAAAACACTTCTTAGCTTGAGGCATGCAAATAAACAGGCAACAAGCCAGATTAGGCCCATTGGATGCAGTTTTCCAATCCTGGGACTATAGAGTTTCTTAATAAGATATTACCTGCACTTTGGAGTCCCTGGGTGGTGCAAATGGTTAACGCGCTTGGCTGCTAACCAAAAGGTTGGAGGTTTGAGGCCACCAACAGGTGCCTCAGACGAAAGTCCTGACAATCTATTTCCAAAAAATCAGTCACTGAAAACCCTGTGCAACACAGTTTACTCACATACCTGAGGTCACCATAAGTCATAATCAACTGGACAGCAGCTGATTGGATATTGGTACTTTGGGTGGAACATTTCTCCATTTTGTAGGAATATCCCATTCATTGCAAGACATTAAGCATCCCTGGCCCTCAAGCATTAAACACCATAGCATCCTCTACTCAATGTAACCAAAAAAAAATTTTTTTAAAGGCCCTCCATCACATTTCCAAACTGTCCCCCACACAAGGGGTAGTATCATTCCCAGGTGGAACCACCACACCTCTAGCTCATGTCCACATCTTCTGCATCTTCTCCAACCACCCAAATTCCTCTGAACTTCTAAGGAATCTATTATTAATTATTTACCTTCATGAGTGATATAAATAAGGCTGCAGTTGTCAAATATATAAGTAGGAAGATTTGTCCCCATCAGATTTCAAGGTGAACATATTTAGATTTTCATGTCTGGACACCCTGATGAATGAGCACACGGGGGGCTTATTTATGTAAGGGACCAAGGATTCTCCCAGAAACACAGTCATACTAAAGGAAGAAAGAGTCAGGGCAAAAGCCTGATGTAGAAAGCATGGGCTTGTGTTGGGGAAATGAGCAGTTTACATTTCCACTCATGCACTCAACAAATGTTTCCTGACTGTTTACCATGTGTCAGGCACTGCTCAGGACCATGAAAGAACCATGAACAAGCCATGCAGGTTCCCATACTATCATTCTATCCTGAGTGCATCATACACCTGTCATGAAGTTCCCGCATCTGTCCAATAAGGAAAATGGTAGCTCATATCTCAGAGGGTCATCAGCCCTTCAACCAGTATGGGGCACATAATAAGAGCTAACACTTACTTTTGAACACTTACTCTTATAATAGTTACAATTATTTTTCACTCCAGTCTTGTGGGTTCATGCCCAAGGCCCTAGAAGAAGGGATAGCAATAAAGGATGAGTTAAAGCCAAGAAAATATATTAAATAAAAGTTTTGGGATGCTTGAATATAAGCCAGTATCAGTGGATTCACCAGCATCAATGCTGGGAGTGCTGGGGTGGCAGGAAGTGGCATAGGTAGTGGTCCTAGGCATCAGCCCCTTTGTGCTGGCAACAGAAGACCCAACAACAGATGTTACCCCAGGGCTCCAAATCAGGAGAGGAGGAAAACAGTGGACACTATATGGCAGCCGAGAGATATTTATCTGTGAATGCTTGAGAACTACACCCAGGGGATTCTCAGAAGAGACTGAAGCACCTAGAACCAGCAAGATGGTACACCATGATTGTGCAGAGTCTTTATTTTATCCCAGAACCGGTCTGGCCTTAGAATTTTTTATAATAATAAATAATTGCCGTCAAGTCGATGCCACTTCATGGTCAACCCCATGTGTGTCAGAGTAGAACTGAGTTCCGTAGGGTTTCCAATGGCTGACTTCAGAAGCAGATTGCCAGGCAACTCTTGGTGGGCTCAAACCTCTAACCTTTTGGTTAGCAGTCAATCAGATTAACTGCACCACCCAGAGACTTGGGCCCTAACCACATGTCAGGTTCTGTGGGAAAACTTTATATTCATTTTATCATGTAATTCTTACAACAACCCTGTAAGGTCATTATTAGCCTCCATTTCCCTTCACCCAAATGAGAGAACAAGTTAGAGGGCTAAACAACTTGCCCAAGATCACACAGCTAATAGTGGGGAACCAAGACTCTCACCCAGATCTGTCTACTTCTGAGCCCACTCTCTTAACCACTATGCTCCCATCCCTAATTAGAAAAGGCCACATCTAGGGAACACAATGTGAGTGATGCTCACTAAAGAAATGCCATATGGCACTACCTCATTGTGATTCTTCATCATCTCTTGACAGTACCCAACAGAATGTTCTAGTAATAATGTTTGTTTAAAACCAGTAGAAACATGTCAACTATACATCAATAGACATATGTCTTATTATTTAATATTAAAACCTGTAAAAAAAAAAATTGCCATCAAGTCGATTCTGACTCATAGCAACCCTACAGGACAGAGTAGAACTGCCCCATAGGGTTTCCAAGGAGCAGCTTGTGGATTCAAACTGCTGACATTTTTGGTCAGCAGGCGAGCTCCTAACCACTGCATCTCCAGGGCTCCATCACTCAACATTAGAAATACTACAAAATGCAATCAAATTGGTAGCCCCAGTGCTGTTATTATTATAAATTAAAAAGCTTGCAGCACTTACCTGGTGGACTTTATTGGCTATTATTACTGGAGCCTCATCATTTACTGATTCAACAGGCACAAAAGTAGTTTGGGGTAAACTCTTTTCCAAGTTCTGAGCTATTTGCAGAGATGGTGAAGTTGTCAAGAAGCTCCTCACTATCATCATGAACACAGTAAATCAATTCATTTTCTACCTATAACCAATAACAAAAAAAATCAACTTACTGAAATGCAATTTTAAAATATGAACATATTGCTATTTAAGAAACTCTAACTTTTTAAACCTGTGTGAAACACAGAAGCATGTCTTTATTCCATGAAGTTTGACAACCTGAGTGCAAATTGTAACTGACAGTGTAGTTTTTCTGAAATGATGCTGCATCCTAGAAGTAAGTTTAAGGAAGAACAGAGCAATGTGGTGTAACTCAAATGCTATTTCTAATACTAAAGCATGTTGTAGATAAATAGCATAATCCAATCTTTCTTCCAATGGCATAAAAACCTTTTGCCATTGAATCAATTCCAAATCATGGCAAATTGTTACACACGGAACTGCTCCAAAAGGTTTTCTTGGCTGTAGTCTTAACAGGCCTTTCTTCTGATAGTATGACACCCAATAAAATTGAGACTCTACTTGTTTATTTTTCAGTGACTAATTTTTTAACTTTTGATGGTTTTGTTGAACAATTCAAACTGTTAGATTTAGGCTCAACCTAATTCTGAATGTCTGAAACTACCACCCAGTGCTTAGATTTCTTCTTTTTGGAAATGTATGGACCAGATCAAGTATGTAGTTTCCCCAAACTTCTCTTTTCTGAGTTAAGCATGCATTGTTTCCTTAAATGTTTTTGTATGGGAGGTTAACGCTGCTACCTCCCAACCCTGTTCATCTTCCTGAAAAGACAATCATTTTTGCTCATCTCTTAATAGATGCTACCCATAACAACCTCATGTATAGCTCCTGCGGAGAGAATATGATGAAACACATTGGAAGTAGGACACCTCTGGAACCAAACTGTTCTATCAAGGCAGATCTCCCCCTTGTAGTAATCCAAATGTAAGCATTTTATCCCTGTTAGATGTCTTTTTTTTTTTTTTAATTCTGAGATGGTCATCCCATGAATTAATCATTCCTATTGGCTTTGTAATAACCACAAATTTGATCAGAATACTTTTCATGTCTTCCAGGCACTGACAGAAATGCCGAAAAGCATAGGGTCAAATCAGAGACCAAGAGTTTTAAAGCTAAAAGGGAACTTGGCTTCAGTGTTTCTGTGACCTGTGCGTACAATAGCAGAGAACTCCCAAAGCTCAAAAGGAGTAGCTGAACTTCTGAAAAAGTCTGTAGAATTGTGTTTGTTTTGATAAAATACAGCCAACATTTTTAACAGTTCAGTTTCGTCCATTCCCATGGCACACTTCCTTTGAACAAAGACTTTTGATCTCTCAGAGGTGTTCCAACAAGAGTTGAAAAGTTCATGAAGGGTCTCAAGGGAAAGCTGCAGCCACTCCTACACAGGTGCTATGAGAATTTCTTTGGAGTTCCATGGACAGAGAACTTCCTGATCACATGCCTGACCACATGTTCCTGGAACATGCTGTCTTAAGCTATTTGAAAACAAACTTGGAAGACGGCACTGATAAGAGGGTAGGGGAAGTTTTGCCCTAATAAACTTTAAGAATATAGCATTTAAGTAGCAGTCATCTATTCAGTATTTTCCCTGGAGAAGTATATTGTACCCTCAGTGTAGTGGCACTGGTGGAGTAGTGGTTAAAACCCTGGCTGCTAACCGAAACATCGGTAGTTTGAATCCACCAGCTGCTCCTTGGAAACTCTATGGGGTAGATCTACTGTGTCCTATAGGGTCGCTATGAGTCAGAATCGACTTGACAGAAAAATGTTTTTTTTTTGTTTGTTTTTTTGGTTTAACATGAAAGGAAGGAGAGGAATTTGTGGGATTTGTCTATTCCTAGGCTTCTATCAATAGAAATAACATCTGCTGACCTGAAATCAAAGAATATAATAAACTTGTAAAAAATTTTGAAAGATTAAAAAGTATTTGGTGCCTTGTCACCAATCATGTTCAAGGGCATATTGTGTCACTCCTCTGCTCACATCCCGCCCTCTCCCTTTGCTCTCATCTCCCTCGGGGTGAAAGGCGCAGTCTCTGGCCCTCCCACGCCTTACCTCTCCACCTCATCTACTGCTCTCCCTCCTATGCACGCAGCTCCAGCCACAGTAGACTCTTTGTTGTTCCTCAGACATGCCAGGCATGTATCCAACACTATTACACTTGCTAGTCCCTCTGCTGATGGCTGTTGCCCCATATCCACTTAGCACCTCCATCAGTCACCTCCTTTAGGTGTCTGCTCACATGCCGCCTTCTTAGTGGGACCTTCTCTGACCACCCTATTTTAAATCAAACACACGCACATGCATAAACACACACACATACCCCACTAAAGACCCCAGCACTTCCTGTCCCCTTTCCTGCTTTCTCTCCATAACAGTATCATTCATCCAACATGCCACTTATTGCACTTATGTAGTTTATTGATTGTTGGACTCTCTCCCTTCTCCCTCCCGCCAGGAACAAAATGTCCAGGAGAGAGATTATTGCCTGTTTAGTTCATTGCTTTATCTGCAGGAGCTAGAACTAGCATTCCTGACATATCATAGGTACTCAATAAATAATTGCTCAATTAATGAAGTACCAATATGGTCAGGGCTGTCTTCTTCCAAGGCACAAAAATTATAGCCACTAGTTTTCAGGGTTTAAAGTCATTTTAAGTGAAAAATAATAGTGTCTCAAAACCTGGAGACCTCAGGAATCATATAGGAAGAGAGTGTGAAGGAGTCACCTGAACTAGCAGGGGTATGTATGTGACCTTGATTCTTCCCCGAGAGCAAGGCTACCTAATAACAGAGATAGCACAGATGTGCCTTGCTTGACAATACCAGTTCAACCAGCCATCATTAAGTAAACACCAAGCACAATCAGTAAATAATTGGTCAAGACAAGACCTAAAGTTGGTCTCTAACCAAACATATTTATATAATACTTTTCACCTAACCTAGAATGCACCAGATAAAAAGTATTAAATTCAGTTCACACAAGAGAAGGTCTTTTACCTTGGATGGCTTTCCCAGCCTTTAAGAGGTTAGCAGAGATTAAGAGACACCTGCATAGGGGTCATTAAAGAATCGCTGATTTCTAAGACCCCTTCCAACCTCAGAATTCTCTACTTCTCCCCATGGTTCCTTAGTGCCACCTAGTTAGGACTAAACCCCTTGGCAGGTAATTCAAGACCCTCCACTGTTTAGCCCAAGCACTCTCTGCCACTCCTTAGCCCATCCGCCAGTGTTGCTCTTGGATATTCCTCACTCCCTGAGCCACCGTTCACTTCAAGGCCTCCACGCCTTTGGCCACACTGTTGCGTTTCCTTGGATTGCTTTATTCTGTTTGCTCCTCTGTTATCTGTCTGATCTTTCTCTCCTCAAGGACTAGCTTAAACGCTATTCCCTCTGTGAAGGCATCCCTATTCTTCTCAAGTAGATTCAGCTGTGCCAATTCTGTATTCTCCCTAGCACCACTGTGAAAATGCTACATTAGAGGTAAGAAGAGTACATCTTACATTAAAGTTGGTGTGCCTGGTTCCCCCACACCATTTCTTGAGGGCAAGGAATATGTCTAACTTACCATGGTAAGCCCACATATTAGCTTGAACAGAGTAAATATTTAGAATGTCAATTCAAAACAGTTAATGGGCTGAAGTCCTTAGAGCCTAATTGAAGTAGAGCACATGACTCTTAGCTGTACAAAGATACCCAAAGGATGGTAAAACCCAAACCAAACTCACTGCCTTCAAGTCGATTCTGACTAATGGCGACCCCATGTGTTACAGAGTAGAACTGCTCCATGGGGTTTTCTTGGCTGTAATCTTTACAGAAGCAAATTGCCAGGCCTTTCTTCTGTGGCACCACTGTGGATTCGAGCTGCCAACCTTTATGTTAGTAGCCAAGTGCACACTGTACACCACCGAGGGACTAAAGGATAGTAGGCGGTCGTAAATGGTTTCCAACGTGAGGAGTTTGTATTCCTAGGGGCTTGTAAAGGAAATGATGGGGATCTGCAAGCTACTTTGAATATTTAAAAAGAAAAGTAATGGAAATCGTTCTTTAATTCATGATAAGAAAGCAAAGTCTGACAATAATACCATGCTTTTTTTTTTTAGTATTATTATAAAACAAAGAAACCTGATAATAGCCTAGAGTTGACTTTGATTATTTTAGGCTGACTGGATGCCAGATTGGCAATTGTGTCTAGCTCCTTGATTGTAGACAAACCCAGCTGAGTCAGTTCCGACTCATAGAGACCCTATAGGACAGACTTGATTGTAGAGAACAGGCCATTTTACCAGTAATGGTCTAGCACAGGTTATGGCACAAAGTATGGACTCCATAAGCAAGCATCTGTTGTTTGAATGAGTAAATAAATGAAAAAATCAACTAATGATTGAAGCATACTTGTGTTAAATATCTGGGTATTACATTTTAAGGACACTGATGATGTGGAGTTTACCTAGAATTGGGCAGCCAGGATGGTGCAGAGCTGGAAACCCATGGCATATGAGGAAAGTGGGAGGAACCAGAGATGCTTAACCTAAAGAAGATAAATTCAAGGGACTTCGATAACTTCTTTCAAATATTTAATGAGCTTTCGTGTAAGGAGGCCAGATTTGTTCTATAGGGTACCAGAATCAGGGCTTAGAAGAAGTTTCTAAATGGCAGGTTTAACATAAAGATTTTCTAACAATTGGAGTTTTTTTTTAACTGGAAAGGCCCATGTCAGGAAGTAGTGAGTTCTCTAGCACTGAAGAGGCTAAGCAACGGCTGGATAACCTCTCTATGGAGTTAATGTAGAAGGGCTTCAGGCACCTGATAAGAGGCTGGACTAGACACCCTCTAAGGTCCCATCATCCTTGAGAGCCCATGATCCTAAATGATAGTCATTTTTTTTTTTTTTTCTCTCTCTCTTACCCAGAATACCCAAATATATTAACTGGGAGTTATTACCTCTTTCCTGGTAAATTTCATTAGTTTTACTCTTGGAAAATGAGAATTTTCAACATAACCATGTTTTGGTGGTTCAAGTAGAACAAATTCACAGTCAAGTACCACAAAATATTTGCTTGGAATTTTGAAGTAGTCTTCCAGAAGTGCTCTAGAGCTGCCTTCTTGGATTGTGAAATTCTGTACCTTGAGAGGAATTCGCTTAGGGACAATAGCTACCAAGGTTTCCACTCCACTCACAGCTTGGAAACCATTAGACACATCCAGCAGAAAACAGTCCAGATGTTGGTCAGGAGCTGTTTGCCCATAGTGTATACTGCCATCATCAATATCCTGTTGTATAAAGCTAAAAGAGGACTTTTCATCTGCAACCAAGCTGTCTTCTTCTGGTATAGAATTTCGGAGGTATCCATGCACTGGCGGAACCCTGGCTATGAACATGGCCTCCAAAGGAATATTATCTTCAAGCACAGCCTTGAGTTCACATGCACAAAACATAGACCAAAAAAAGAAAAACATATTAATACATGCAAGAGTTAAGATTTTTGATGACCCAAGTTGTTTTTTGTTAATGTCCACAAATGGCATAAGTTACAATCAAGGTTGATACACAGTTAAAGCCAGGGTCTGTCATAACTGATCTGTGCCCATGCCAATATATTGAATATCTGCCCTGGTCATAAACCAAAGTAATAGTCAACAATTACTCTTATCAGGACTAATACCTGGAGAAGGACATCCTGCTTGGTGCAGTAGAGGGTCAGCAAAAAGGAGGAAGACCTTTAACAAAATAGATTGATACAGTAGCTACAACAATGGGCTCAAACATAGCAACATTTGTGAGGAAGGCACAGGACCAGGCAACATTTCATTCTGTTATACACAAGGTCGCTGTGAGTAGGAACCGACTCAAAAGCACCTAACAACAACAATGGTCACAACACTTGAGTAGCTACTAAAGTATTAAAAGGCCTCATTCAAAGTAGCAAGAAATCCAGGAACAGAAGGTAGTTGAAGTGAAAGAAAATGATTAAGAGAAGAAGGAAAAAAGGTGGTGGAAGAAGCCGCAGTTGAGTCACTAAAATCACAAGAGCTTCTAGGAAAGTTTCTTTTTCTCCCCCATTGTAACTAGCTCAGCATTTTCAATACATATGTGATTTATTGATACAGCAAACTCCACCTCAAAGCTGTGACTGTAACTGATTTATAATCACTGAACTACACATGCCCCCTTGTGGTGAAACTTATACATAAACTCTCATATACTTGGGACGAGTTATCAGGAGGGATTAGTCCCTGGAGAAGGACATCATGATTGATAAAGTAGAGGGTCAGCGGAAAAAGAGGAAGACCCTCAATGAGATGGACTGACAGTAGTTGCAACAATGGGCTCAAGCATAGAAACGATTGTGAGGATGGCGCAGGACTAGCCAGTGTTTTGTTCTGTTGTACACGGGGTCGCTACAAGCCAGAAGTGACTCAATGGCATCTAAAACAACAACAAGCTCCTGAAGCAGAGGGTCAGCTAAAAAGAGGAAGACCCTCAATGAGATGAACTGACACAGTGCTGCAACAATGAGGTCAAACATAGCAACAATCGTGGGACTGGTGAAGGACTGGGCAGTGTTCTATGGTTCATGGGGTTGCTATGAGTCGGAACGAACTTGACAGCACCTAACAATAATCTCCTGAAAAAGAACTGAGAAAGCCTTGTGGGTCCCATATTTCCTTATTTGAAACTCATTATTCGTTTTGATTTGAATTCATTACCACTTGATACAATTGACTGTGTTTAGCAAACAAGTAATCCTGTTTGCAGTCCTGAGGGTAGATTCAGAATCGCCTACATTCACGCACAATTCTCACAAATCACAGCTTAGGCACCCCGTGCAAGATTCTCTAGTAGGAACACTCCCTCCTAACCCTGGTCAGCAGGGCTGTGCATGCTGGGAGTTTCCAAGTAGGAGCCCAGGAAACCAGGTGGCTTCTAGTGTGAGGTCTCACCCCTGGCATTCCACCTATCTATGCCAACTGCATCCATCAATTTCAGGGAGCTAAACAAGGCCACATTCACACCTATGGAAGCAAACTGTGTAATATCATCACCTGTTTTAGGAATCTTTTTTATGTTTGTTAAATTGCTTTAAGTTTTAAGACCCTGCTTTATCACATTGCAAATGTTAACTAAGATCAAATAAAAGATGGCAGTGTTGTCATGAATAATGAATAAAAGTAAAGATCTCTTAATTTGCCATAAAATATACCTCCCTTCCCCATCCTCAGTTCATGCTGCACTAACACACACACACACACACACACGTGCACATGTGGACACAGCTTCAACATAAGGCTGAGAATTGCTTATATTCCATTTCCAACTACAGGAAAATTAGTAGTGTTAAGATCATGAAAACTTTCAACTTTTCTTCTCAATGGCATCTACATTTAAAAAAGGAAAAATAGTCATTCCTAATATCAGGAGACAAATCAACACATAAGTAGCTTTCAGAAGCAAACAAATAAATCAGCCCCTGTGATCCTGGGAGAATGAAAATGCTTGGTGCTTAGGACAACTACCTAACTGAAGTTTCCTCTATTTAATTTTACTGGTTTTCCTTCTTCCACTACAAGGGTCTCACTGTGCAGAACATGGGTGTGGTGCTGGTGGCTTTCCAAGTATACTTGTCCATAGACTCCCATTTCTAAACACGTATCTTTAACTTTCACTCTCGGGTTGAACACGTCAAAGTTGCCACTGCCGTCATGCCTATAAATCACATGTCCTTCCTTCACGTCATGCTGAGAAAATGAGTGAGGCACGGAATTGCTGACCAGGACTCTGCCATGCTTTGGAGGCTGGCTGCACACGCGGAATTCGATCTCTCGGTCCATTCTGACATCTTGGTTTGTGGTGACACTAAGGTTAGCTGCTGTGAGGCAGCTATCTTTTCCTCACCATACAAGTAGTCCAGTGTTGTTGGCTATCTGGATGTAAGGGTCTGACACACTGACCTCGAAAAGGGACGACATGTAATGGACGCCATCTGCCACAGACAGCACAAAGCAGGCAGAGTCTGCACCATGATGCCTGAAGAGCACATGCCCTTCCTGCAGGTCCTCCTGACTGAACTGATAGAGTTATGAATGGGGTCACTGGCTCACACTAAATCCCTGTTTGGGATGCCCCACTGGGTGTATAGCAACTGCCCATCATCAAAATCCAAAATCAGGGTCATGGTAGCAGAGATCTGCCAGAGTCAATAAGCGCTGGCCATTCTGCACAACATGAAAGACCTTATCTACCACACGCACTGGTTTCTCATCATTCTTTAACCCAACAGAAATGTTGACTTTGATTTCTGCAGACAAATGCTCTGTGTCAAGATCCCTGACCACTCCCTCTCACCCTAGTCCTTGGGAGGAAGCCACAAGAAGGAATTCATCATGCGAGGTCTCAGAGTCATCGTGAACATACATCAGCCTCTCGCTCACTATGTCTTAATCAGTGAACACAGTGATATCATTACTTACCAAAGAATCAGGGATGTTAATCAGCTTCAGCTTTCCATGTTGAGGCCTCTTGGTGATTTTATATTGGAAGATCCAATTGCCCAAGATTTGAACAAATAATTCTGATTTTGTAATTAACATCCCTTCTCCTTTTAGGAATAATCCTCTGTTGGTTAAAATGATGCGTGTTTTCTTTGCTTTAAAGTTTATTTTGAAAGCATAAGCCTTGGATTCTATGTGTTTTGCAACAATTAAGAACCTAAAAGTGTCCTGTGCATCTCCCACCGGCCTCTCCTGTGGTTTGTAACACATCTCAGAGTCGCTAACTCATCTCAGAGTCGGTAACGTTCTTTTGGCTGAAGATCGAGTTTGTTTTTAGAACTTTATTGCCAAGTAACAATTTTCCTTTCTTAGGCGGGGTCAGTAACTTAAAATGTAGTTGGCTCTCAGCTACTTCCAAACCCTCTGTCACAGCCTACAACTGATCAGAATTCAATACTTGCTTGTTTATTGTACTGATCTTGAGAGGAACATTGTTCAGGAGTGTAAACTTCAGCCATTGCACGGTAACAGAAAACGTCAGCTCTTCGCTGGTTTTTCCTTCTATGCTGACTTTAAATTTAAAGTGATCAGTAACGTTTTCTTGCTGCAACTCTTTGAATGTACTGCAGCACCTGACCAGACCCCAATTAACGGAACTCTGGGAAAAGGTGCCAACTTACTTCCATTCCCCAATAGACCCCCGCCGCTGAATCTGGCCAAATTGAGGTGGATGAGTAATATCATAGCAGGTCTCCATCTCCTGCCATTCACCATTAACCTCCACTGACAAGTTACTCTGTGTAATCAGAACCATGCTACCCTATTGTATGACCACACCAGTTCTGCTGGCCACTTCAAAGTCCCAAGGAACAGCCATGACCCGTAGCACCATTGTATTGCTAAGTAGAGTTTCATCATTTGCTCTCAGAACAATCCTGGAGTTCTGATGACCCTTGTGCACGTAGAAAATGTTGCTGTTTCTCAACTCCCCTTGTGTAAAACCATTAAAGGCTCTCCCAGGATCAATGACATTTTCTAAAAACCCAGCATCTGAATTGAAGTTACCAAGAACTGAAAAACTAATAGTCAGAGAATCTGTGTCAGGGTCTGACACCTGTTTTATACTTGGGGTCAATCGTTTCTTAGAGTTCTCAAGCAGGAGAAGCGAGCTGCCTTCAGGGAATTTAAGGTACAGAAGATCACTTACTGGAATGGCAATAATGTTAAACACATGTGGAATGTGTCCGTGCAGATATAATGGTGTTTCCTTATGGCTGTTGAAAGAGACCAAAAATGTGAAAAAAAATTCCTAAGTTCTTCTGAACCATCATGGACATACCAAACTTTTCCTTGCCACAAATCTAACAGAGCAAAAGCCTTCTCCATTTCTTGCCCAGGTGAAACATCTAACCTAAGGAACCCATGAACAGGCATTTCCTTTATTTCAAATAGTATTTGAGAATGACGGACGCCCAAAATTTAAAATTCCATGTTCACTTTCGTATGCTTTTGTTCCAATCAGGCATGTCCACCTTCTTGGACCTCCAAGTTATTCAAAACCAAGAAATAGCTATTCTCTTCTTGAAGAAAAGGCTTTGTGGCCCCAGAGATGGGAGTAGAAAGAGCAACTTCTGACTAAGTAGGTTTTCCGATGTTGTTATAGAAGAATTTGTGTTGTCAATACTCCCAGTTTTGCACTCAACGGAAATATCTTTGAAAACAAGGGCTTCCCTTAATGCTCTCTTTTTTGAGTTGGCTTCCAAACCTCTTAAGCACCCTTTGAAAGAGATTCCTTGAGCAGATTTCCTTAGCATAGAGGGAAGTTTTAAGTTATTCACTTCTTCCCACACATGGTTATTGAGGCCTCCCGCAAAGAGGGGGCCTTCAGACACAAATGGGTTATTTTGCAAAGGCAGCAATGCCCTAACCCCTTCTTGATCTACCATCAGGTTCAGATGCCTTTCAGTGAGTTTGAGTTGAATAACGTGCCACTTATTGTCACTAACTAAGCTAAAACAAGAAAGTTGAGTTTTACTTTTACTCCTTCCTACATGAGCCTTCAGTAGGCCTTCATCTATTTCCAAAGCAAAAAAATCTCCTTCTCTTCCAGTCTGAAATAAAAGCAAGGCTTATCGAGCTCCAGTCTGCAAAATAAATTCCAACAGCCCTTCTCTATGTATCCTCCACCTTGGGAAGGTGACGTAGGATCTGGGGCTAATGAAATTGATGGCTTCAATTTGCCCTGCAAAAAATTCATCACTGCGTCCTGGTGACACCTTACAAACTTCTTGAAACCAGGGTATAATCTCAGGGATACAAGGATCTTGCTTTGGTTAAATATCACATCCTCTGAAAGTGGGGGGCTTGCCATCTGGGTAAGGGACATTGAGTCCACCAATGCCTCCTACGCAGATTCCATGTTGAAAGTTCAAATTGTGCATCCCAACAGCCATTAGGCCAGCTGTCTC